>NC_060138.1:191597008-191908208 GCF_021461385.2 Schistocerca piceifrons
ATGCATTTGCTTTGCTGTTCATAGTAGCTTACCTGTGTTCCTATTTCTTATTCATTATTAAATCTACTCCTGTATTACCCTATTTGATTTTATATTTATAACCCTGTATTCACCTGACCAGAAGTCCTGTTCTTCCTGCCATCAAATTTCACTAATTTCCACCATATCTATCTTCAACCTACCCATTTTCCTTTTTAAATGTTCTAGTGTACCTGCCTGATTAAGGGATCTAACACTCCATTCCCCGATCCACAGAATACCAGTTTTGTTCCTCCTGAGATCCAAATGGGGGACTAGTTACCTCCGGAATATTTTACCCAAGAAGATGCCATCATCATTAAGTCATACATAGAGATGCATACCCCAGGGAAAATTTATAGCTGTAGTTTCCCCTTGCTTTCATCCATTGGCAGTACCAGCACAGTAGGGCAGTTTTGGTTGGTGTTACAAGGCCAGATCAGTCAATCATCCAGATTGTTGCCCTTGCAATTATTGAAAAGGCTGCTGTTCTTCTTAAGGAACCACACATTTGTCTGGTGGTTGCACCCACAGTATGGCTATCTGAAGTACGCAAGCCACTCCACCAATGGCAAGGTCCATGATCCATGGGGAGAGAAACTGTCTATGTGCTAATAAATTAATAAATAACAAAAAAATTGCACATTTTCCAGTCACATGACACAGTACTTTGCTCAAGAGACTTATGAAAATTGTTTCTAGAAGAGGCACTTATTCTTCCATATATTTGATGCACAGTCTAACAGGCACCCATTTAAGAGCAGTGGACTTCATTTGACAGGGATATACATGTTAGTCACCATTCGTCTCGTCAAACCAAGGTTATTTAAAGGAAGTCTCAAATTGTTGCCAAACAATGGTGTGGACTGTTGTGGGAACTCTTCTATTGATGAGAATTGCATCACATTACAGTTTGTTGTTTACTCTTAAGATGACCTTGACCTTCAGAGAATAATCACCGCACAGTTAAGGATACTCTCCAGCCACAATAGGAGGATATTACTAGGCTGGGAAACCTGGGGCAATGTCCTGGGACCCCAGAGGACAAAACAAATAAAGAAAAGAAAGGAAAAACTAAAATGAAAATGACAAGTGGAAAAATTAGTAAAACAGATTAGTCAAGTGAAGTCTTCAGCTATGCTCATTCAATCAAAGATGGTTCCAGAAATTCTTCAGAGGTAAAGATACAAAAATTGTTTACCTCTTTCACTCAGGTCCAAGATTAATCTGCATCAGGACCTGAACATCAGTTACAGTCAATCAGGATAACTATTTACCATTCAGGGTATCTTTGCATCACTTACTGCCAGTACTTTTGTTCATTTCGCTGGTGTTACACCTCTGAAAATTACCTCTGTGATTTCTAGTTTGTAGTTCAACTGTCTTTTCATGTTCCTACACGCTCTTATCTTGCTGTTATTATTGAATTGCAGTGGTTGTGATGAGATTTTCTGCCAATAATGATTTAAATTGAACAATATCAAGTCCTTGCAAATGTCTCAATATTTTAAAGTAAACCTACAATGCAATTAATACAGTCTGTTTTTACTCCTTATTAACACCTGATTTCCTTTTGGTACAATCTAAAGCATTCCAGAGCATTCGATATAGGAAAAATACTTTTTTATGGGCTAAACTTAACTTGAATGACAGTGGTCTTCATACCGGTACTGAAACTGAAATTTCACTCTAATATGACATAATTAGTATTTCACTTTCTCAAGCACTCAGTAGCTGTAGATGTAAAGTGTAACAGTGTTTGTTGTGATGTGTGATTTATTTTGTGTACAATATTTTCAAACAATGGAAAAAATTGTACACGATTACCCTGACTGACAATAACTAAATCTGTAGGAAATGCGAATATGTTTCAGCCAAAGCTACAACAAGTTGTCCATCATGAGGACCATACACTATAGCATGCAACCAAGAATCAAGTCACAATTTAAATTTAGTTCTTAAAAGCAGTGTAGATGTTAATGAAGAAATAGTTTTGTATTTCAAAGCAAATGGCAACACTTGCAAATGTTTTTGTCTTCAGTACAGTGGTAGGATTTAAAAAATTATTCCACGAGTACTTCCATCATGGCAACACGACTCTAAACTTAATGTGTCAGGCTGAAAGATACAATGCCATCTATGTGCTTAGACAGATATTCATTGACATTATTCTTACAGTTAACAAAGTGTAGCAATAGCCCTTAAAAGAATAACTGAATTCTATAGATCTTTTATTCAGTGTAAAGTACTAGAAAGAATCAACACCTTGAAATCTGAAAGTACAGGCATAGCAGCTGCATATGATGATTTAGGAACAGTGCACTCAGAAAGGATCACTTGACAAACTACTTGATGGACCATAGAGGAAACAACAATAAAGAAGGCTGATTAGCCCTTAACTAAAATTAGTGTGACACTTCCTTTCCCAAGTACTTGACAACATTTATTCACTATTAAATACTAGCTTTTAAGCTATGAGATAAGTTACCCATGTACACAGAGCAAAACAGAATCTTTTCATCCATTGGTGAGCTACCTGCTTGGTAGCATGTTGGTTCAGTTCTGGAATGCAATATAGCAGTAGTTCTGTGTGGCAAGGATTTAGCATGTCTTGGTTTCCTTAGGTATGTGGCTTCAGACCTAATCACATCATCCAGTTCCTATAAATTATAGGCCAGTGGTTTGTGCATCTTGAGCTGACACTTGATAGCATGCCAGATATGTTCCATCAGGTTTATATCAGATGAATTTTGGTGGTCAAGACATCAATATGAGTTCACCATCGTGCTTCTCAAGCCACTTGAACAAGATTTGGGCCTTGTAACATAGGCAGTTATCCTAGGGAAGATGTCTTCACCATTGAGGAAGATGCACAGCATGGAGGAATTCGCAGGTGTCATGGTGTGTTTGATTATTATCACAAGCCCCATGCAAGGTTAATCTCTTCCATAGCATAAAATAATACTGTCTCCACTGGCCTGTATCTGTGACATGTGTATGTTTGAAGTAGCCATTTGCCTGGATAATGCTGTATCAGGATACAAACATCAACCTAGAGTAACAAGAAATGTAATTCATCCAACAACATGACATGTTTCCATTAATCCACAGGCAATCTCAAACTGTCAGAGATGTGGATCAAGTTACACATTAACAGGCACAAGCAGCTACTGCTGGCTACTGCTGTAAAGTAAATGAATGACAAATTATGACTAGTGCTTATTTACTCAAACTGATAATTGTGGTAATTTCTTTGGTATTATTTAATACATGTCTGTTAGATGAAAAACAGCTGTTTTGAAAAGAAAAAAATAGAGCCTCTACTCCTCCTACACTGCTCCACTCTGTTTTGATTCAATCCTTTAAACAAATTACATACATAACTTTACACAGACCACTATGAATTGTCTACATCCAAATACTGTCAATGTCAGGATCTTGTAAAGGTACAAACCCTTAGTGTCTTTCTTATATCAAAGAAAAGAGCTGAGTCAACATGTGTTCTTCCCCAAATCCATGATAAGTTATTAGTGATATTAATTCTGTTATATTGTGAGTCTGATTTTCCTCCAAGGCATGGGATGGCAGTGCGGATCTGGAGGCACTCACCTGCCAAGTTTGGATGATGACTGTGGACCCTGGCTGCTAGTCGCTGTTGAGTGGTCAGATGGAGGTTCTCAAATAATAGTGTTAGAGACAGGAATTGCAAGTCTGAGATACAACAATAATATTCATAAAACATAGTTTTAATAAAATGATTTTTCAGTTACTGTTCTTTTGTAAGACCTCATGTACTAAGCAGAGCTTGTGTAAGCTTGAAGTGGATAGTAATAATAATAACAACAATAAAAATAATAATAATAAATTCGCACTAGACACTGATGGAATTGCAGACAATGTCACTGTCAAATGGTGGTGTGTTCACATGCTTTGGTCCACGTCCCAAGGCACAAAGAAGTGGCTGGCATGAGGCAGAGTTATGGTGGGGATGTATCGGTTTAGAGTCATCCCTGTTTTAACAAATGGAATTATGTGCAAAGAGGTGGCATGGCACTGACGCGTCCCTTTGTTATCCATAACACATCTGTTTGCAGCCAAAAATGATGCTTTAAAGCAACCTGTGGCAGAGACATCCAAGTGGGACACTATTGTTTTCATTCTTGGACTAAATGTGGTGCTGCATAGTTTGTCAGATAATTTATTGAAAACAATTATTGTTATCACTTGAGAGAGTTCAAAGTTTCAGACATAGCTAAAGCATGAAAGTGTTTTATTTGATAAAATCAGTTCTTACCGGAAACATTTTACTTCAATGCTTATCGTAAGTGAAGCACCTTACAATGTTACATATACCTTGATATCAAGGTGAAGTAACTATTTGTCAACATTTATACAATTTCCAAAGGGCAGACACATTATATTAGTGCATCAATGTTGAGATTCTTCAATGTTACTTACATTGCTATGGCTGCCTCATTGTCTAGGGCATCGTTTCCTGTTATGCTTTCTAGTTAAAAGGTCCAAGATTTTTGTTTTAGTAAAAGTTGCTGGAATATTGTTGGTTTTTGACATCATCAGTATTGCTTCATAAATTCTTGACACTTTCTATGACATCACTTGTTAGTAAATGCATTGTACAACATTTAAACACAACACAAAGAACTTGATAGTTACAATGACCAATCTCAACAACAACTGAAACAATTATAGTGCATTTGTCGCCTAAAATTTCTGTAGTTGTTATGTACACAGTTTCCACATCCTTCTAGAACAAGATGTAGTTCAAAAAATTTTTATTATGACTGTCTTAATTTAAATTGATTTTCAGATATAATTCAGTTAATGTTATCTGGGGAAAAAATATTTATATAAAGATTTATGCACCTAACAATAATGCAAGTCGCAAATTTTGACAGTACAAAAAGTATCAGCTAGCTGTCTTTGTATAATTGTCAATTGAATTATCAATAATAAAAGTAGAAAAATTGAAAATGAAAACCAGAATTTTGTTTACATGAAAACTAAAACATACATAATAAAGTGGTTTTTGACTCATTTAAGATAACAATTGTGATTACTAAAATCAATGGTTCAAGATCGATGTTGTTAAATGGCTCGATATGAAAAATAAAATTATATGTGGAATATATAATTTATGTATGAAAATTAACTTCAGTCAGGCCAAAATGTACACAAAATGAACATTTCAGTTCTGAGGAGCTAAAATTCATTGCAACCTGCACCACTATCTGCGAAAATGTTGCAAATAAAACTCTATACACATGAGTGTTCAGTGAAGACAGTAACTATTGTGAAATGAAATGAGGAAGCATTTCAGGAAGTATGTGGAAAGACCGTCTTTAATAAATCTTGGTGATGGTTGTCACAGTTGTAATTAATTGTTTGTTTCTTTTCCTATTATGGAACTGCCACATTCAAGTCTTGAGAATGTCCCGTCACAAAACAGAATAATGTTGTGTGGCATGGAAATGCTGATAACATCAGCTTTCAAATGTTTGCAACACAATTGTGTTTTAGTAGCTCCTTATTTATTTTATGTTAACATGACAAATGCACATTAGGCTGATTTTCATCCCCTTAAAAACCTGGTATTAAATATTCTTGACTCATTTGTAAATAAATCGCATGAGAATGATTTCATTACATTTGTGCAAAAGGAGGAACACCTCATCTGTCACTGAGCAGAAAGGAACTTTACACATTACACCTGGTAATGGACTTTATTACGGTAAATTAAGGTCTTCATTTTGAAATCTTTTGAAAATTACTGCTATGTAAAGATTGTCTGTTGATGATGACTCCAGATTCACTTATCTCCACTACTACAAATATGCTGTCTTCATATGTGAATGTTAACTACACATCTCAAATATTTTGCTAAAGCATCGTAAAGATTACTTCTTTTATGTATTCTCTAATTTCCATTTATTGATACTTCTAATGCCAATAAGGAAATCTGAAACACATTGAATAGGTAAGCATAGAACAAAGAAAAATGGTAGGATTGAACATGAACAGCTTATGTCTTTATTTACATAGATTACATAGAAGCATCAGAAAAGGAAATGAAGACAAGGAACTGTGTAACAAACTGACAATATCTCTCACAATTATTCATACCAGGAAAGTAATAACAAATGTAGATTCTGGAAGATAAAAGATAAATCTGAATTGACAGATGTGTTATATGAAGCATGTATTTTAATATACAAGTTAACTTGTTGTCTACAATGAAAATTCAGCAGCAAAGTAAATGAACTTTGCCACATGTCTTTTCTATATTGTCAGTGAAACAAATGTAGCCATATCCCTGTAATACTACCATTATTAAATCTGAGAAACTTGTAAATATCTACTATGCTTAATAACTCATTTTATGCATGTAATTAATTTTGTATTAATATAATTAGAATATGTGACATGGCATCTTTCCACATATAACAGCATAAAGACAAAAAACTTATTAGAAAATAATGTATTACATTGTTCTTGTTCGCATCAGAAGTAAAACAGTCTAACATGTGAGATATCTAGTTTTGTGATGGTATGCAGTTTCCACAATAAACTGTTATCCATGGGATAATTTTACGGATTATTAAGTTGATATATGTATTTTAGATGTCCTAACAACTCACTGAAAAGTGTGCCCACGATTCACAAAATCTAGAGAGTGTTTGTATGTTAACTGTTTGATTCTGTTAATATACAGATGCTGTGAAAGCCAATGGTTATGGTAGTTCAACTTTGATAAAAAGTTGGTTACTGACACCCACAAAATGTTACACAATCTGAAGTATGCATGCCTGCTTGAAAATCTCAAAACTATATATCAAATGAGACTTTCTTTGGTGACTGCAAAAGCTTAAATAAACTGATCAGTTATGTTTAATCTTACACAGAGACTATTTTCTAAGTCATAATATAAAAATTTATGAAGGAACAATAATTAAAGTTGTAGTCTTTCGGTACAAAATTTCATCTTTGGTATGAACAAACTAACTACCCTGATAAATGATACATGCAACAGTTCTATAACACTCCAGTAATTGCATGTGTGTGGCAGTTACTCTTTTCACAAAAGCTTCTTGTTTTGCTCAATCCAGAACAGTGACAACACTGTCAATAACACAACAACCCTATGAACAACATAGTTACATTACTTTAAACAATCTATACTAAAAGCAGAACAACCACTTGGGTAAAACAACAATAACAAGCCTCATTGACCAATAAATAATTCTTATTCAATACATAAACTCATGACCACAATGGCAACAAACTCTGTGTATAAAAATACTGGAAATACCGTATGGCACAAACTTCTGAAATCACAAAAACCTAATCTGTCTATCAGTTCTGTACAAAACAATGGCACTTAAAGATGAACTAGTCTAGTTTATGGAAGACAGAGCCAAGCCTTCATAAAATATTAACTTTTCATATTTTTTTGTTTAGCATTCCTGAATTCCATTCAACATACATCAGTTTTTAGTGGAAAGTACAATATGGAACAATCCTATATGGAATTGCTAGAAGAGCACTTTGAAGGAAACATAAAGTAACATTTAAAAACAATAATCACTATGGAATGAAACAATCCCATACAATAAAATACATTCACAGTAAAAATATACAATGGCACTATCCATGTAACATTTCTCAAAAATTGTACAATGATTAAAAACAATAATGTTGTTGCTGCAGTGATAATTCAAATGTCTTTTACGTAGAAAATTTTACAAAAAAAAGTCTTGCTTGTAAATTTAATGGAAGTAACCATATGGAATGTGTACAAAATATGGCACCATAATGCCCACATTTATTTCTGTCCTGTGAAAAGATTGTCTTCGGGATCAGATTATTCTCTTTACCAAGAGTAAGAACTTGTTTTAATGCATAGATAAATGTTCAAAATGTAAGAAATGACAGTTTTACTTGATAGTAATTATTGATCAGCCAGACCCCACCAGCACTGTTGTGGTCATTGAAACATACACAATTCCTATGGTAGTTGGTAGCCTTAAACAACCACTTGCCTTTATGTAGCTGAAGCTATAGCTTCAAAATAATTTTAAAATGTCATATGTCTATAGAGGTGGCAACCTATGAAATTACTTTAAGATATTACTCAATGAAGTTGATTTATATAGTTACCATTCAGAATGTTAAAGCTATCAAAAACTGTGATTTTCACAATCAAACATTTGGTTCTCCATTGCAGAGTGAATTCAAAAATGGAAGAATTCACTTTCAACCAGTTGCATTACATTTCACAAATTTTAATCTCAGTTATTTTGTCTTTTCACACTTTATTTTGGAAGAACACAGATATAAACTTGCAAATAAATGTTCTTGTACTTTCTTTTCTGATCGCAAGCTACAATGAAAACTATGAAACATTGTCAGAACTTTTTATTTCATCATGTAGTAGAAAATAGCTTCCACAGGTCTCTGCGCTATAACTGGGGGGGAAAAAAAAATCCCAGCACTGACATGTCAGGGAATAATACGTAACTAACATATATATTTTTAGAATATGCCAATACTCCTCTCAAATGTCATTTACAGCACTGGAGAATTCCCTTCATTATATGAGTAAAGCTAACATGTTTGCAAAGGTGCAGTTAGCGTTTCTTTTCTGTATAACATATTCTCCACATGTCTGTTCTTTTAAGAAGTGATTGATACTATCATTCTTCTAAGTAGTACATGCAGTCTTCTGTATCAGTAAGTACGAGGGCAGTTCAATAAGTAATGCAACACTTTTTTTTCTCAGCCAATTTTGGTTGAAAAAACCGGAAATTTCTTGTGGAATATTTTCAAACATTCCCGCTTCGTCTCGTATAGTTTCATTGACTTCCGACAGGTGGCAGCACTGTACAGAGCTGTTAAAATGGCGTCTGTAACGGATGTGCGTTGGAAACAGCGAGCAGTGATCGAGTTTCTTTTGGCGGAAAACCAGGGCATCTCAGATATTCATAGGCGCTTGCAGAATGTCTACGGTGATCTGGCAGTGGACAAAAGCACGGTGAGTCATTGGGCAAAGCGTGTGTCATCATCGCCGCAAGGTCAAGCAAGACTGTCTGATCTTCCGCGTGCAGGCCGGCCGTGCACAGCTGTGACTCCTGCAATGGCGGAGCGTGCGAACACACTCGTTCGAGATGATCGACGGATCACCATCAAACAACTCAGTGCTCAACTTGACATCTCTGTTGGTAGTGCTGTCACAATTGTTCACCAGTTGGGATATTCAAAGGTTTGTTCCCACTGGGTCCCTCGTTGTCTAACCGAACACCATAAAGAGCAAAGGAGAACCATCTGTGCGGAATTGCTTGCTCGTCATGTGGCTGAGGGTGACAATTTCTTGTCAAAGATTGTTACAGGCGATGAAACATGGGTTCATCACTTCGAACCTGAAACAAAACCGCAATCAATGGAGTGGCGCCACACCCACTCCCCTACCAAGAAAAAGTTTAAAGCCATACCCTCAGCCAGTAAAGTCATGGTTACAGTCTTCTGGGACGCTGAATGGGTTATTCTGTTCGATGTCCTTCCCCATGGTCAAACGATCAACTCTGAAGTGTATTGTGCTACTCTTCAGAAATTGAAGAAACGACTTCAGCGTGTTCGTAGGCACAAAAATCTGAACAAACTTCTCCTTCTTCATGACAACGCAAGACCTCACACAAGTCTTCGCACCCGAGAGGAGCTCACAAAACTTCAGTGGACTGTTCTTCCTCATGCACCCTACAGCCCCGATTTCGCACCGTCGGATTTCCATATGTTTGGCCCAATGAAGGACGCAATCCGTGGGAGGCACTACGCGGATGATGAAGAAGTTATTGATGCAGTACGACGTTGGCTCCGACATCGACCAGTGGAATGGTACTGTGCAGGCATACAGGCCCTCATTTCAAGGTGGCGTAAGGCCGTAGCATTGAATGGAGATTACGTTGAAAAATAGTGTTGTGTAGCTAAAAGATTGGGGAATAACCTGGTGTATTTCAATGCTGAATAAAACAACCCCTGTTTCAGAAAAAAAATGTGTTGCATTACTTATTGAACTGCCCTCGTAGATTTGCTAACGGTGCAGCAACAAGTTATGCGATATATAAGTTACCTTAAATATTGCACTTTCTGATTTAAGGCTTCACAGCTTTGATTTACTATGGTATTCCAGTAGAAATTCTGCTTGACGTTTTCCTGTTTCAAAAGCACCATGTGTAGTAGAGAAGTAACACTCATGGGTTGCTTCTCCAGCAAATAGCAGAGCTGGATGCTAAAAATGGAAATAATAAATTTATTTACATGTGTAAAAACAAATTTCATGAATAATTCATAATTAGTTGTCATAACTTATTACTGCTGATATGCTGTTATGGACTTGGCACTTCATCTGTACTTCCACTAAACAGTGGGAAAAATTGGTTTGGGGTCATATGAAAAACTAGTGGGAAAACTTTAGTTTTTCATGATGTTACAAAAAAGAGTTACTACCACACAAATTTCACACTCCTGATGGAATAAAATAAAAGGACATTTCTTGTCTGGATATATGTAGACATAATCCAGCTACACACGCATGCTTGTGAACATTGCACCACCAAGAGGAGAGCTGTAACTGGATTACTTACATAACATAATTCACACAATTAAGTTTACAGAGCAACACACGACACCAGACTTCAAGAATTCAGTATGGTGCAAAGCTCTGCAAAGCTACACATACTACAACCAGAGGCTCAATGTGCTGTGACAAGGTATCAGTAAGGGCTTGCATGTGTTCCTGAAAAATCTCACTTCATGCAGTGAGTATGCAACTTCATGATGCATCAACATCAACAGATGCTGGAGGACTATGGTGAACAAGTTGTTGACCAATGTCACCCCAGACATGTTCAATGGATGACACCAGAGGCATCATGGAGACCAGGGGGTCAATAGTGAGCATTTCCCATTACTTACTGCTGGGCATTGACATACTGAAATATGGAATTTGCAATTGCGTGAAGGAGAGACAGAGCACCAGGCTCCAAAGCCTCCCTTATGAAGTGGTTGCAGATCTGATCACTCTCACTTTGTAGAAAACAAGATTAAACGTTGTTCTAAGGGGACCAAAACAACCATGCTTGGAGTTTAGTGGCCCATGCCCCTCAACAATGCAAACTGTCAGGTTGTTTCATCTAATATGCCTGCAGCTAAAATAGTAAGATGGATTGAAGCAGGATTTATCTTAACATGGTAAGAATCTGCTGTTATGGCAATTAAATTGCATAAAGGAAACATCGTCTTTCTGTTTGTTTGTTGTTGTTTTTGAGGTGTAGGGGTGTTCAACAGTGAGGTTATCATTGTCCTCACACATGTTAGAAGAAATAAATATGGTTAAAAGGCCTCAAAACATTGGCTCATTCAATCACTCCTATCTCACTCACACTGATCCACACAGTCTCTCCATATCACATGCCATAAAGCAAAGGAGAAATAGTGAAAGGTACTACACATGGAAAGAAAACAGAAGGAAAATGACAGAGGAGCTAAAGAACACCGCCCTGAAATTTTTGGCAACATGTTGGACAAATCACAAAACCATAAAAGTCTCACCACATTCATATGAATGTTACTTATCTGCCACAGTCCAGTAAAATGTGGAGCACAGTGATCTGTATGCCATTAGCACAACATGTTGGAGGGTCGTTGCACTGGAGCAAGAGCCATGCATCAGATGACTGTGGCCTATGTGAA
Organism: Schistocerca piceifrons; assembly: GCF_021461385.2. NCBI lineage: Eukaryota > Metazoa > Arthropoda > Insecta > Orthoptera > Acrididae > Schistocerca > Schistocerca piceifrons. Next base: position 191,608,790 of record NC_060138.1, read on the forward strand.
GATGAGTAAGGAGGACCTCATCCTGCCTTTGTGGCTGAAAGCAGGTACGCCATGGCAGCATAGTGGGCTCTACTAGACACAGCTCATTATCTGTCAGTTCCATCTCATCTTTTGTTGAAAAATATTTAGTAACCTAACATTTAGCTAATTCAGTAATATTGATATAACACATACACATGTTTCTTCCTGTTGTATTCATGCTGACCAGCAAGAGTAATAGGAAATGAACACACTGACCAGTACACTGCAAGGCAGGCCATGGCATGCCCCACTTCACGCGTGCAGAGTGTGCAGACGTGTGGGCCAAGACCCCGCCTATCTCAGCTTTGCTTGGTATTTCTCAGAAGTACCCGGAACTGCGTAACATTTCATTGAGTATTGTGGTGTGGCATATTTTCATTGGCCCAAATATCTTGAGTTCAGCAGAACCATGGTATCAGTGCTGTTTACCCTTTGCTATTTGTTCGTGGTATGAACGACATTCACAGATCCAGTGGCTGTTTGCACAAAAGAAGGCAGTCTAGTGATCTATTGCAACAAGCCTTTAAAAATGAATGGGAATGACAGAGAGAGGGATGAGAGTTCTCAGTACATATCATGCAGCTGCATAAGTGTTGGGTGCTGCAAATTTGCTATGAAGTGATGTGCACAAAGAATTTAAAGATTTAGTTGACTATGAAAGAGCAAAAAATTACAAATATTGCCAAATGAGGTTCATTCTTGTCTACATCAAGCAGCACTCTGAGCTAAACTTACATGTATGGAGTATGTGATGAAACTGGTGGTACAAATAATAAAATTTCTGACTGCCAACTCCAGCATCTTGGGCTAGAATGGAGTTGGTGGTCGTGGTCGTGTGTGTGTGTGTGTGTGTGTGTGTGTGTGTGTGTGCGTGTGTGTGTGTGTGTGTGTGTGTGTGTGTGTGTGTGGTTGGTTGGTTGGTTGTTTTGGGGGAAGGAGACCAGACAGCGAGGTCATCGGTCTCATCAGATTAGGGAAGGACGGGGAAGGAAGTCGGCCGTGCCTTTTGAAAGGAACCATCCCGGCATTTGCCTGGGGAGATTTAGGGAAATCACGGAAAACCTAAATCAGGATGGCCGGACGCGGGATTGAACCGTCGTCCTCCCCAATGCAAGTCCAGTGTGTGTGTGTGTGTGTGTGTGTGTGTGTGTGTGTGTGGTGTTCTACCTTGTGTGTGTGAATGGTGTGTGTCTCTCTTTTGCTGATGAAGACTATGGCTGAAAGCTTTATGTAAGTATCTTTTAATTATGCCTGTCTACAATTTGACATGTCCTCTTTACAGTAACTAGCGATATGTCTCTTCCTACATTGTCAGTATACCTACCTGGAGTTTCCTATGAAACAGAAAGGTGTAGTGGTTATCCTCCTATATGTAACAATGGAACAAGCCATGTAATTGCATGACCACCAGTAAAAATAATTAAGAAAATATTTAAATGGACTTATGGATATACACTATGGTCTCTGTTATGATATTGGAACTTGCACTTACATTTACTTATTGTGTTTATGTACTTGTTCTCCGTATATCAGTGTGAACTTTACACTATTATTCTGTATTACACTGTCATGTATTTCATGTTGTTTGTGTCCTGTAATGTTTAAATGGTAATGTTCTCGTGGTGTTAATAAACTGCTTGCTGTGTGCGACATATTTGGACATTTCTTTTTAAGGCAGGGCTCACATTAGAAAGATAATTCTGTTCTCTGCGTAGGGTCATGAGATTATCTGAATATGAGTTAAGGTACATAAAAATATGAAGGTGAGGAATTGTGCAATGAAATAATTCTTGCTTGTTTTCATTGCTGTCTTACCTTCACATTTGAATTATGACAGTTTTCTGCAGTAGTATAAACAGGTTCTGACAAAAGAGCAGGCCCAGAAGAGGACTTATCACAGGCACTGGTTGTATTGCTGTATCCACCACAAATATATTTGTTGTTATGCCATCGTGTCCTGCAACAACAAAAAGGGACCATCAATATCAGTTCAACAACAAATTATTTTACCAGTATTGTAAACTAATAGCAACTATCCAAAAGCAATACTTTTTCAGATAAACAGCAGACAATAACACACTAGATTATTAAGGATGTGAGGTGCAAATTTAAGAAAAAAATATACATTTATTTTAAGGCAAAACAAATATGAGATAACATTACACATGTAGGTAGCAACAACAAATGACAACAAACAGGAGTCTTTTTCTCTCTCTGTTGTGTGTGTCCGTGTGTTTACTCAGCATGTGTGCTCAGTCAAAGTATCAAATTGTGGAAGCTGCATTACAGTTACCAAGCCCATATCAAAGTGCCTATCCATTGCTCAGTGTAAATAACTTCCCTCACATCATTATTAATGTTATACATAGAATTTATTTAGCTGTATTATATGAATAAGACTTGACTTAACGTTGGAACATATGAGAACATACTGTAGAGACCCGCATAAATTACACACCTGAGATCCAGGCATGCTGTTGTAAGGCATGCCACAGAAGTTGGCAGGTGCTAGAAATGTCAGAGGCTGCCACTCATGTATGCATGTGCAGGCTCTCCTCCATGCACTTTACCAGCAGGCCAACAGCTTATAACCATGGCAAGTGTCTTCTTGTAAAAGTTATTTCTACATGTAATAATGTGTTGTATCCGTCATTGTATGTTCTTGTGATTAGAATACAGGGTGTCCCACTCAAACCTCCCTGATTTCAAAGATCCAGGAAAAAAAAACAGTAGATATGACAAAGAAAAATGTACCACATTATAGAGCATCTCAAAGAATTTATTTATTTATCATCAATACACCTCTACATGTGAACCACTTGTAGCAAAAAGAATATCAAGTATATATTCAATTTCTTGCCAAGTTCTTTGTAACATTTCCTCTGTTACTATTGTAATCGCATTAGTGACACGATGTCACAGTGTAGGAATATCATCCACTTTAGTCGCATACACATGGTCCTTCACAAATACCTACATGAAGAAACGAAGCAGCGTAATGCTGGGTGAACGTGGTGGCCAGGCAATGGGTCCTCCACATCTGATCCAATGATTGGGAAATTTCCTATCCAGGAACTAGTGAACAGCTGTTGACCAATGTGGCGGAGCTCTATCTTGTTGAGAAATGATGTTGGGTTGCAAGTCTTGTATTTGGGGGTACACAAACTCCTCCAACATTTCCAGATACACTGACTCATTCACTGTTTGTTCAGCAAAGAAGAACGGTCCAACAATCATGTTGTGCATTAGCCCGCACCAGACTTTCAGTTTAGGGCTATCGTGAACATGTGCAATGACAATGTATGGATTTTGCGAACCCCAAATCCACACATTATGCCTATTAACCGTTCCTGATAGATGAAAGGTTGCCTCATCTGAGAATAAACATCTTTCTGGGAAGGCGTCATCCATATGAATATACTGCAGCATATCCACAGCAAATTGTTGTCGGCGTAGTTTGTCGTTCAGCGTCAGATGTTGCAGAATTTGCACTTTGTAAGCACACATACAAAGATGCTGGTGAATCACATGATGCAATATTGCTTGAGGTATATCAATTGGCCTAGCTCTTTGATGAATTGACATGGGCTTCTGAGAAATGTTTGTCTGATGTCCTCCACTGTATCTTCTGAAACTCCGTAACGTGCACTGCCAGAATGTTTCAGAACACTTCCTATTGCCAGAAACTTCCTATACAATTCCTTAATTGTTTTCACGTCAGGTAGATCACATTCATAAATACGACGATAATTTCTTTGCACAGTAATCGGTGATTTTGTTTCTGCAAACCACACTACTGCTTGCATGTGCTGCTGTGTAGTCGCCATTTTCACTTTGTACAACCATGCTGCACTCTGGTGACGATACTTGGCACTTCTGACACGGGAATATAAATTCTTTGAGGTGCTCTACAATGTGGTGCATTTTTCATTATTGTATCTATTGTGGTTTTTCTCTCCTGGGTCCTTGAAATCAGGGAGATTTGAGTGGGACACCATTTATATTGGCAATGCGTAAGGTCATTGCTGTGTTGGCTGAAGAGCCAACACCGTGTTACGAGAGGAGGCTGAAATGTATGTGTTTTAGCTCATGCAGGCTGGCGTGAGGAGGGAAGGACTATACTGACGTGAGGTTTGGAACATGACAAGGAATGAGAATTCAGAAAGCGGACGTAATTAGTTTGATACTTAACTTTAATCCATTAATGATGAATGTCGCTCTTGACGGTACATGATTCACAATATTATCTGTTCAGAATAGTAACTGAATATGGCGCCTTGCTAGGTCGTAGCAAATGACATAGCTGAAGGCTATGCTAAACTGTCGTCTTGGCAAATGAGAGCGTATTTTGTCAGTGAACCATCGCTAGCAAAGTCAGCTGTACAACTGGGGCGAGTGCTAGGGAGTCTCTCTAGACTAGACCTGCCGTGTGGCAGCGCTCGGTCTGCAATCACTGATAGAGGCGACACGCGGTCCGACGTATACTAACGGACCGCAGCCAATTTAAAGGCTACCACCTAGCAAGTGTGTTGTCTGGCGGTGACACCACAGTCATATCTTTGTGGGTTTTTTGTTGTGCTTTTTGCATCTGGTTGTGACATGGAGTCTCTGCTTCAAACACTGGTGCAGCAGAAGGATCTCATCATGGTCATGCAACAGGCTTTGCCTGCATGGCACTCTAATCCTTCATCTCTGACTTTTTCCTCTTCCATTCCCACAATTTGATGATGCAGCAGAAGATTGGGAAGCATACAAACACTGCCTACAGCAAAATTTCCATACTTTCTGTGCTATGGATGCAGAGGTATGTTGTGCAATGTTTCTGTCATGGATTTCTCCTGTTTCATATCAGGTGTTGTGGCAGTTGGCCCCATTGCAGGAACCTTCCCTGTTGTTGTTTGACAATGTATGTTCATTGTTGTCTTCCTACTATCACTACCACATGCATTTTGTGGCAGCTATGGTTGAATCCTATCAATGCAAGAAGCAGACCCATCAGTCTTATTGTGTCTAGGCTGTGACCCTCCACGGCCTTAGTCACAAGTGCCATTTTGTCACAGCCATGTCAAAAGAATTGTGTGCAGATGGCAGGTTCATGGTGTTATCATCTGCTCTGTCCCACATAAGGAAGTCCAGCAATGGGCCCTCCAATTACAAACCCCTCCCTCAAAGTGTTCTTGTCAAGTGCCCATTCGTATGAGCTCAGCAGCTGGAAGCCTGGTGTGACGTAGTGGCGATAACAGGGTGTCCCTGCTGTATCTACTGCATTCAGGAAGGGCGACACAGTGGTAGTGCAAGCTGATCAGTTTGGTGCCTTCTGAATAGTGCTTAAACAGCATTGTAGCCACCGCTCCCTGTTGCTGTTCTGTGGATCTTGTTACGCCCAACATGCTGGGGGAGTGTCCCCAGCTTTGGGCTGTCTGTCATGAGTGTTGAAAAAAACCACTGCATTATGTTGCAGAACAAGGGACCCTCTGCCATGCACCCTATGGTGGCTTGCAAAGTACATATTTAGTTGTAGTTGACGATTAGATGGAAAATTTTGAAAGCTTAAAATTTTTCATTTTTGGCAATGGTCATCTGTACTTTTCTTTTATATTTTTAGTGAATAAAGCCACAATTTTCTAGTAAATACAACTATTTCCAGGACTAGAAAATGAAACTTAATTATTTCAAATACCTGTAAACAGCTCGGGGCAATGGAATATCATTCCTTTTGGTGAACTTCTGTAACAGTTGTGTGCAGTGTTCTCCCACCAATTTCTCTGGTAAATCTTCGACAAGTATGGCACCATTACCTCCTACCCATCCAAGTAGAACTGCTCTTTGTGTAAGAACAACATCAAATCCTGTTACATCTCGGGTCCAAGAGAATTCCTAAAAAAATTACAAAAAAATTATTATTGTTATGTTCTGATTCACACACTTTATACAAGTCTACAATGTGGTTTAGTTTCATCACACCACTTTACATTTTGACCAGATACAATCATTTTGTCCCTTTGATATATACACTAAAATAAAGTTGCATTTATTGTATTGGTTGTTTCAGAAAGACTATCAGGGTTTGAAAGCTTTGTATTATTTGTTAACTTTGATTTGCATTGGAAAAAAAAAGGCACAGTTTGCTGAACTATGTGTCCTGTGACAGCAAAATTTGTCAAGTGACACCATAACTGGTATGTCCGAAGTAAATAAAGCAGCAATTGCTTCTTTAGTATTCAACTATGATTTAGATGCGACGACCAGCCTGAGTACCGATATGGAGGACAAGTTAGAGATACTCGGGCTTTCTGGCCACAACTTGCTCCTGCGAGAGGCACCACCGTATCAGCTGACATATCGCCTGGGCTCATCCACTGATGCAAGTGTGCTGGTAAATACCATGGCCTCAACTCACTAGTCAGTCTCTCACTAGTTCATTAATGCCTCACATACTCACCATTGATAATTAGAGTTTTGACCTGGCCTGTATTACATTTCTTGATATGCATTGCTCCCTGAACTATTATATAGGCTTCAGACTTCTTTCTGGTTAGATGTTCATTTCGTGAACTCCACCATCCTTGACCTCAGGAACAGCCTGTTTGTTTCTCTGGTCTCTGCATTACCATCAGTGTGAGCAATCATAAACTGTGTTCTACCTACACCAAGGAGAACAGAAAAGTAGCAATGATAACTTTCTCACCACGTTGTCATTCTCATGCAGCATGGATTCACTGTATCAAAAGTTAGGCCGCAGCAGTTACAGCAACAACAGCAACAGCACAAGAAGTAATAGGGATTCCAGCAGCAAACACTACTGCAACAGCAAGACAAACAGCGGGAATTCCAGCAGAAGCAACAGTAGCAGCACAAACAGCAGTGGTAATTACGACAGCAACAGCAGAAATTGCTGTTAAAACTGCTGCAAAACCAGTAACAGTCAGCAGCTGCTGTTTCCTTGCTTACCCCTCTGCTGTAAGCTTACTTTGGTGAGGTAAATGAGAGTTGAGAGATCTGTTTTATGTCATTTTGTTCTTCACTTCAAGGCAAGTCAGATAAATGACACATAATGTCAGTGTGTGCTCTTACTGTGTCAACTAATAAATTGAATGAAGTGGTGCAACAACTACACCTACTCTCAGAACCCATTGGTTTGAAATTTTCTGATGTTTGTGGTGTGCTGAGAGAATATTACCATCCACAACCTCACATAGCTGTCCCTAGGCTCAAATTTAACCAATGTGTTGTGCACAATAAGCAAACATACATAGCATGGGCTGCTGACTTGTGAGACTTAGCACATAAGTGTGATTTCTCCTGTAAACAGTGTGGTGTATTGTATGTGGACTCATTACTCCATGACATTATACATCTTTCTTCTGGTAGAGAAGTTATTGTGAAGACTTTAGAACTGTCTGATCCAATCCTGAGCTATGAGCTTAACATTACTAAAGCTCCCAGATAAACTGCATCTCCACAAACTATGTTCATGATACTTCTGGTGTCAACATTGTTAGTAGTAATAGTAATCACAGTTGTGCTCTATGATCACAATTTACAAAGTACTATTTCATCTGGTAGACCAGTAACATGGGATTCAGTAGTTAATGTAGAAATTACTGATCCCCTGGCCTCGCCATTGATCCTTTACCCTCACTGTTGCAAGCAGAGGCTCATCAAATGCTTCCTCCTTGCCATTTCAAAGGTGGCCCAGAAAAGTTAGTGCTGTCAAATCATGTCCAGTTGTTCACCATTGCATCAATGGTGTCACTGCCCTTTCTGTGACATCATCTGTTTTGCCTGTCACAAACCAGGGCAGCTGGCAAGTGTCTGCTTCAGCCAACATGTGACAACAACAATGGCCATCAGTGTACTGCACGCTATCTTCCCAGTGCCCTTAGATGGTTAATCAATTTCATAAAAATGTTGTTAAATTAATATAGTCAGAGGTGTACCAGAACCCTTCCTTGCAACTTAGAAAGTGCCTTAGGTCGGTCTGTTGTTTTGCAATGTTCCATACTGGCAAACCCTTAACGCTTGCCATTGATGCATCAGACTGTGTCATTGGTGCCGCGGTGTACCACAGATACGTTGATGCCATGGAACATCCCATTGTATTTGGATCTACAACATTAAATGTGGTACAGTGAAATTGTTCACAAACAGAGAAAGAGGCATTCATTATCATAAAGCATCAGGAAGTCTTACAGATATCTCTGTGGTTCTAAGTTCCACTTGATCACTGGCCACCAGCCCCTCGGTTTGCTATTCCATCCCCATTCTAAATTTCATGATAGAAAAATGCAGCGGCTGTAATGGTGGACATTTTTCATGAGTAATTATACCTACAAGATTGATCAGCAGACCACCACAAGGCATTCAAATGCTGATGCACTTTCTTGCTTGCCTTGTGGTCCAGATGCAGAATTTAATAGGCATGAAGGGTTGTGTTTTGCCTCGGACACAAGTCAGCAACACACTCTCAACAAACTCCTGACTATGGCACATGAAGCAACAGCAGGAATGGGCCATGATCCAATACTCTGCAGGGTGTTATCTGCTGTATGGCAAAGTTGCCCAGAGCATCTGCCTAAGGACATCAATCTGGAATGGTGCACGTATTTTTCATTACAGCACAGGCTTAATGTCACTGTGTGTCTTTTTGTTACCTAGGGATGATTCTGAAAGCAGGGTGGTTGTTCCTCCCATGCTCTGCATCTGCACACTGAAGCTTCTCCACACTGCAGACTGGGGTATGTGCAGAATAAAGGCAACAGCACAGTACCATCTTTAATGGGCTGGTGTTGACACTGCCATACAGCACACCATCCAGAACTGGTAAGCCTGCACCCAGAATCAACCACCTCCAGCATAGCATTTCAGCCTCTGACCATGCCCTGACCACACCTGGCAAACAGGGCAAGTTGATTTCACTGGAGCTTGCCATGGAGCAATGTGATTACTGGGTAAAAAGTTCTCAGTAAATTTGCTGTGTCAAATTTGGACAAAATCCCAAGCTTCCGATGACTACCTCCACCATCACCATCATGGGCTTCATCTGACTGCTGGGAAATTGAAGAGGTTCCCCACTTTTAAGCCCATAGGATAGCATCTAACTGGCTGGATTTCATCATGGTGACATCACAGAAATGGTACTGACATGGTGCCCAATATGTCCATGCACACTGGTAGTTCCTCCCATGCATCCGCATATTGAAGCTCTTTGCATACTCCATCCAGCACGAACTTCCAGTGCCATCACTTGCATCAGGCGGTAAGCTAAGAAAAGTCTTCCTTTGTGCTGTTTCTTTATCAACTGCTGGCTTTCATGCATTGCTAAGTACACTACTGGCCATTAAAATTGCTACACCATGAAGATGACGTGCTACAGACGTGAAGTATGCAAATGATTAGCTTTTCAGAGGATTCACACAAGGTTGGCACCAGTGGCGACACCTACAATGTGCTGACACGAGGAAAGTTTCCAACCGATTACTCATACACAAACAGCAGTTGACCAGCATTGCCTGGTGAAAAGTTGTTGTGATGCCTCGTGTAAGGAGGATAAATGCGTACCATCGCGTTTCTGACTTTTATAAAGATTGGATTGTAGCCTATCGCGATTGGGGTTTATCGTATCATGACATTGCTGCTCGCGTTAGTCGAGATCCAATGACTGTTGGCAGAATATGGAATTGGTGGGTTCAGGAGGATAATATGGAATGCCGTGCTGGATCCCAACGGCCTCATATCACTAGCAGTTGAGATGACACGCATCTTATCCACATGGTTGTAATGGATCGTGCAGCCATGTCTTGATTCCTGAGTCAACAGATGGGGACGTTTGCAGGACAACAACCATCTGCGCGAACAGTTCGACGATGTTTGCAACAGCATGGACTATCAGCGAAGAGACCACGGCTACGAACCCTTGACACTGCATCACAAACAGGAGCACCTGCGATGGTGTACTCGACGACGAACCTGGGTGCACGAATGGCAAAACGTCATTTTTTCGGATGAATCCAGGTTCTGTTTACAGCATCATGATGGTCACATCTGTGTTTGGCAACATCGCAGTGAACGCACATTGGAAGCGTGTATTCATCATCGCCATACTGGCGTATCACCCGGCGTGATGGTAAGGGGTGCCACTGGTTACACGTCTCGGTCACCTCTTGTTCGCATTGACGGCACTTTGAACAGTGGATGTTACATTTCAGATGTGTTATGACCCATGGCTCTACCCTTCATTCGATCCCTGCGAAACCCTACATTTCAGCAGGATAATGCACGACCGCATGTTGCAGGTCCTGTACGGGCCATTCTGGATACAGAAAATGTTTGACTGCAGCCCTGGCCAGCACATTCTCCAGATCTCTCACCAATTGAAAACGTCTGGTCAATGGTGGCCGAGCAACTGGCTCGTCACAATACGCCTGCCACTACTCTTGATGAACTGTGGTATCGTGTTGAAGCTGCATGGGCAGCTGTAACTGTACACGCCATCCAAGCTCTGTTTGACTCAGTGCCCAGGCGTATCAAGGCTGTTATTACGGCCAGAGGCAGTTGTTCTGGGTACTGATTTCTTGGGATCTATGCACCCAAATTGCGAGAAAATGTAATCACATGTCAGTTCCAGTATAATATATTTGTCAAATGAATACCCATTTATCATCTGCATTTCTTCTTGGTGTAGCAATTTCAATGGCCAGTAGTGTATATAACCACTGTCTATACTGAAGTTTTTATCACAGAGTTTAATTTCAATTGCTTCTCTATCCACAAAGACCCAATAATTCAAATTGTGGGGCATAATTCTCATATGTTCATACGTCATTTGTGTGTATTTAACAGGCTAAGCTCAGCCACCACTGAGTTTTCAAAATTCCTGTACTTCAGGTGACACTGATGTTCAACATAGCAATCAGCAACAGTCCATATAGACTGAAGATGTAACTACAGCCATATTTGCAAGGAATATTATAAATTTCCAGCACTCTCAGGTTGAGAGTATCTTTTACATGTCACAACATTTCCTTAATTTTCCTTGGCGGCCAAAACACAAGTTTGATTCCTTGCCTGTTTACGATTCTACCTATCTTTCAGTTATTGCACTGCAGAATGGGAGGGTGTTGGTCCTCCTGGCTTTGATAAATGGCATCTCATCTTGGTTTTCTCAACAGCACTGACTTAATATCATGGACTAAATACCCAAGCCTCCTGAACTCCATCATCAGATGATTCATCTCAGAGCTCCTTGCTTCTTGTATGTGTTCCTTGAGTGAAACAATCCTGGTACTACGAATTAAAATGTTCAGCATAAACTCTCTTCTGAGCTGGATGGTGAAAGCTTCACTGCTTGAGATGCAGGTCTGTATGCATTGGCTATCAATTCGCAGAGTGACAGAGTCATCCATCTGCTTTTCATTTCAACAACACATCTAAGAAAGGCAACTTTCCACCCATCTCCATCTCTGCCATCAATCTTATGTTTGGATGCATACTGTTCACATGGTCAATGAACTACTGCAGAACCTCACCATCATGCACCCAAATTAAACATATTTGAAGAAGCAGGATGGATGGAGGGGAGCTCATTTTCTGAAACCCACCATGAAAAAATTAGCTATAGCCAGTGACAGCGACAAACCATGGTTGTGTCATCAGTCATTCAATTATAATTTCACTGTACAAAAAACACATGATCATAAGGGTATGTCTGATCAATGTTAAGAGTTCAGGAGAGAAATGAGTGACCAATAGTCTTACTGTTTCTTCTCCTGGTTCTTTCATAAACAGGAAGACTACATTGAGGCTCACCAAGATTTCATTTGAGAATTTTCAATTGCAGTCTGCAGTGGCTGAATATAAGTGCCAATAATTTAGATAAAATAGGTGGTAATTTAGATAAATACTTCATCACCTTATATGTAGCATTTGTGATCAGTCTAAGTGGTATGCATCTTGGTGCATTTCAGGCAGATTATACACACATCAAAAAAAGTTTTGCATCACCCCGGTTCCCAGAAGTCCTGAAGATAGATGTTGACTGTGGATATTATATCACAGACACAGTCCCTTTGATTGTTCAGAGATGTCACTAAACTCGCCCAAAGAAATAAAAAAGCATGCATGAGCAGTGTATATTAGATGGAACGAGGTGCACAGCTCATTTTGTCTGTATTTCAACCATGCTTAGACAGTCAATACCATGGTTCAATCGCATCTGCATTGTTACTTTGTGCCAGGAAGGGCTTTCAACAAGGGAAGTGTCCAGGCATCTTGGAGTGAACCAAAGCGATGTTGTTCGGACATGGAGGAGATACAGAGAGATAGGAACTGTCAATGACATGCCTCCACAGCAAGGTCCATCTTTGTAACCATGAAACCCTGCAGTGCAGTACAGATGGGCCCAACAACTTGCCGAATGGACCACTCAGGATTGGCATCACGTTCTCTTCACTGATGAGTGTCACATATGCCTTCAACCAATCATCGGAGGCGTGTTTGGAGGCAACCTAGTGAGGCTGAACGCCTTATCCACACTGTCCAGGGAGTGCAGCAAGGTGGAGGTCTCCTGCTTGTTTGGGGTGGCATTATGTGGGTCTAATGTATGTCGCTGGTGGTCATGGAAGGCACCATAACAGCTGTACTATACGTGAATGCCATCCTCTGCCCAATAGTGCAACCATATCGGCAGCATATTGGTGAGGCATTTGTCTTCATGGATGACAATTCACACCCCCATCATGCGCATCTTGTGAATGACTTTCTTCAGCATAATGACACCGCTCAACTAGAGTGGCCAGCATGTTCTTCAGACATGAACCCTGTTGAGCAAACTTGGGATAGATTGAAAAGGGCTGTTTATGGATGACGTGACCCACCAACCAGTTTGAGGGATCTACACCAAATTGTCTTTGAGGAGTGGGACAATCTGGACCAAGAGTGCCTTGGTGAACTTGAGGATAGTATGACATGACAAATACAGGCATCCATCAATGCAAGAGGAGGTACTACTGGGAATTAGAGGTAATGGTTTGTATAGCAATCTGGACCACCACCTCTGAAGGTCTCACTGTATGGTGGTACAACATGCAATGTGTGGTTTTCATGAGCAATAAAAAGGTCATAAATTATGTTTATGTTGATCTCTATTCCAATTTTCTGTACAGGTTCTGGAACTCTCAGAACCGAGCTGATGCAAAACTTGTTTTGATTGTGTATTACACGGGTGGCCTAGGTGCTCTTGGCTTCAGATTCTTGAAGTTTGAAAAGCCAGAGTTCTTTAATGGCTTCCCTGTCCTGCTCAGAGCCTACCTGAGATCTCATTTAAGAATCCAGGAAATGCAATCCTCCAATAATATACACACTTTGTTATGATAATCTGTTGCATTGAAGTGAAGATAATTATAGGACACCCTTGTCAGCTGGTAAGACAACTAATTCATCTTTCACCAACAGTTAAAGTTCTTATCCCTCCTCCCTGCTAATACCAGATTTTGATGGCTTGGCTGCTGCTAAAATCTGGCTAGTAGACAGCCTAATCCCATCTGCTGTTTTCTGAGGAAGATGCCAGACTGCTTGCTCCACTCCACTGATAATCTCTGAATCCGTGAAGGTAGAGCAAAATTCAGACTTTTACTCAGCATCAAAGAGGTGACTTGATCAAGTTCCTTGTGGGCAAGTTGATGACACTGCTGGACCCAGAGGTGCCTTGTTTATGGTTAATGCTTTATTTTAATTTGATGCAATGAGTTTACCAAGAACTTTTTATCCAAAGACTTCTTAGTTGTTGATGCCACTACCACAGCAGTTAATATCCATGCCCTGTCCATAGTATATACAATAAAGGCGTACCTCCCACTCCAGTTTCTGAAAATGGCTCTCAGTTCATGACATTAAAATCTCAGGATTTTTGTATGCACAACAGCACTGAGCACTTGACCACTGTCCCTCTCTGTCCTATGTCCAGTTCAGAAGCCAAGTGGATGGTCAGGAACTTAAAAATGCAGGTGCACAAGGTAATGACATCAATTGACTTTGGGGAAGCACTCACTAGCATCTCTGCAACCTACCAGTCTACAGCTACATGCAGACATAGTCTGGCCAAAATTTGGTACAGACACAGACCCGGTACCCTCTTCAAACTGCTGTGCTGATTCAGTGGACCCATCACCCGTCTCCACAGTTGTATTACTGTGTGGGCTCTCATGTTTGGGCTTGCACTTTCGTCCAGGACCCAGGTACACCATAGGTGTCATTGTCACCTCTACAGGTGGCAAATGTTTGACATTGTGGGCAGCCAGGAGCATCAAGTCACACATCACAATGAGCTGCAACCCCAATGAGATGTACTACTTCCCCTTTCCTGTAGCCACTGATCTATGCAGTGACACCTGGGACAAGCCTTCCTGCTATTGTTAACAACTTCTGTCCTCTTGTTACATGCCAATGAAGAGTGAAACACATCCAATGCCTAAGCCACAATCAGCTCCCATTAATATCTGCAATCTGCTCACCACACAATCAACGGAGTGTGAGAATTTTCAGACTGCAGTGTCCATGGAGGCCAAACCATTGTCCCAATCTCCACCACAGCCAGCACCCTTTCCCCCAATGGCAGGATCAAGCTGGGCTCCAGAACCCATTGATCACCTGGGACCCCCACAGACATGGCTGGCAGTTGACCATGCCAGGGAACTAGTGCACAAGCATTTGACAGATGTTCCGTCACCTCTCTCTTCCCTTCCCTTCCCTTCCCTGCCCTTCCCTGTTGAAATCAGCAGAGACCAGGTTATTTGTGGGTCTGCATGCAAATTAAAGGGGTGCGGCATTTAGTATCTGACAGTGATTCAGATTCCTTGCCTAGCCTGAGTATCAATACGGAACATTGGTCAGAGATGCTTGGGCTTCATTCTCTGGTCACAGCTTGCTCCTGCGAGTGGCACTACCAGTCACAGAAATATCATATGGGCCCATCCACTGACATGAGTGGGCTGGCAAATACTGCAGCCCTGACTTGGCAGTTGGTCTCTTACTAGTTCATTGAGGCCTTAAGTACATGCCACAGATCATTGGGGTTTTTACCTCGCTTGTATTATGTTTTTGATTCAGATTACTCCCTGGACTGTTGTACATGCTTGAGACAACTTTGCTACACTCTGGACCTGTTTTTGGTTAGCTGTTCACGTGTGAACTTCGTTGTCATCGACTTCAGGAACTGCCTGTTTGTTCCACTGGTCTCTGTGTTACTGCAGTGCAAGTGATCATAAACTATGTTTACCTATGTAGAGCAGGATAGAAAATCTTCAGTCTTATTTCTCAATTCAAGTAGGCCAGCTAACACAGGAGGAAAATAAATACAGATCTTTATAAACCCAAGATAATCAACTGCATAGCGTTTGAGAAGGTAGATATGTAGGGTATGGTCCACTGACTCTAATCCAGCAGAGATCATTTCATTTAATTAATCCTATACAAAGTTATGCTAGTGAGGTGATGCACTATCTTGCTGCCAAACAAAGTTAACTAGTTTATTTCAGAGTTGAGAATGGAGCCATAGTTAAGTATACCAGGGTAAGCCATGCCAGTCACATTTCAGCAAATAAGAACAGCCCATAATCTTACATGCAGAGTATGGTCCAAAAAACATCAATTTTGAAGAATCTTATTCACACTGAAATACCTTGTGGGAACTTCATGTCACTCTGATTTATACACATGGAGCATTTCCCTTCCATCAACATTAAACATTCATTTAGCACTGAAGATGAACATTATACAGTCTGCACAGCTTGGGATTTCCAATTTCTTGCTTGGTATCTGCCAGTAACATTTTAAGGACTTTTTCGCTGAATATAACACTTCATTCTGGACAATAGACAAGGATACAAAATTTGCATGAAAACTATTTTTACCTCTTTATTGTGGTTGTGAATTTCAAAGTTCATCCTGTATTCACTCTTATTATACCATTGAGGAAAAAATGTACTGGTACATGAGTGAGAGAATCCTGAGATCCTTAAAGAGCCTTTTGCAAGATGAATTAAATAAACACAACATGTGGCATTACACCAAAGAGTAATATTGTGCACATTAATGGATTATCTCTGTAACCTGTTGTATTTTTGTATTTACACCTCAAGCTTCAAGTATTAAAAGCTGGACAACTTTCAATATTTTTCTGTAATTTAATAAAGGAGTTTTATTTTGTAACACCTTGTTGTTTACAAGTAAACACTTCATCTACCTGTTCTTTTGATGGCTTCATTTCATTTGTTTTAGACCAAATCAGCTGGAATCCTCTTGTATCAGCTGACCACCAAGGTTCATCATACATCAGAAAAATTTTGTTAATTGCAGCAAAGCCCATTTCTTCTATGGCCTGTAAGTAAAGTAATTTTTATGCATTATTAAAGTAAGATTTTGAATCTGAAAAAGTGATTTTATTTTTTACACAAATGTGGTATAATTTTTTATTGCCAGGAAAGTAATGCAGGAAATATTTCCCCTGTGCATATAGTAAGAGTAAGCTGAATTCACACATATCACAGACGTTGGGACATGTAGGGCTTGGATAACTGTACAAGAGTTAGTCATAAAGATTTAATTATCACCTCAAAAAATAAGATTACATAATTGATTCTGACTTTCCATTACAGAGGGTAGTAACAATGCAGCCATGTGATGATTCATAATTACAAGGGTTATTCAACAAAAATTGATTTTTTTTACAGACTCTTTTACAAGAATGGATACAACACATTAGTTTTTCAGTATAATCCCCTTAAGTTCTATGCACTTATGCCAGCATTGGACAAGCTTGTCAGTTCCAAATGCAGAGAATTCTTGGGAGCTTGATGTAACCAGTTATGCATGGCTGACTGGACTTCCTCATCATCAGTTAACCTTGATCCACTAAGACCTTCTTTCCAGGAGTTAAAAATCTGATAATGTGAAGGTACCAGATCTGAGGAATATGAGGGATGCAGCAAGAAGATGAATGTCAGGTCTTGATGGTCTCTCATGTGACTCTAGCAGTGTGTGGTCTTGCATTGTCATGCAATAACAGGAGACTACTGGACACAAGTCCACTATGCTTCCTCACAATTCCTGGTCTTAAATTTTTACACATAAGTTTTACATATGTCACACTGTTCACTTTTTGACCTCATGGCATGTAACGTTCAAGACTTGCTCCCTTATGGTCCTAAAACAGAGTCAACATGACCTTACCAGCAATTATTTCAGTTCACACCTTTTTGAGTTTTGGAAATGAAGAATGTCGTCACTCCACTGAAGTCCGCTTTCATTTAAGCTTGTAAAAATGCACCCCACTTTCATCTCCCATTATAATACAGTGAATAAATGCCTTTTCTTTAGCCTTGTAGTGTTTCAAAAGCTCCCTGTGCACATCTATGTGCCTTTCTTTCATTCCTGATGTCAAATGTTTTGAAACCTGCTTCACACAAACTTTCAAGATAGTCAGTATGTCATGAACGATGTGGTGGGCTGATCACTAATGTTCATTGCTGCTGAAATATCATTCACTGTAATACACCTGTTTTCCAATAACTCATAAACTCTCGCTATGTGTTTCTTTCATTGCTGCTGAAATATCATTCACTGTAATACACCTGTTTTCCAATAACTCATCAACTTTTGCTATGTGTTTCTTCATGACTGTACAGACAGATCATCCTAGGCTTCACGAATCTTCAACACTCCGTTTGAAATTATCTGCCCACATTTATGTTCAACTCAGACAACTTTCACCATATTGGAGTGCCTTGTGACAGCAAATTTCACTTGATTTCAATCCTTGAGCTAACAGAAATCTAATGACACTCTGCTGCTCCACAATGGTGCAAACTTTCGAGGGTGCTGCCATCTTGCACACCACGAAAAAATAGCTAAGAAGCACACACTTTGTTGAAGTTTGGTATTTTTTATACAACTCTTCTGGTTATTTATTGAATGAACCTTCTATAAACAAATTAGTCTCCAGTTGCAAGGATGGTTTCTAATTTCTTTATTGCATAATTGATTTCAGAATTACCAGCCCCATCTTCATTTGCAACTTATAATACACATCTAATCAATATTACCTAATTGCTTTTTGCAAGTATTGTTGATCAGTGATGACAGCCAGCTATGATCCTGAAAAAATAATACCTGACATAAATTACATGTAAATTACAAGGTGTATCTGAAGATGAGTCTCCTGAAAACTGACCAAGCAATAAAAAAATTAAAATCCATCCATGCATCCTGAGGCTGACTTATTTATAACTACATTACATAATTAATATTTTATTTCTTTGATGACAGCAATCATGGTACACACTGAAATCTTCATGATTCAGTACAGCAGCACAGATGCCAGAACAAAATGATGCAGCTCATCTCCATTTTATCAATAGATTGCACCATTCTGTTTCGGATTCTCCACCAACATGCTGTGATGCAAGCATTTCTCTGTGTCTCAGAATTGCAGGCAAACAAAAATTTAAATACTTCATCTTTTGAGGTGACAACTAAAGCTTTATACTACCCCTCACACATATATTACAGGTCCTTGAACTGGAAACAGCCCCAGTTGCAATGTATTCTTTCACTTAACAACTCGTTCTGCCTTCATGGGACACATCAGATTATCTTAAAATTTTCCTTTTACAACATTTTAAAAATCATAAGATTGAAGGTCTCTGTGGTCTGCAGCTTGATCTGATTCAGTGCATGCTTCGTTCTAGCACAGAGCCATTTTATGGTTTTTAAAATGTTGTAAAAGGGTTAGGGCCTTGCAGATTTATCTGATTCAATGCGTGCTTCAGTCTAGCACAGAGTCAATTTATTGTGTTTAAAATGATGTAAAAGGAAAAGTTTAACATAATCTGAAGATACTCCATGAAGGCAAAATGCACTGTTAATAAATGAACAAATTGTAACCAAGACTGTTTTTAATTCAAATGTTTTACATATGATTGCTTTACCAGATGGCCCAATGGAGCTCTGACTGGAAGCTTAGAGATTGCATTTAACACCCTATTGTTTGTTAATGATTTATTCTTTAACAGAAGCTATAATATCACACAGTTTGGCTCATAATATTTTACTGTTATTTTTGTAACTTGCAGACATACAATAAAGTTGGGCAGCAGTTCCTGTGTTGTCAGCACCTCATCAGAGCACAGCTGTTTGTTTGTGAGTTGTAATGAGCTTTTGATAACAATAAGTGACTTATTTTTTTATTTACTGTGTGCATTTTAATCTGAATTCTTAAATTTCTTCCATATTTTTACATCTAGTAGTCACAGTTCTGCATTTTTATAACTGTATAGTGTATATTTTGTATGGCAACAGGTGTTTATTATGGTATGAGCAGCCATTTTCAGTTTCAGACCTCGTTAGTTGGGAAATAGCTCCCCTGTCATCAACAGCACATCAAAGCATGGCTTTTTGTTTCTGAGTTGTAATGAGCTTTTAATAACAAGAAGCAACTTATTTTTTATTTACTATGTGCATCTTAGTCTGAATTCTTACATATCTTGCGTATTTGTATCTAGCAGCCAAAATTCCGTGGTTTTATAAATGTGTAGTGTATACTTCCACTGTCTTTAGTATGGAGAGGGAATGCGATTACTGTCATCAGAGGTGAGCTGAGTTGGTGACCCTTTGCTCACAGCTCCGAGTAGTGCTAGCTTCAGTCACACAGCTTGACACTGTTGCTAATGGGCATCGATGTTGGGGGCAGGATGTAGGAATGCAGTGTACATCCAAACCATTCCTCGTACCCCCAATTGGTCCCCTACTGTGACCTGTGACATTGAGAATAAACCCTCACAAGTGGTCAAGTGGGAGGTCGTTTCAAGGTGTGACAGTCAGTGAAAGACTTTCTGGGGGCTGACTGAATGGCTTCTGCAATTCATCTGATGCTCAGGTTCCAGGTGTTACCTGGAGATGATAAAGTCCCTAAGGCAGATGCAATCATTTACCCTGCTCCAGAGAAAGCCTATCAGCCCACAAGATCCAGGCATTCATAGAAAGTGGAATAACTGATAATTGGGAGCTCCAATGTCAGGCATATAATGAAGATACTTAGGGATATGGTTACCAGGAAAAGAAGAAATCCAGCGTGCACTCTGTGTGCATACTGAGAGCAGTCATCCCAGATGTGAAACGAGAATTTCTGTAAGCCATGAAGAGCACGTGAACAGCCAACTGCATTTGATGGCATGTGTCAGTACTAACAATGTGTGTCGTGTTGGATGAGAAGAGATTCTCTCTGGTTTCAGGCAGCTACCTGAAGTGGTAAAGACTGCCAGTTTTGCTTGCAAGATGAAGGCAGAGCTCATCATATATAGCATTGTTGATACAACTGATTGCAGACCTTTGGAGAGTGGATGGTCTGAATCAGAGGTTTGGATGATTCTGTGACCATGTAGGTTGCATATTTCTCAACTTATGTCATAGGATGGTTGGGTTTCAGGTTCTGCTTAATAGGTTGGGGTACAATATACGCAGGAGACAGCCACATAGCTACATGGATAGTGAGCGTCATGTGGAATGGACTGGACAGTATTTTTTATGTTAGAGGGTCTTGGGAAAGTACAGAAAGAGCTTCAGTCTCAAAGGGTCTAGAACTAATACAGGTTCATGGTAGACATAGCAGCAATGAGTACTGTAGTTGTAAATCGTCATAGCTGTGTTGGGAAAGAACCAGAGCTCCAAGTGCTAATAGAAAGCACTGAAGTTCAAATTGTTATAGGTACCGAAAGCTCGCTAAAGCTGGAGATAAGTTCATCTGAAATTTTTTCAAAGGACATAATGATGTACAGAAAGGATAGGTTAAATACAGGTAGTGGTGGCATGATTGCTACTGTTAGATGTAGTTTATCTAGAAGCAAAATTGAAGTAGATAGTCCCTGTCAGTTAGCATGGTTAGAGGTTACGCTTAACAACTGGAATAAATTGATACTTGGTTCATTTTTACCAATCACTCAACTCAGATGATTCAGTTGCTGAACAGTCCACAGAAAAATTGAGTATTGTCTCAAAAAGGTGCTCCACTCTTACAATTATAGTTGGAGGTGATTTCAATTGACCCTCAATATGCATGTTCAGTGGTGGTTGGTACAAAAAATTGTCAGAAAATGTATTGAATGCTCTCTCTAAAAATTATTTTGAGCAATTAATTCAGAAGACCACTCAAAGTGTACATGGTTGTGAAAATATACTTGACCTCTAAGCAACAAATAATCCTGAGCAAACAGGGCACATCC
The DNA here is from genome assembly GCF_021461385.2 of Schistocerca piceifrons. Lineage (NCBI taxonomy): Eukaryota > Metazoa > Arthropoda > Insecta > Orthoptera > Acrididae > Schistocerca > Schistocerca piceifrons. Next base: position 191,630,083 of record NC_060138.1, read on the forward strand.
TGATGGATACTACACAAGCAGATAAAAATTCACCTGAAGCCTTCCTATGAGACTGTCTACCATGTAAGTGTACACCAGAAGTGGCCTAAATTCAAGGAAACAGTAGCTATGATAGTTGAGAGATTTATATTGAATAAATTAATAAAAGATTGTACTGATGCCACATGGTACACAAAATAGGTCAGAGCACTGTTGGACAAGCAACAAAATTTAAAAGAACACAAAATCTCCAAGATTAGTGATGTTTTACTGAAACTCAAAATTTCGTGCCAACTTCAATGTGAAATGCTTTTAATAGCTTCCACAAGCTGACAATCTGACAGTAAATCCAAAGAGATTCCGCTCATATGTAAACTTGTTAAACTTAGTTTTCAAAAATTCTTTCACCAAAGAAGATGACATAAATATCCCAGAATTTAGATCAAGAGCAGCTGCAAAATGAGTAGCAAAGCAGCTTAAATCACTTAATAAAGGCGAGTTCCAGATAGTATACCAAACTGGCTCCTTCCATAGTATACTGATACAACAGCCCCACACTTAGCGATTATACACAATCACTTGCTCGATGAAATATCTGTACCAAAACACAGGAAAGTTGCACAGATAACACTAAAACCCAAGAGAGGATGCAAGAGTAATCTGATGAATTACAGACCCATATCATTGACATTGATTTGCAGTAGGATTATGGAACATATACTGTGTTCAGCATGTAATCATAATTATCACGGGTTCAAAAAATATCATTCCTGTGAAACACAACTAGCTTTTTATTCACACAAAGTAATTAATGTCATCAACAGGATATTCAGCCTGATTCCATATTTCTAGATATCCAAAAGACTTTTCACTTTGTTCCTCACAGGAGACTTCTAATCAAATTGCATAGCTATGGAGTTTCATGTCAGCTGTGTGACTGGATTCATGATTTCCTGTCAGAAAGGTCACAGTACATAGTAACTGAAGGAAAGTCATTGAGTAAAACGAAAGTGGCATACGGCATTTCCTAAGGAAAAGTGCAAGGTCACCGATACGAGTATGAAAAGAAATCTGTTAAATTTTGATTACATGATAAATCACACAAATTTAAAGCCTGTCAGTTCACCAAAATACCTAGGAATTAAAATTATGAACAACATAAACTTCAACACTCATGCAGATAATGTTGTGGGGAACCAAACCAAAGACTGTGATTTATTGGCAGAATGCTTAGAAGATGCAGCACATCTACTAAAGTGACAGCTTACATTATGTTTGTCTGTCCTCTGCTAGAGTATTGCTATGCAGTGTGGGGTCCTTACCAAGTGTGACTGAAAATGTCCAAATATTTAATTTTGTTTTATCATGAAATAAGGAAGAAAGTGTTACAAACATGATAAGCAAGTATGGGTGGCAATCATTAAAACAAAGATGTTTTTCATTGTGGGATGATCTTTACATGAAATTTCAATCACCATCTTTCTCCTCTGAATGTGGACATATTTTATTTTCCCCAACCTTCAAAGGAAGAAATGTTTGTCATGATAAAATACAAAAAATTAGAGCTCATAAAAAGGATTAAGTGTTTACTTTTCCCACGTGCTAATAGAGAGTGGAATGGTAGAGCAATAGTCTGAAGGTGGTTCAAAGAACTCTCTGCCATATACCTATGCATGAATTGCAGAGTAATCATATAGATGTACATGCAGATGTAGAAAGTTAGTTAGTTAGTTGCACGTTCCACAGATCATTTAAATGATTCTGTTATCAAAATGATCTGGAATGAGTGAGGTTATAGGATATGTATATCAGTACATGTTAGTGTTAATATCAATGAACACATTATTTGTTTGTTCTACTCATGGAATTACAATTAAAACTACATTTTTTGATGCATTACAGTATCTGAAGAAAATTACCTGTATTTTTCTTGATGGTAATGATGGCTCAAACAATGTTTTGTAGTTCCTCTTTAAATAACCCAATGAACTAGTTATTATTACATGTTCAGCCCAATAAACACACCCATTTTCACAAGTGATTTTCACATAATCTTCACAATTGTTTGCATCTGTCTCCTCCAATTTATGTGGATTATTTAAATGTCTTTTAATTTCTTCCTTTTTCATTTCATTTGCATCTGGCAATTCTGAGTCATTGTTCACCAGTAACAGTCTCTGGGAACCTTCACTCCCCATGTTACTGACATGTCCTTTTGAACATATCAGTGAAGTCTTTATTGTTTCTCCTTTCCATTTTACTTTTACAACTGGTCTTTTCAACTTCAAGATTCCATCTGGTAGTTTTTGTGTTAAACACTGGATTAATGAGCTATAGCCTTGTTTAAAGTTTAAGTAGTCTTCTCCACCGCAGAAGATGAATTTTCCCCAAAATTTTGCTGATAATGTATCCAAAGTCAAGCAGCTATTGTCAATCACCTGAAACCTGTAAACAAAATCGAAGCAAGATACAATTTCAACAGTCTGCTTGGAAGACTGAAGGTCAGCAATATTATTAAGCTGTGAATAAATGCAATAACAATTGATATTTGATATTTTTGTTTGGATGATCATCTTCTGCAGCAGCTGTTTTATACAATTTTTTTCTGAATGAAAAGAATAGGAAGATGGTAAAGGGAATACTATTACAGGAACGGATAGAATCAGGGCTGGGGTTGGGTTGATTTGGCAGAAGAGACCAAACAGCAAGGTCATCGGTCTCATCGGATTAGGGAAGGATGGGGAAGGAAGTCCGCCATTCCCTTTCAAAGGAATTGCCTGAAGCAATTTAGGGAAATCACAGAAAAACCTAAATCAGGATATCTGGACATGGGATTGAACTGTCGTTCTCCCGAATGCGAGTCCAGTGTGCTAACCACTGCACCACCTCGCTCGGTAATCAGCAAGGTTTAAGAGATACAGAGGATGACATTCAATAGAATGCTAAGGAAGATACATAAGAGGTGGTGGGAAGAAATGAAGAAGCTTTGTGCCAATGGCTAGAAAATGTCCCTGATGATATGATGATGAATGAGGATTTGTTTTTTTGTTGTTTTTTCTGTCTTAAGCCTAATGCAGTTTCACAGTGTGTTACAACAGATGTGTTTCACTTTCTTTCACAAAACATCATCAGTTCTGATTAGCATTTATTTATCTTTTACAAAGTCTGATACTGCAGCTTTTTCTCTCTTTGTTAGTAGAGGTTATAGCTGAAAAAATCTTGATTTCATTATTATTATCAACTCTTTTTAAGATCCTTGCCTTTTCTGTTTAGGTGTTATATAGCTGGCATACAGCAGATGTCCCAGAGGTTGTCCTTTCATAACTGTTTAACCTCAACTGACATATGAGTACACTCTATTGGTGCACAGGACACCTTGTGGTGGGAGTTTCTTTTTCAGAGATTTGTTTCATCCTAATGATCTGGCAGTTAACCAGAACCCTCATTCAGCAAGATACACAAATGTTGTATCGTAATGCCTAATGATTAAATGATTAGGGACCAGAAAAATTTGGACTGGTTGTGATGGAGGTAGTGTTATGTGGCCCCAATCACAGGTAACACACTGTCCCTACACCCTCCAACCAACAGTTTTCCCTTCCTCAGTCCTGTCAAGATCTCCCATTTCACATCCCCACATTGCCTTCAGCATGTGCTGCTTCCCACCAGCTCCTACAATCTTGCCAACCCACATACCAGCCATGCTCCCACCTCCCGCATTCCCAGCTAGCAAACTGGTCACCTCCCTACAAGCCACTAGCCTCCCACCCGCCCAATCCATGTCCCACCTCCTGCCGTGTGTGTGTGTGTGTGTGTGTGTGTGTGTGTGTGTGTGTGTGTGTGTGTGTTACTTTAGCATGTCCAAGGAAAGTTAGCAAGTTTTCCTTTTCTGCATGTGCCTAATAAGAACTCAATGCTCTGCTTTTCCGTGAGTGGTCTCCTCTAATCCAAAAGTATTTACGTTCTATGAGAGCTTCCCTACAATTTTTAAATTTTACTTCCACATCAGATGTATTTTCACTCCACTACAGTTGATTGAAGAGGGCACACAGATACACTCAAAAGAATACAGTGTTTACACTAGCTTTCGAGATATCGCTCTTTCACCAGCAGCCACGTGTGTGGTCATTTGGGTACCTGTGGGGTTGCATGTGAATGTGTGTACTTCTGCGAGAGAAAACGAAGAGCTTGAAAGCTAGTGGAACTACTGTATCCTGATGAGTGTTTCTATGTGGCACACATCAGTCAGCTAGAAGTGAGTTTGTCTTTCCCTTACTTTAAGTATTATTCCTATAGAGAAATCTATTTCATATTCTTGACATCAATTTAGAGGCAGCATGGAAAAATCTTTATATCTAATACTGCAGTTACGTACCTCAGTGTTAATTAAACTTTATTTTCACTAGTGTCACAGACTGTTATCAAGTAAAATCTCACAAAATGACAAGGTTCAGAAATACAGTTGAAATAAACAATGTAGACATATCAATATTGGTATTTGATTTTTCTCCCAAAAAAAGCCTGGTAAATCTGATGAACGGAATACAAGGAAAAACTGTGAAATACAAGGAAAAACTGTGAACGAGATAGAATAGATTTAGTCCACGTATTAATATCCAGGCACAAAACTGCGTAGTTTTAACATGCCATAAAAGTACGGGCTTTCTTCCTACAAACCCATTACTAAATAAATGAAAACATTACAAGTACCTGATATGCCAGTCAAAAAGTTCCTCTTTCATACGCCGTATTTCATCTGTGTCTGATGGACATCTCTTCAGGTAGTCAGAGAACTTTTGCTGCAAATAATGTCCAATTGACACTGGTACATTCCCGGACTTGGACACAAAGGTTTCACATTCTTCGAGAATCTCTGACACAACTCGATCAACTTCAAACACCACAGCTGTATCTAGTATAACTCCATCATCCCTTATGTACTGACCTGTAGAACACACATTGTTGAGGAATGTAAATAAATATTTCATTTGTCTTGCCTTTGTAATATCTACCTTTGACTCTAACAAACAAATTATAATGTGCATGGTTTTTTCTAAGTTAATCCACAATATTTAATGTATAACACACATTACTTACCATTAGCCAGGATACTTGTTCCCTTGCTGCAGTTAGCAAGTTGATGATAAAATGAATAATTTTGATTATGCTTACACCAAATATGATCACTGAATGGATTCACCACAAGACGCACGTCATATTTACTCTGCAAGTTTCCACAAAACTATCTCTTTCTTTATTGAGCATTATTCCTATTTTACGCTGACTACATGGAGAAAAATAATACCACACCGGTGGTATTACGTACATCTGTAGATCTTGAATTGTATTTTAAATATCAGTAGAAGTGTCAGAGATCTGAGAGGCCAGAACAGCTGTAGAATGAAAATTGTTATAATGGGATCCACATAAGCATTGCATGTCAAGCAGGCTACCACAAAAGAATACCCATTGAGATTATGAAGATGACTGTAAATTTTGCTTATGGTACCCAGTGAGGCAAACACTTACAAGGCAGAGGCATTATCTATCACGTCAAAACCTGGTTTGAATTTTTTTTGTTTTAATTGCACCAATGGTATACAACTATAAAACATTCTCTTTCAAAATTATGAACTGGAAGTTATCCAAAAAGAGATAATAGAGGATCAAATTCTCCAAACTATTACTGAGCTCAACACTGTCTGGAGCACAGCTCTGAATTCTTGCACTGTAGGACACCAAGCTCTTGTCGCAGTTTCCAGTGGTTTACAAGACAAAGCACTGGATCACCAATTGATCAGTGGATAGCTCACTTCTCATAGATAAGTGCAACTTATAGATCAGACATAATATATACAAACTAAATATAAAATTTATAAACATCAACATTTATTCCTTGTTACTATTATGAAAATGAAAAATACTGATATAATATTTGTAACATCATTATATGTTTATGGCTCAATCTCACAATAAATGTAGTAGGTCATTTGTCACTTGCAAGTTAATTCCAGTACCTAAAGATGAGGACACAGTAGAAAATTACTCTACGTGTAAAAGAGTGACTTTCAGCCAGTGTTCCATATGGAAGAAAGCTGCATGATCTTCACGTGATGGATTAGACCCACTGATAAGATCTCGTTAAAAAGGTGAACTGTATCTGGGTGTATAAATTAAAATGTTTTATGCTAACTACTTAAGTTGGAGCCACACCAAAGAATAGTAAAATCTTAGTGTGAAAATGATAACAGTTTTACAACTGGAAATGCTCAAAAATTTACATTTTATGGCTATGATATTTTAAATAACAGCTTCTAAAACAATATTTCATCTAATTTCAAGAAATTGTCAAGAATTACATGGTCTTTCTAGTGTCAGCAATGAATGTGCGTCAATGATAAAAAAGGTACTTATTATAGCACATAACAGCTTTTCCAGGAATCAGGAAATATGCCTGGAGTCACTGACTGATCACACAGATATCTCAATAGGGTGGGAGCAGGAAAGGATTCCCTGTCTAGTGAGATCAAATTTTAGCAATCTACCTGTACATTTCATTAGCAGAAAATATTATTGCTTTACTGTAATCTAATGGTGTTTACGGCCTTCTGGAACTTCTATATCAAATCTTGTGTTATCAATAAATAGCTAAACATAGATTTAAAGGCAAGAACTATATTTTGCATCATACCTAAACCTTCTGCAGAAACAACATCAGACAGTAAATTGAAACTTTTAGCAAGCTCATATATTGGATTGTTCTCCCCGTGGATCCACTGTGCTCCAGCTTCTAGGTAACTGTCACCAACTGGCACAGAACAGATTCTGCCACCAGCATACTCTTGTGCTGTAAAGAACAGTTCCCAAACAGAAATGTATAAAACACATTTTACATGTAACAGGAAAATTTATTTTTTTAGTAGAATATACAGCTTGATTTCATACAGAAGCTGAAACTGAAACCCAGTTTTTCCTTTCTGTAGTAACACTGTTCACGTTTACGTCGCACTTCACTTAGCGTAGATCGGGACTGTGTCCTAGGCATGCCCGATGTTAACTGACTGGGCACGGCCCGTGCTGCCGGAGTTGTTGTTGTTGTTGTTGTCATGACGGCAGAGGTCGCGTCCGAATTCTCCCATGCCCTCTGGTGGATGGGACTCTACTTGCGGCAACTACCGTCCGTGACGCGCCGTGCCAATGTGCGCCTCCCGCGATCTTTCTGGTGGCTACTACACTTTCCATATTCTTTTCTCTGGACTGTATGTTTCTGGTTAATTGTGACTTACGTGGCCAGCTGTTGTAATATCAGTGACCTAAACCAACATTAATTTGGTAGTTATCAATTTAACATTGTATGGAAAGAGCCATACACCAGGGAAATTCATTCTTGCTTCTGAAGTCTATGCATCTACGCTAGGCTCACACGTTAGTCAACATTCTTTTCCTTGCTGATGATCATGACAAGCATCCTCCAAAACTGAGCTACAGAGATCTGGTTACCCACTTGGAACAATGACTGTACACTACAATGACAGAGGAAGAAAAAGGATTTGTGTTGTATGGCAAAGATCAGAAACAGTAGAAGAAGGAGCACACTGTATATCCTCATAAGCAAAATGACATATGATTGCAGAAAGGATATCAAGAAGAAACTAACTTTTTGTTGAAAGTAGGCAATAATTAGAAGAACTCTGGATTCACACTCTATAAAAAATAACAAAGTTTATAACATTGTGGCTATTTATATGGTAGCAAAAAATGAATACAAAAAATGAAGACAAATCCCATAGTCAGGGAACCTGAAATAACATTTTTAAAAGAAGTTAACAGTGCTAAAATTCTACACTGCATGAAAAGCAAGACAATTTGATGAAAACTGAAGATCTTCACCATGAATGATAAAACAAAACTATAGATAATGACGGTGTCAACACACTTTACAAATGGAAAATCATGACTTGCCAAAGTTTGCTCTTGTGTATCAACCAAAGGGAGGAAAACCATGGGGTCTCCAAGTACAATGAGAGCTGATGACCACAATGTTGAGTGCCATAAAGATGCAACAACAACAATCCAAGTACAAAATGAAGCAATGGTCTAGAACAGAGAATAGTGAATGATCTGTAATTGATACAATGATGAATTTAACAGTTCATAATTATATAATTACAGTTATTCTTTATTTTTGTACATACTACAAGACTAAAGTTATCAATTAATTTAATGAATCATACTTGGTTAATTGCTGCCATTCACTGTTTACTTATAGGGTTGCAGTATTTCCTACTTTTATTCTAGTTACTTTCTCCCAACAGTTATTTTCACACATAAATTACCTCTTAGTTACACCTGGAGACATGATTCATTATCTGTAAAATTAAGTTAAGGATGAATGGGTTTGTAAATCTCTGAAGATTTATTTTTATTGCTTGTCACAAACAGCATTAAAGAGTATACATACTGACATATCAGAATAAGGACTAGGTTTTGTGAATACTTATATATATGAAATTTGGCCATTAGTTTCTTAACATCATTTCACTTTATTTTTCAGTTTTAACTGTATTTTTCAACAGAATTATCCCATCAGAAAGGATGTACATAAACTGCTCATCCTAACATGTCTACTTGATCTGGTGTTACTTTTGGAGTAACCCCTCATTAGTCTTATTTTTCCAGCCCTCTCTTTTGTCAGTTAAAGACACCTTTACCTGCAAAAACAAATTTTTCTATTTTTTACAACCTGTGCTTCTATCACTGTGGTTAGATAGGTAGAATATTCTTCTCTGAGTACTTACCACAATGTTTTATTATTTAACATTCATGGACCTTCATTGGAGAATTAAAATATAGTATATACTGTTCAAATATCATTTTTAGGAGCCAGACTCAGAAAAAACACCATTGTATTATAAGAATCACAAATGATATCAAAGATTACTCTTAGGGGTGCAAATCAACACACCTGTCTGAACAGCTTCTGCTGGCAATAGTCAAGTTAGCTTCAAAACTCCCCTACAACTGCTATAGGGTAAAAGACACTTGCAAGGATCTGTTTAGAATAACCATGAGAATTTTCTGGAAAATATGTGAAATTCAGTGATGAGTTAGTGCTCATTTCAGTTCATAGAAGTATTAACTCGAAGATTACATATGTTGTAATTTAATTTGTGAAGCTGAAGGGAAAACATAACAATTGTTGAAGTATTTCTTTGTTGTTAACCTACATGTACTAGAGCGTGATAAACTCTGACAACCATGAATGAAAGATAATTTGCTGGAGTTGCATGAATTGTTTGTAAAGGATCTCATAAATTTGTAAATATTATGCCTTATACTGAACCAAAAAAAAATAATACAAGCATCTTCAAATCTGACTTCCTTCATTTTGACTCACAGGAAATTAAATATAGAGTTTTCATTAGTAAAAGTTGCACAGATCTTTGCACTAGTATGAAATATTGCACCTACAGGCATCACTTTAAAAGTTCCTTTCTCTCGCTACAACTCACCTGTCCACATAACCATCTTTAAACTCCAAACTGAGCAACCCTTGACCCTTGCCCACCTTGTCTTTGACCTATAAGCTGCCTTCACCAACTACCAATTTCAACAGCTGCTGGCTCTATTAAAAATCATCCACCTTTCAGTCCTTTGACCTTCTAGCACACTTTGTGTAACTCTTCTTGAAGACAGCTGCAAACTGGAACAAAATACCCCAAACCACCACTGCAAGCTATCTACGCTATTAAGCAAATATCTCTTAAGTGGTAACGTTGTGTTCCTCTTTTCCTCTCCTGCATTTATCATCTACTACGTCACACGCGACACCCCTTCCGTTCTCTTTCCTAATCAACAAGCCTAGCCAGGCCTCCAAATTTAACCTCCCAGTCACAAAACATCCCCCACCCTAGCTCAGACATAGCCATAATCAACTCAAATACCTCCTTTCCTACACCTCTCAACCATTCTTTCCAAAAGCCTAACCTTCACTTCAACACCAAATATCAATCACACTGTCTCCTTCCAAAGGCCTAACCTTCACTTCAACACCAAAATTCAATCACATTGTCATTGCCAAAGATCTTGCCTCTTTTAGTATCTTTGTCAGTGCTGATACTAAACCTCCTATACCCATGACCTCAAATGAAAGTACCTCTTCACCAACTAATTCCAAACCATGCTAAAAGAGTGAGCATCAAACCCTGCCTAGAGCAGTTACAGCCGATATCCCAAAATACAGTAAAGAACTACCGTAGCCACTGTGGGAATGTGATTGGTTACCATCCCGAAATCAAACACTTCCACTTTATATTTTGATACAGATGTATATTTAAGTACAAGCATCTACATGTGTATATACAACAAGTCACATAAACAGACTGAATCATCACATACTTTTTGTCCAAAGAACTTGTGATTATATCGACACCACACCACCATATCCGGTAGACCAGCACTTCTAATGCATCAGGCAGTGGCTTCCCATGCTACATAAAAGACACCAATCACTTCCTGGAACAACTCAAATCCATTTCTACCCTCATCACACCTGCAACCCTCCTTTTCACTGTTGATGTGACCTCGTTCTACACCAACATGACATATACATATGCCCTCTCAGTCTTAGAACATTACCTCTGCCACCTGAAAGACAACCTAAAACCTCATTTACCTTAGCCAACGTCATCCCTTTTTGTTACTGCTTTACATTTGAAGCCAAGCCACAAACAAACCAGGAAGTACATTAACCACTAGGCGAAACAGTATGGCCCCATCCTAAGCCAACCTTTCATGGGCCACATCAAAGAAGCATTCTCAAGACCCATAAGCTGGACCCTCTGACTTAGCACAAATTTATCAATGGCATTTTTGTGGTATGAACTTACACTTTCTGTAAAAGCTTAATTCCTTCTCTCAACTCAAATTAACCTGCTCCATTTAAAACCCAAAGCCAACTTCCTTGGCATTGATCTTCATCTCAGTACTACTCACATCCACACCTCAGTCTGTTTAAAACAAAACCATAAACAACAGTAACTCAATTTTGACAGCTGTCACGCATTCCGCATCAAATGCTCCTTATAGCTTAGCCACCTGTGGCAAACTTATCTGTTCCACCAACAAATCCTCTACACCTATACTGACAAGCTCTTCCAGGCTTTCCTATCCTGCAACTACCTCACAGACCTTGTCAAAAAAACTGCCAGGAAGTTTCTCCTTCACCCTCCAACAAATACAGCTCCAACTTCCAAAACACTTATTAGCAACACCCTTGTCGCACAGTGTGATCCTGCCCTCATATGCCTAAGTACATTACTCAGTTAAGGCCATGACTTTCTCGGGTCATGTCCTGAAATGAGATCAACTCTTTCTGATAACCTTCACACACCATCCATTGTTGGCTTTCATTGTCATCCTAACCTTCGGAACATTTTTGTATAACTGTACTCCCAGACCTTAATCCCTACTTTAAGGTTCTTAGTTCTGCAGTCAATCCTGTTGCAAAACCTGGCCCATGAACCCATTCACTACCACTTACTCTAGCCTCATCATTAGCAAATCCCATGACATGAAAGGCAGGGCAACATCTGAAATCACACATTTTGTTTATCAATTGGCATGTGGTCACTGCAAAGCAGGTTTTTTAAACAGGCTGAGCACATGAATGGCCACATAATAACTGTCTTGAAGATTTATTTATTCAGAAATTTATTTTACTTTGTTATTTTTTATTTTTTTGCCTTCATGTCCTCCGCTCACTGCTTCCCCACCCTCCCTCCTCCCACCTCTCTCTCTCTCTCTCTCTCTCTCTCTCTCTCTCTCTCACACACACACACACACACACACACACACACACACACAACTTTTGGTTTTCTCCAGTTCCTTTTTTGCCTTCCTTCAAGTTCTTAATTCCATTATACTCCCAAGTTCTGATTTCTCTTCCTCTCACTCTTTTTTACCTCCCACTCTGTCTTTCATCATGTCTGGAATGAGGCTGGCATAATGCTTACCATAGCATTATCTTCGAAATTCCACTCTCTCTGATGTCCTCCTTCACTTTTGTCACCCCTTTCTCCTCACAACATAAGTGTTTCTCTCAACCTGATGTGTGGGTGATCTGCCCCTCTTTTCAAATCTTCCTCCCTGGATGAGGAACTATCAGTTGCGAAAGCTGGAATAATTGCTTCTACTTTTATATGTGTCTATCGGCAGCACTAAAAATTTCACTACTTGCTTTATAATCTTCCTAAACTTATCCCTCTTTCCTACCCAAGGAAGGAGCTATCTATTCTGAAAACTGGAATGTTTGTTTCAGGTTTTACATGTGTCCATTGTCAGTACTAGGAATTCCATTTCCTAAACATAAACACAGGTCATCCATTCTACCAGCTAGCAGTTTTTTCTTGTATGAAGTGTGCTGACCACATCTATCCAAGATAAGTCCATTGTTCTATTTCTTTCTCATTTCAAACTATGGTATTTGTTTTGACTAAGAGGCTACACATAGGTACTTACCCTCCAATATCACAATATCTTGAATCCCACCTTCAATCAGACTTTTTGCAGCTGCAAGACCAGAAATTCCTGCACCAACAATAGCTACTTTGTGAAAGTGTGACTCATTTGTAGGAAATTGTGTCAGGTGCTGATTTTCAGTGTCTTCAGATCTGAAAGTTGCAAATATATGCATTTTGAAGAAACAACTCTATTATGTATTTCAGTCATTGCACTTAAATATAATTATGGAACATAAAATATCAGTAAACAGAAATAGGATAACTGAGGAAGATGAAAATTTCTGCTAAATGATGTTATATAAACACTGAAAAGCTCCTACAGATTACAGCTAATACTACAAATTTGCCACTGAAAGATGTCACGCAAGTAAGATGGGAGTTTGCTGAGGAGTCTTTAATACAGGCTATGAAGATACAAAACAAGGTGTTGAACTGGATGTTAAACATAAAATGCATAAATTATAGCTGATGTAGAGTTAATTAAACACCAGTCATTAAAAAGTAAAATATTTTAATCTCTTCTTACGTGAATTATCTAGAACTGATACAATGTTCATACTCAGGAGAATAATGCAAGAATCCTTGACTGGAAAATAATATAACAGGGTATTCCACAAGGCTCTATATTAGGCCTAGTCATGTTTCTTTCCCATGAGAATGATTTATCAGTAAATATCAGGCCCCCATCAGCTTTGTTTGAAGATGATATTTCTGGGTTAGTTGAAAATCAGAATGCAGAAAATATTCCTGAGCTGATAATCAATCAGTATTCTCAGTAGCTTAGAAACTCAGCTTATGGGTGGAATTTGAGCATTTCTAAAGCCTACATGATGCAGTTCAGAAACAAAAAATTAAAAATTGTCTACATTAACATGTAGAAGAAACTGACTTAGTCATATACTTAGGCTAATTTAGATGAAGATTTGAACTAGCACAAACACAGTGAGAACATAGAAACCTAATTAACCAGCTTTGCATTTGCAGTGCATATACTACCAACTGCACCTGACCTGATCATATGGCAAGTAGTCTTATGATGGTTACTCCAAATCTGCAATCCGATATGGTATTGCTGTCTTGGGAAAGCTCAACTACTACAGTATAGCCACTAGCAATTAACTAAGAAATCATTCATAGATTATATTAAAGCTTTTGACAGAGTGGTAAGATATAAAATGTATTACAAAATATAAGGGGCAGTCAAATGAAAACAACACCCACCACAATGAGACCATGGAATGGTTTCACTGGAAACTAATCACCAAACACATTCAGATATTTATCCCAGTGGGAGATGAGATGATCAACTGCTGTTTTGTACAATGCAGTTGGCCACTGACAGATCCACAGCCACATCCACTCTTGCATTTCCTTGTCTGACTGAAACTGACAGGTCACTAAAGACATAAAAATCACATGGTAAAAGATTTGGGTTGTATGGAGAATGTTACAACATTTCCCAACCAAATCACTTAAGCATAGCCTTTGTACCACTGGTAGTGTGAGGGTGGGTACTGTTGTACAACATGAAGACCGTCCAACAGCATTCCTGGGTGTTTTGTTTTTACGCTATGTCACAATTTCTGAAAAAGGGTCTTTATAGCACTGCACAGTGATTGTGGTTCCACACTTGAGAAACTTGACTAGCAGAGGGCCCCTGCAGTTGAAGAAGAAGGTCATCGTGACCTACCCGGAACTTGTGTGAATAGCTTTGGATTTGTTTGGCAGGAGACATGTGGGATGTTTTCACTGTTGGCTTTTCCATTTGCCCTCAGGTTGTTGGAATGCTGCCAGACAGAATCAGTCTGGCCGTTGAACAGAATCATCCTGTTGTGTGATAATGCCCATCCCCATTCTGCCAACCAGGCAAAGGCTAAGCTTTAGTGATTTGGTTGAGAAATACTGCAACAGCCTCTGTACAACCTGGATCTGTCGCCATGTGATTTTCACATCTTCGCCAACCTGCAGAAAGACATGTCTGGATGACAGTTTTTGACATATGAAGAAGTGCAAGAGTGGGTGCAGTTGTGGGTCCATCAGCAGCCAACCACATTCTACGAAACAGGAACTTATCATCTCATTTCCCAGTGGAATAAATTTCTTAATGCATGTGGTGATTACTTTTGAATGGAACCATTCTATGGTCCCATTGTTGTGGGTGTTTGGTTTTCATTTGACTACCCCTTGTATCTTAAACACAACACTTACAAGTTTCTAAAAATTCTCAAAACTGTGCCTTAAATCATGTGTACATATGCAAAGAGTAGGGGAATAATTGTATGAAAGAAAATATAAGGTCTTATATTTGTGAATAAACAAGTGAAACACATGGATTTTGCACTTAGCTGGTTTTATGACACATTCTACACTAGCATGACAAAGACAAACATGGTATTGTCAGTTTACTCCACTAAACCCAATAAAAATCGTTAGCACAAAACCAGTATTTCATTTGAGCGATTACAACTTCTCTCTACAGTTGAAAGTCAGATATTGTTGGTCATGATTACTTACTACCTGTCCACTGACTTTGGTAAAATGATGGTTGCTTTCATAACGAGAAAAACCATCAATAACAATAAAATATGTTATCATCAAACAAGGAGTACTGAAGATCACAATTTCAACAATATGATGTTTCTCTTGGCTGTCCAAACTATCATGTGATACATAAATGTTGATGATTCAAGTCAACATATCAAAAACAGCCAATATGACATTTCCATTGTTTTATCAAATATCAAATTACAACTGACACAGCTCTGGACACATTAAGATATTACTTCTTCTCATTATATTTCAGTATTACTACCCAAGACCTTTACACGATGTCTGTACTGAACTGAAACATGCACATATTATATATATATATGTTTATTACATTATTCTCTCAACAATGTACTTCTATATTTTTTAACGTAGCAAAAGGATAGTGAAAAGGATAGCAGAGATGGTGAGTCACAGATAGGAACAACAAAAAGCCAGTCAGAAAGTGAGCTTTCAGCACAACAAGGTTGGCTTCAGCTGCCACAGACTGAGGTCATGTGTGTGTGAGTTGTGTTTGCATGAATGGGTGTGTGTGTGTGTGTCTGTGTGTAGGTTGTTGGCTGAAAGCTGACTTCCTGACAGTGTTTTTGTTGTGCCTATCTGTGACTCAGCATCTCTGCTATATGGTGAGTAGCAACAATCCTTTTCATTATATTATTACATTCCAGCCTGAATTTTTTAATGTAGCAAAATATTAGTATTCAACACACTGTTAGAAATAAGCTGCTGGGAAGCCACCATACATCTACAATTCTATGTTATAAGTATATAATATGTTGACTCACACTTGTGACATCACACAAGCTGTGACACAATTAGGTTGGGGCAGCTGTTGTATAAAGCCCAGGCTGCAAATCAACTCGTCTCATGTTGATTCCACACAGGTGCAGGATGACATCACATCATCCTGAATCCAAGTCACACTCTCAGATAAATGGTTAAGTAATATTTATGAGCAAATATCATACAATTATAAGATCATGCATGAATAGCAGTGAATGGGGAAGGATGAATGATGACTAATTTCATCATTATTATTAATAGTGCAATCTTTATGTAATGAGACTTTTCAGACACACACATTCCAAAATATTTAAGCACATCATTTCTACTTTATGTGGAAAAGAAGACATGCAAAGGAAGGTAACTGGGGAAAATGGGCATCATTTCTCAAGCTTTTGGTGCTTTTAAGAAAATCAATTTAAGGTATTTCTGTAAGGTAAAGAATGATACATTAAGGTAACAGAAAATACTATACCAAGAAATGTAAAAGAAAAGAAAAAGCAAACAAAGAAATACATAAGAAAATGAAAAGGAAACAAATACAATACATCAAAATCATTAAGAAAAGAAAGAGAATAGCTCATAAAGATAGAGAAAGAAAGCATGTACCAAAACAAAGAAATGGTAGGGAAAGGAAAGATGTGAAAGAGAGTGCTTAAGAAGAAAGGGGAAAGAAATTACTATTAAGCGAAACCCACATGGATGGTAAGAGACAAATACATGTTCCAAAGCCAGTTCCTGTCCCTAGAATATGGGAGTACTAGTGTTAGATGGAGAATGCAGGTTTCTGCTGTCACATTCCAGAAAATACTCACTGACTGGACATAGGCAGCTTAGCTGCATGTATTACGTTTTACTGATAAATGAGTGGTAGTGAAAAATTTATTCACAGAATTTATAAAGCACTTGAGCCATGACCGGGATTTTAAATCCAAGTTTAAAAACCCAAAAGAATGCGAAAAATATATGCATTTTGTGTATTAAATGAGAAGGACAGTTTAGGGAGGGTGAGAGTGATTCCCTAGATACACTGGTTAAGGAGCAGTTATCCTTTGGCCACACTGATATGTGATAAGTATGTGGAACATAATATTTTGTTACTATTTTATTTTAGAATTTGCATTTTAATTTTATATAGGTATATCTGCTGTGTGTGTATTATTTACTCATTCATTCAGCTGAATGGAATTAATTGAGACACAAAGGGATCTCTCCCTGAATTGCAGTGGCTATGGGTTATTGGTGTACAGTTAGAACAGGTACATGAAACAGTGAAAGCGTAATGCAATTACAAGTACAGACAGTGGTCACTGTTGCGACAGCATACATATTTTATGGTATGACCCCCATAAAAATTAATACTTAAGGAAAAGTTCTCAATCATGAGAACTGGCAATCATTTAAGTGGATTGTCACAATTTGACACATTTGATGTCAGAACTAAATCACTGTCTCAGAGACAACCTGTTGTAGAATCACCATCCAATACCAGCAGTACAAACTAAATAGTACTCACATTGTCTATGGCAATTCTTGTTTAGTATACTAAAATTTTATGACTATACCAAACATCTCTCAGCTACAATAAACTGGCAAAGAGACAAAATATGTTTTCTTTTAATATGAATACCTTGCTCTTGAAAATGCTGTGGTACATAGCAATAGGTACCTGGTTTCTCCATTAGTATCATTTGCCTCCCTCCTTCACCATCAATAATTCTAAGTCTTGGAAAACGAAGCCGACTTTCTGCTACAAGTATGAATCTCATACTTCACACAGTCTCTACTTATAGTATTTTCTTCTGTCTTTTTACCATGTAAGATCTCTCCAACAGCTTCCTTCACATGCTGTTTTCCTCTTTTTCTATATATGTGTCATCTCCTCTTAACTTTTTCACATTTTCTTAATTTTTTATCTACATTTATTTATTTTCCATTGTTTAGTTTTCCTATTTCCTTAGCCTCTCATTCTTCTACTAATTTTCTGCCTTTCTCTATCCTTCATTTCCATGTCAATTTATTTCCAACTGTTTGTTCATTTCTTTGACCTAGTGACTACTATAATCCACTATTATCAAGTTGGTATAGCAGCCCTGTCTATTATTTCCAATTCTTATCTGCATTTTTTTTCATCTTGAAAATGATTAATATATGGGGATGTGGTGAAAAGTAATTCCTCTGAATTTTTTTATGTAAAAATTCTTAAAGTTTTTTTTAAATAAAACAAACATTATCATCATTCTACATCTTTATTCTTCATGTCTACATATTTGCAGTCCTTTGTCATTAGAGGGTTCTGAATTGTAGTGTGTAACATGGCAGTAATCATGTCAGTGCATGAGAAACAGCATGCTGTAACTGAGTTTCTAATTCACAGAGTTCACCCATGCAAGCAGCATCTTCTCCTTCAGCATGACAGTGCCAGACCACACACAAGTGTTGTGACATCTGCAACCATTCAACACCTCGGGTTCACTGTGATCGATCATTCTTCTCACAGTCTCAACTTGGCCTCATCCCATTTTCATCTGTTTCCAAAACTTAAAGAATATATTTGACAACTTGACATTGATACTGATGAAGTGGTGCAAGCAGAGGTGAGGTTGCAGCTCTGCCAACAAAGTCAAAAATTCTACAATGATGGTATCAACAAAATGATTTACCATTGGGAGAAATGTGTTTGTCACTAGGGTGAGTTCACTCACACATGGAGCACACTCTCCTTCAGCATGAAAATGCCAGACCACACACAAGTGTCACAACATTTCCAACTGTTCAATACCTCGGGTTCACTGTAATCAATCATTCTCCTCACAGTCCCAACATCCTCCCAGTTTCATCTGTTCCCAATGCTTAAAGAATACATTTGACAACTTCACTTTGATAGTGATGAAGTAGTGCAAGCAAGCATTGAGGTTGTGGCTCTGACAACAAGGTTGAACATTCAACAGTAATGGTATCAACAAACTGGTTTTTTGTTGGGAGAAACATGTTCGTCGCTAGGGTGACTATGTTGGGAAATAAATATGTAAACACGAAGAATAAAGTTGTAGAATGTGAACAATGTTTGTTCTATATAAAAAGCTTTAAGTGTTTTGACATTAAAAATTCAGAGGCATTACTTTTCATTACACCCTCATGCTGAACTTTTAGCAACAAATAAGGAGAAATAATTTTGTGCATTGCAATTTAGAAAACATAATCCAGCAGTAGATTAATTCTGCCACTGGTTTAGTAAGTAGCTGCCTCATAAAAAGTAAATGTCATAAAAAGTCATAGGTTATTGTTTGCACAATATGAGGTAACAAAATATTGAGAGCATATTTAAGATCCATTCACAGACATCTCTGGGAATTCAAAAGCCAGAGAAAGAACAAACATTAACTTGCAAACAACAGTATGTTAAGCAAGCATATAGTGTCACACAAACTGCAGTTACAATTGGTATCATGCACCAGAGACCAAATATGGATGAAGTCTTGTGCTGTGATTTTAATAAACCCTGAATGCCTCAACATCAGTGAAGCTTAAGTAAAAGCACATTACCATACTGGTCAGACTAATGAAAAGAGGGATGTACTATCAGTATGAAAGCATTAACATGCAGTCTTGTAAGAAAACAGATTGCAAGCATTTCAGTTTAATATACACAATTAAATTCTGGAAACACTTGTGCTACAGGTTTCTTAGGAAATATATGATAGGAACAGCAACAGTATATTCAAGTCCCAGTAGATAAAAATATCCACCGCTGTACTGAAACAATCATAAACACCTGCCTGGGTAACCACTGGTTACTCACCCTTCTCCCCAACCCTCTCATCCTCCCCTCCTCCCACTGGATACCATGGGAGTAAAATAATAATAATAATAATAATAAAAATAAAAAAAATTGCAGTGTATGCTTTTAATGAAAGCTTTATTTCAACCTTAATTGTACAACTTAATTGGTTTGAGAATTCTGATGTAATATTTAACACAATAATTCCTCAAGGACTAAACTGAAAATATGAAACCTTTAATGAAGTAGGTATTCTTCATACTTATTCCAAGAGTCTGATGAATAAAAACAGGCAGATTCCCACAGAATATATGCTAATTTCATCAGTAACCACTACAAATATGTAGGACATAACAGTCAGTAATTCTCCAGTTTGGCTACCTTATGAAATGAACATAATATTTGTATTAACCTTTCTGCATACAAAGGCAGTGTTTGATGCCATAGACAGGGAAAAGGTGTGGGAAACTCCAAAGAAAATTGGAATAGAGGATGACAAGTTACATAGGGTCAAGAATTTGTATGAAGATAGCTTCAATACAATTAAAACACCCATAGGAATGGCTGAAACCTTTTGCATGAAATATGGATTAAGGAAAGGTGGAGTTCTGTCTCCTCTCCTTTTCATTGCTGAAATGAATGAGATCCAGGTAAAAGTACACCAATCCATCAGAGGTGAAAAAGCAAAATCCATGTTTTTTTGCTGATGGCATATGTTTGTGGTGCAATTATAAGGAAGACCTTCAAGATCAAATAAACACCAGGGCAGAAGCTGCTAAAGTATATGGTCTCTTCTACAGCCAGGAGAAAAATGAGGTAATGGTCATGAAAAGAAAAGAGCAACCAATCAGACATGTCAAAATGGAGGGGAAACAGCTACAGACGATCCATCATTGCATATATCTGGGCAATGTTGTCTCTAATACTGGTTCCATAGACAAAGAAATTGCTCACAGACTTCCAGCAGGTAGTAACTTCTATGAAATAGTTAAACACCTAATACAGAACAAGAAAGTACCAAATTTTACGTATTACATGCCAATTATGACATATGGTTGTAAACGTGGACCATAAGAAGAATTTATACAGCTGAGATGAGATTTGTTTGTACCTTGGTCAGATGGACATAGAGAGAGAATTCAAACTGAGGAAAAACAAAAACAGGCTCAAGTTGTAAGACAAAATAAACTCGCCGCAGCACATAGATGCTAACAGGCTACCAAGATCATTGTACAATCTGAAATTCAGAGATAAAAAACCAAGAGGAAGATCAAAACTCAGTAAAAGATATGGAGAAATCTGACATTGAGCAGAAAGGACATGCCTGGCACACTACTGATGTGGGAGAATTTAAGGACAATAATTAATGGAGAAGCCTCATTTGCTATCCTGTTGAAAGCTTTTAAAATGTGGTGCTACAGAAGAATGCTGAAGATTAGATGAATGACTGAATAACAAATGAGGACATTCTGAATTGAACTGAGGAAAAATGAAATTTATGGCACAACTTTACTAAAAGAAGGGATTGGTTGATAGGACACATCCTGGGGCATCAAGGAACTGTCAATGTGATACTGGAAGGAAGTGTGGGGTGTAAAAATTGTAGAGGAGACCAAGGTTTTAAGCAGATTCAATTGCATGCAGACTGAGGTAGTTATGAAGAGAAGAAGAGACTTTCACATGGTACAATGGCATGGAAAGTTGCATCAAGCCAGTCTTAGGACAGAAGCAACAACCTCAACAACAATAAGTTTAAAAGGTTACACTGTATGGTAAGTCTTCCCTCTATCACAACATATTTGTTTATAAAAGTGTTTTTTTCTTATTACTAAAAGCCAGCAGTTTTTATCACCATCATCAGGAACAGATCTTTGCTAACCAACTGCCAGATCAGTTTATTTCTTTTCTTATGATGGGATGAAATTATATGAAAAGAAATTCTATTATTATGTAAGTTTATCTATCCAAGTTTATTCATAAGTTTAGACTGTTATGGGAAGATGTTACTTAACACTGAGTACCCATACTAAACACTATTCATTTTACCCAGTTTGAAAGCAGTCATAGAAACTGTAATGTAATGTAAAAGAATGTTTCACATGTATGCTGATTTTATGTTACAAGTTTTTTGGCCTACATGATTTTATGACAATGTTGTACAAAAGTACAAGCTCATCATCAATATCTCATCACCCACTCATTTACAGTAGTTCAACAATTGTTTTCTTCAACATGAATTTTGTGTAAAATACCCAACAATTAACTTATCAGATCAAGATTTCCATCCATTACATGTGGATGTAAACGAATGTTATCAGAATTTCATTTTCATTGCCCAAAATTTTAATTAAAGGTTGCCAGTTGTAACAGAGCCTTGTAAATGATGCCACTATTGCAGACACCTATACCTCTGTCTTCAGTCGAAATGATCTGACACTCAGTCCACACTAGGGAGAACATACAATTTCAAGCGCTCAAAATGACTTATAAATCAAGAAGTAATGGAAATAATTACTTTTAAAACAATCCTTATGCATTAAAATTCTTTAAAAATACACTATCAGTGTTATCATATTTTACATCCTAAAAAACCTTGGGTGTAAATGAACTTCCTAATCATTTCAGTTTCCCTGAATGTTCCAAACCACACAACAAAAGTAAATCAAATGTGTAAACCATATTATTCATGGCTTTCAGTCATACATGTAATGACACAGTTATGATAGGCTGCCTCTCAAAAAGTTGAGTTTTCATTTATCCACTCAACTTGCAGTTTTTATGGACCGGTGATACATGCATAAAAGCTTTAATACAAATATGATTCAATCATATATCACATTAATTCTCGAATGACACCACATCACTGCAACAATATTGTGAAAATTCCTACAGATTAAAAATGTGTGCAGGATCAGGATTTGAATCTGGACCCTTGTTCCTTGTGGAAATGTTCTACCCAACTGAAACACCCGGCACAATACATGAAGAGTCATAAAAACTTCAAATATGATACGTGTTACTAGTAGAGTAAAAACTGTGAAGGCAGTTCATTAGTGGTATGTAAACTTGTCATTTCATAAGGGCAGTGCCTACAGAGCACTTGGGTGTGAGTTAGTACATTTACATCTAGAGTACTTCATATACTACTGTCAGTCAGTGAACTGACGACGATGGCAGAGATGGCCATCGAAAGCTCGAGGATTTTATTCGAATTGACGCGGCTGGGAAAGTGAGAACATTTTATTCACTATTGTCACTTCCTTGCTTTCCTGATCCTGTCATGAGTGTTGTGCAGGATCAACAGTTTTTGAGCTCAAATTTGTTTAATTTTACCTTCATGGTCTTCTCCCAAGATATATACTGCCTGACAAAGAAAATAAGGTAGCAGATAGAAACTCTTTCAGAAAACCACTGAAGGATAGTCATATTTCAGGTATTTAGCAACTCTGCCTATATTTAACAACCCTGCCTACTTCAGCTCTTGGTTTGTCCTATCTGCTTATGAAGGAGAAACCAAGACCTTACTGCCGATCACAACCACATGTACTTAGTCCTTTATATCTTTCTTTATTTTTCCAGAATACAGGAGAAGGCAATGGGAAGCAAGCCCAATGTTTTGCTTCCAAGAAAGAGCATTCTGAATTAGCCTGCAGTGCAGACAAACCAAACATTGGGCCAGCTACTCCAAGATGCAGAAGACTAGGAGAAAATGATATGAAGCTTCATAGGTTGGCAGTATGAGCCCACTTAATATGGTGTTGCACCCGATTTGGTCTTCATGCATATACTGATTTGATTGGAAAGGGTGTCTTAAAACTGTTATATCCTCTCCCAAGGCAAGTTGACCATCAACTGTCTACTGTTGTACCTAGTCCTTGATATCCTATATCCTGGCACTGGGACAGAATCGACGAACAAGCTGGTCTCACACATGTTATATTGTGCACAGATCTGGAGATCTTGCTCGCCACAAGAGTACTTCAATATCACACAGAAAATTCAGAGAGACATGTGCAGTGTGTTGAAAAATGGCTCCACAATGCTGTCACATGGGAGGTAACACGTGAGGATGCTAGATTTCCTTGACAAACCATTGTGCTGTCAGAATTCCCTCAATCACTACAAGCGATGACCTGAAACCATATCCAATGGACCTTTGTGAAAGGCAAAGGCTCCTGGTTCAAGTCTTGGTCCAGCACACAGTTTTAATCTGCCAGGAAGTTTCATATCAGTGCACACTCTGCTGCAGAGTGAAAATCTCATCCTGGAAACATCCCCCAGGCTGTGGCTAAGCCATGTCTCCGAATTATCTTGTCTTCCATGAGTGCTAGTTCTGCAAGGCTCGCAGAACAGCTTCTGTGAAGTTTGGAAGGTAGGAGATAAGGTACTGGCAGAAGTAAAGCTGTGAGGATGGGGCGCGAGTCGTGCTTGGGTAGCTCAGATGGTAGAGCACTTACCCGCGAAAGTCAAAGGTCCTGAGTTCAAGCCTTGGTCCGGCACACAGTTTTAATCTGCCAGGAAGTTTCATTGTTTTACTGTTTATGGCTACATATGTATTTAACAACCAATGTCCAGCCTACCTCTGCAGGGTACATTGCATTGGGAATTTTAAATTTCTTTGCTGCATTTCTGTATTGGAAACCCATATCAAAATGTTTCGAGACATAAATCAAATAGGATGAGACATTGCATCACCATTTCCATTTCTGTGGATGAGTTTTGTGGTGACAATCATTCAGTTATTTAAGCATATACAATATTTTAAAAAATATGTAGCATAGATCCAAAATGCATGCACAAGAATAACAACCCACTCATACACACTTGTTCAAGAACATATGAGGGAAGAAATACACATGCCTCATAACCACAAGCAGAAAATTTAAGAGCTATGTGAAAGAGCTGTTTAGAGAATACTAATAATAATATACATAAATGAATAAACAATTTAATGGAGAAATTGAAAGAAACATTACCTGCGTGATTTAAGGATATAGTCTGCTATTTTCCAACCTGTTTCTATGGCAGTATTTATAATAGAATGATCACATAAATTGGCAAGTTGGTGAGAGAAAAGTAAGACCTGAAAAGAAAATAAAGCAGCTTGGAGAGAGAAATGTAAGACCTGAGAAGAAAATAACTGCATGTAAAATATAATCATTCAAAGTACCTATGAGTGTTACTATACATAACTGAGTGTTAACATACATAATTAAGAGGAAGAAAGTGGTACATAAAATGTCTCATGTGCATTTTTAATAATAAACAATTTTTCATGAGCTCTCTCACACAGGAATGGAGGAAAATAGAACAGGAATAATTCAATGTAATAAATGATTCCAGAAACTGGATAACTACATCTACATCTACTCTGTAATGATTATCTCATCAAAATTCATACACTGGAAGATATAGTGAAGTGATAGCAGAAGGCAGAAAACACAACTGTAGCTCTAGTTTTTAAACCTCTACCACTGGGGCACCAAACTACAAGTTCTCATAAAAAGACCAACAATTAACTATGGAAGAGAAGTGAGTAGTCATGGAATAAGTTAAAGGAAAAACAGAGAGAGAGAATCCTCTGGACTATCTGTCTGGGGTCAACTCAAAAGAAAATGTGTGGCATTCCTGTTGCTGTGGTTGAAGAATTGGGACAGCAAATCATACAGTCTTGTCAAGATTTAGGAGGTGATCCATGGTTGTTTGAAGATTTTGTAACTCACTGTATGGATGAGTGAAGTACTGTATCCAAATGTAAGGACAACATATGGAATACTTCCTTTAAGAGGTACAAGTATACAACAAATTGTAACATGGAACATGTTAAAGCAGTATTGTATTTCCTTTTAAAGTAGGCAATGGGTGAAATCTGACAAACCATCTTGGCATTCACCTTAAATGATTGGGGGATCTAAATCTGAATGGCTGAGTGGGATTTTAATCAGTGTCCTCCTGAATATGAGTCAATTGTCTTACTACTGTGCAACTTTATTCAGTACCTACTTTGGTACTCTGACTCACGAAGGGGAAAAAAAAGAGTGAGACCACCTACGAATTCAACAGACATTTATTGGCAATCTGAAAGCAATTAGCATCATTTGCAAGAGCTTATTTCAGAAGCAGAAGATATTCCCTTCAACAGCTCATTGGCACATGTATTCAAGCCCAAGGAAATGTAATATCCTTATGACATGGAATCAACAGTAGCTTGTACAGTCAACTCAATGGTCTACTTGGCATAATTTTGTAACCATTGTAAAGGGTCACATAACCTCTCAATACCTCGCATTCTTTTTTTTTCCAAATAAAATAACACTCAGTTGAGTTAGCTTGGTTTAACTCACCTCCTTTCCCTTCGTGTTTGTCACTGGATGCAGGAAGCTTCTGGTACCAGCCATCGGGAGCTGTTTTGTGGTGTATGGTGACCTAAAAAGAACACAAAATGGGTGTTTTACATTGCTATAATAAAAGCTGTTATATTTATATGCTGAGGTAAATTAAGTCAAAAGAGATATAACAAAATTTATTACCAAGTGGTACTAAAGTAAGGAGTACAAAATGCCAATGATTATTTATGTTTGTGTCATAATACAGTGTGTCCTTTGAAGCAAAACCTACTACATTTCCAGGTGTAAGTATGTCTTAGTGCTATTCCACAGATTTGGGGAAATACACCTCAGGCATAAGAAGAGAATATTCCAGCTATATGCAGATTGTTCTTTCTGAAGTATGTATGCATCTGAATAAATACCTTCAAATAGAAATACACACACTCAGAAGGGTCAGTCTCACCTGTTCTTCCCAAACTGGCTTTTGCTAATCCACATTCAAGAGGCACAGTGAATTTCCTTGAAATAACACCAAAAGTTCAGAAAAAAATGATACCATGTATGCCACATTACACCATTATCTAAACTATGTATTAGTAAATGTCTCTTCACTAAGTTGTAATATCCTTATCAAAATTTGTGGTGCCAAATAGTACCAATTCCATTATTGTGACTCTATCTCTCTGCCTCCATAGGTGAGTGATCAGCATGTCTGACTGCAATGCTAAGGAGCTAGGTTCAAATCATGGTTCTACCATGGAGTTTTCTTTCTTGAGAGAACTGGAATGTGGTATGCTCAGCCTTGTCATTATATTATAACAGTGGAGTTGTTTCATGGAAGAGAACTGAGCGAGGTGGCACAGTGGCTAGCACACTGGTCTCTTACTGCTTGCTATTGTGCAATCAATACTTTCTTTGTAAGTGGAGGGTTACCCCCATAAGAGATTACTGAGTATATGTAAAATTTGTCGAGAGATTAACTCATTTGTTTTCCTGATTAGCAATTATACAAAGAGCAAAAGTAGCTGAATTTAATTGTTTGAGAGGCTCAGTAATATGCTTTTTCCATTTCAATAATAATAAAGGATTTTTGTTTTATTGTTTGTTTTATTGTAATTCATTTTGGATCACAATGTTTATTTGTACCTGGTTACAAATGCTAGCTACAAATAAACATTGTGGTCCACGACAGGAATTATAATAAAGTAAACATTTTCCTGCATCACTGGATACTATTTTATGATTATTTCACAAATTGTAAAAGCTTTTTCTATTCTCTGCATGACATCGGGAGAGACCATAACTCCACTAACTTATTAGTGAACTTTTGCAACTTAATAAAAAACTTTTTAATCAGATAATGATGTTAGATTTTAGGGTGTCAACATTGAGGTCTTTACAGAAAAACAGCAAAAATTAATCCAGTTCATACATTAAACTTTGCTCAAATGAATAAGATTCAGCATTAATCTCATTTAACCCCATACAAGACAGCTAAATCAGCTATCAACAACTGTTGCGCTTTGACTGCTGATATTAACAGTATACCTTACACAAACATTGTTTATTATTTAAGATGGAGGAAAATAAGAGGATCAAACTTCCTACATTTCTTCAAAAAACTATTCCACAGGCAAAAAACATTGAAATAGTTAGGTATCAATATGGTAAAAAAATGAAACAATATAATCATCTGAGTACGGCTCTTGAATACAGAATGCTGCCCAACACAATGGCTCACATCACTAGGAAACAGCAAGTAGGGTATTCACGTGGTGTGGCTTCAAAACATAGAGTTGACATAACTTCTTTTAAACAGTATTGTAGACATACAGAACACATTATTTAGCAGCTGATAATTCATAGCCACCTGACATTACTATTTGATGGTGCGGACAATTTGACTGTGAAGACAAACTGTAGATGACTGTGGTGTTGTGTTAGGCTATCAGAAGTTCGCTGAGCATACATATTGTGACCATTAACCATGTGGTTAGGTAATTTCTCTGCGGATGAAAGTTTCAATACTTAGTAGGTTTGAAAGCCACTGTTATTCAATGCTAAAGAAAAATCTGACAGGGAAATAGCATTGGTATACACTTCCATTGTGTGCTTATTTATGGATGTAATCAACCTGTAAATTGGTTTGATCATCATAGGACTGACTGGGCAGGTGCCTATTAAAGGTGGTATACGTTCGGCTTCCTCAGATCTTTGAAAAAATTTACCCGCCCAGATATATAGGGACTTACAATTTAATGTGAACTCAAAAACACTATGCAAGTCAGCATTTTGCACATAAAAATATTGCCAAAGGTAAAAAAAAAGGCTTAGGTCTGACCTAGAGTCAAACCCCACAACTCTGACATTTATTGACTAGCATGCTACAACTGAGCTATCAAGGCACATCTTAAATTGGTTATCAGCCAAGAAGCCTGACTTTGCTAATTGACTTAAATGTGCTTATTATTTCTGTTTATCAATGGTTGTGTAGTTGTCATTGTAGTTTAAGCACATGGTTGGTAGTGAAAAATTTAAAATGAATTGTGTAGTTACTTCTATTCAAACTTAGAGACAGTTTTTGTAAGAGACATTCAGACATTATTGGCTGCTGTCAATCACCCTATACTTGACTATTCACTGCATATAGCACAAATTTCCCTTTCTTACTTTGCTGCTAAGTGTCAAGGAAATACCTATAAACTTCTTCACATAATAACAAGTTGTCTTCAATAATTTCTAAGGGAGCAATTATTATCTGTGCTCATTACTTTTGTTGCCAGCATTCTCCTCATTCTAACCTTACAGACCAAAAAAATTGTTTTGAGCTTCAGCAGTGTTGGAGTGTTTACAATAACTTATTTATTATTTAAATCTTTTCTATTTGTATTTATGCTAAGCAAAATCTGTTCCTTTGTAGTGTCACTATATAGTGAAGTGAATTTTTAATTGTGATTTGTCTCATAACATACATAAGCTAATCACTTGATTGGAGTACCGGAGACACGTCAAACAATGGTTTACAAAATTTCACTCATATAAAACTATGGATAATAAGATGACTTAAACATTAGTGTAATTTTTTGTGAAAAGGTACCTTCACATATTTACACAATAACACAATTGATAGACTACATCCTGCAACAGAATTTCACTTGATTAATGAAACTTTGCCAGTCAAAGATGATCCTAGTTCATGACAATGTAATCTGAGGTTAATGTTTATATTTTTGTGGATGTAGTAACTGAATGCTACTCTTAATTCAGCCCAAACACTAACACAAGCAGAAAAATGTTTCCTTGCTGCAGTTCCTTAATGGTGATCATTGCACCCTACGATTATCAAACACTTGTCTGATTGGGTGGCACTATAACAAATATGTGGCAACACAATAAGAAATAAGAGCTAACATTTATTGAGGGTATGTTACAAAATGGTACCTAACTTTGATACAATTTGATGCCCGACATTTGATGTCCTAAACTTATCACTACGGTACCTAAGTAATTTTGTCATCTCTTGGCAGGCTATCCAGAATGTCTCAGAAGGAATAATCACCATTCAGGGATATTACAGTAACACTCATCTGAAGTAAAAAACTTCATATATACACATGCCCTATAGAACACTGTCAATGTAAATTTGTTTTTGGGCTAGTGGCATGTATATACGTGTTTCACTCACCCAATCTCTTTGACATTTTATTCTAGCCCAACCTCCTATTGCTTTTAATCTATTGCTGAGAATGTCTTTCTGCCACAGGAATAGGAGTAGATCCAAAATTGAACCCTGTGTGACTCCCTTTGTGATTACTCCAATTTAAAGCTTTTCAACATTGTCTGAATTCTTCAGCACAACATTTTCCATTCTGTTTCTACATCTACATCTACATACATACTTTGCAAGCCACCATACAGTGCATGGTGGAGAGTACCATGTACCATTACTAATCATTTCCTTTTCTGTTCCGCTTGCAAATAGAGCAAGGGAAAAACAATTGTCTCTATGCCTCTGCAAGAGCCCTAATTTTTTGTATTTTATCTTCGCAGTCCTTATGTGCAATGTATGTTGGCAGCTGTAGAATCGTTCAGCAATCAGCTTCAAATGCTGTTTCCCTAAATTTTCTCAATAGTGTTTCTCAAAAAGAATGTCACATGCCCTTGAGGGATTCCCATTCGAGTTCCCAAAGCATCTCTGTAACACTTAAGTGTTGTTCTAACCTATTGGTAACAAATCTGGCAGCCCGCCTCTGAATTGCTTCGATGTCCTCCACCAATCCGACATGGTATGGATCCCAAATACTCGAGCAGGTTTCACCAGTGTCCTATATGCAGTCTCCTTTACAAATAAACCACTCTTTCCTAAAATTGTCCCAATAAACCGACAATGATCATTCACCTTCCCTACCACAGTTCTCAGACACTCGTTATATCTTATATTGCTTTGCAACATTACGCACAGATATTTAAATGGCATGACTGCACCAAGCAGAAAAATACACTCCTGGAAATGGAAAAAAGAACACATTGACACCGGTGTGTCAGACCCACCATACTTGCTCCGGACACTGCGAGAGGGCTGTACAAGCAATGATCACACGCACAGCACAGCGGACACACCAGGAACCGCGGTGTTGGCCGTCGAATGGCGCTAGCTGCGCAGCATTTGTGCACCGCCGCCGTCAGTGTCAGCCAGTTTGCCGTGGCATACGGAGCTCCATCGCAGTCTTTAACACTGGTAGCATGCCGCGACAGCGTGGACGTGAACCGTATGTGCAGTTGACGGACTTTGAGCGAGGGCGTATAGTGGGCATGCGGGAGGCCGGGTGGACGTACCGCCGAATTGCTCAACACGTGGGGCGTGAGGTCTCCACAGTACATCGATGTTGTCGCCAGTGGTCGGCGGAAGGTGCACGTGCCCGTCGACCTGGGACCGGACCGCAGCGACGCACGGATGCACGCCAAGACCGTAGGATCCTATGCAGTGCCGTAGGGGACCGCACCGCCACTTCCCAGCAAATTAGGGACACTGTTGCTCCTGGGGTATCGGCGAGGACCATTCGCAACCATCTCCATGAAGCTGGGCTACGGTCCCGCACACCGTCTTCCGCTCACGCCCCAACATCGTGCAGCCCGCCTCCAGTGGTGTCGCGACAGGCGTGAATGGAGGGACGAATGGAGACGTGTCGTCTTCAGCGATGAGAGTCACTTCTGCCTTGGTGCCAATGATGGTCGTATGCGTGTTTCGCGCCGTGCAGGTGAGCGCCACAATCAGGACTGCATACGACCGAGGCACACAGGGCCAACACCCGGCATCATGGTGTGGGGAGAGATCTCCTACACTGGCCGTACACCACTGGTGATCGTCGAGGGGACACTGAATAGTGCACGGTACATCCAAACCGTCATCGAACCCATCATTCTACCATTCCTAGACCGGCAAGGGAACTTGCTGTTCCAACAGGACAATGCACGTCCGCATGTATCCCGTGCCACCCAACGTGCTCTAGAAGGTGTAAGTCAACTACCCTGGCCAGCAAGATCTCCGGATCTGTCCCCCATTGAGCATGTTTGGGACTGGATGAAGCGTCGTCTCACGCGGTCTGCACGTCCAGCACGAACGCTGGTCCAACTGAGGCGCCAGGTGGAAATGGCATGGCAAGCCGTTCCACAGGACTACATCCAGCATCTCTACGATCGTCTCCATGGGAGAATAGCAGCCTGCATTGCTGCGAAAGGTGGATATACACTGTACTAGTGCCGACATTGTGCATGCTCTGTTGCCTGTGTCTATGTGCCTGTGGCTCTGTCAGTGTGATCATGTGATGTATCTGACCCCGGGAATGTGTCAATAAAGTTTCCCCTTCCTGGGACAATGAATTCATGGTGTTCTTATTTCAATTTCCAGGAGTGTAGTAATACTGTGTTGATCTTCTTACTCACTTACATTTTTCCACATTCAAGGCTAGCTGCCATTCATCATGCCAACTTTCCTGTATCTTCCTGCAGTCAGTCAGCTTCAACACCTTATCGTTCACCACAGCATCATCAGCAAACAACTGCAGATTGCTGCTCACCCTATCTGCCAAATCATTTTTGTATATAAAGAACAACAGCAGTCCTATCACACTTCCCTGGGGCACTCCTGACAGTTCCCCTGTCTCTGACGAACCCTCACCATCGAGGACAACATACTGGGTTCAATTATTTAAGAGTCTTTGAGCCACAGGTATGATTCAACCCATTGTGTGTATAGCCAAAAGTTCCAAAAATAACAATGTACATTAAGAGTGTTCTATCTCAGTAAGCATTCAGAATAGGGCATACATGCATCTGAAGCTTTTGCCTCAAATGAGTGTTATTTGCATATCTCTGAATCCTGACCATTCCTCCTGCGACACCCTGTATATTATAAGTATCACTAATAGTAATGTTTGTATATATCCTGTTACTGGCCGTAGTTCTCCATGAAACTGTTGCATAAGAAGGGGATTTTCAGAGTACTATCTGAGCTAACTGTAAGCACTGGTGCAGAACTGTCTGAGTGTCCATGTTGCATCGTGTTTTTGAGCCTGTCAATGGAAGAATATCCAGGTTTGCCCATACAAGATGGAAGCGAAGTAGTCTGTGGATGAGCGTTCCCTACTGGCTGTCCACAGGATCAGTGAATGTACATGATACACCGGAAGAAGTGGCATGGGAGCAGGAAGAGGTCTGTGTTTATGAGTGCCCTCTGGAGGCTGCTGCAGGGAGCTGAGAGATGCCAGTTGAATGGTTGTGTCTGTGTAGTGGTGGCCTCTCATGGTATTTGTTGTGCACATCTTGTTTGGTACACAAAATATGCAATGCAGCATGATCTGAGATCACTTCTGTGATAATCTAAGATGAACAGCTTTACATAATTGGCCTTTACAACTGACAGCATATAAGGTTATGATCCAGCACAAACTATATAAAAAAAAGCACTCCATCTTCAGGCCACAAGTGGCCTACCGGGACCATCCGACTGCTGTGTCATCCTCAGATGAGGATGCGGATAGGAGGGGCATGTGGTCAGCACACCGCTCTCCTGGTTGTTACGATGGTATGCTTAACCAAAGCGGCTACTAATCGGTCGAGTAGCTCCTCAATTGGCATCATGAGGCTCAGTGCACCCCGAAAAATGGCAACAGTGCATGGTGGCCTGGATGGTCACCCATCCAAGTGCCGGCAAAGCCCAACAGTGCTTAACGTCAGTGATCTTACGGGAACCAGTGTATCCACTGTGGCAAGGCCGAGTACAAACTATATACAAAATTAAAAATTGCACATGACAATTTCCTCATTACACACTAAAATAGAGAAAGGGTCCCAGTTAAATCTATTGCTGTGCTTTCCACAAAACATAAAATGCACTCTATTAAGGTGTTTGGTGCAGAAATTTGTCCGTATAGGCATTAGAAATGGGCAAAAATCCATAGCTGGAGAAACTACACTCCTGGAAATGGAAAAAAGAACACACTGACACTGGTGTGTCAGACCCACCATACTTGCTCCGGACACTGCGAGAGGGCTGTACAAGCAATGATCACACGCACGGCACAGCGGACACACCAGGAACCGCGGTGTTGGCCGTCGAATGGCGCTAGCTGCGCAGCATTTGTGCACCGCCGCCGTCAGTGTCAGCCAGTTTGCCGTGGCATACGGAGCTCCATCGCAGTCTTTAACACTGGTAGCATGCCGCGACAGCGTGGACGTGAACTGTATGTGCAGTTGACGGACTTTGAGCGAGGGCGTATAGTGGGCATGCGGGAGGCCGGGTGGACGTACCGCCGAATTGCTCAACACGTGGGGTGTGAGGTCTCCACAGTACATCGATGTTGTCGCCAGTGGTCGGCGGAAGGTGCACGTGCCCGTCGACCTGGGACCGGACCGCAGCGACGCACGGATGCACGCCAAGACCGTAGGATCCTACGCAGTGCCGTAGGGGACCGCACCGCCACTTCCCAGCAAATTAGGGACACTGTTGCTCCTGGGGTATCGGCGAGGACCATTCGCAACCGTCTCTATGAAGCTGGGTTACGGTCCCGCACACCGTTAGGCCGTCTTCCGCTCACGCCCCAACATCGTGCAGCCCGCCTCCAGTGGTGTCGCGACAGACGTGAATGGAGGGACGAATGGAGACGTGTCGTCTTCAGCGATGAGAGTCGCTTCTGCCTTGGTGCCAATGATGGTCGTATGCGTGTTTGGCGCCGTGCAGGTGAGCGCCACAATCAGGACTGCATACGACCGAGGCACACAGGGCCAACACCCGGCATCATGGTTTGGGGAGAGATCTCCTACACTGGCGGTACACCACTGGTGATCGTCGAGGGGACACTGAATAGTGCACGGTACATCCAAACCGTCATCGAACCCATCGTTCTACCATTCCTAGACCGGCAAGGGAACTTGCTGTTCCAACAGGATAATGCACGTTCGCATGTATCCCGTGCCACCCAACGTGCTCTAGAAGGTGTAAGTCAACTACCCTGGCCAGCAAGATCTCCGGATCTGTCCCCCATTGAGCATGTTTGGGACTGGATGAAGCGTCGTCTCACGCGGTCTGCACGTCCAGCACGAACGCTGGTCCAACTGAGGCGCCAGGTGGAAATGGCATGGCAAGCCGTTCCACAGGACTACATCCAGCATCTCTACGATCGTCTCCATGGGAGAATAGCAGCCTGCATTGCTGCGAAAGGTGGATATACACTGTACTAGTGCCGACATTGTGCATGCTCTGTTGCCTGTGTCTATGTGCCTGTGGTTCTGTCAGTGTGATCATGTGATGTATCTGACCCCAGGAATGTGTCAATAAAGTTTCCCCTTCCTGGGACAATGAATTCACGGTGTTCTTATTTCAATTTCCAGGAGTGTATCTTGTATGGGGATGGATGAATATGACTTCAGCCCATGTTGTGAGCAGAAGGAGAAAGGTGGTCACATAGCTGATGTCACTATCTATAGCTTATTCTCTATTAACTTTCTAAACTATTTCCTCCATTGGTGCATGGTCTTCTGACTCAACACTCACGGAAGTACAGTACATTCTTCACTTTATCATCATCCCTACAGGCCTCTTTTTCTGCTGTATCATTCTGCTCAATTCTCCTCATTCCCATGTGCATCAATATCCTAAAGAATGTAGTCTTCTTCCCCTGATGTTTTAGAAGAATAGGGAGTGTATAATGTTCTAAACCAACTTGTCTGCTGGGTTCGTTTATTGAAGGGCCTGAAGAGTGCTAAGAGAATCAGATGAAAAGCTTCTACCTTGAGCAATAGTTCATATGCTCCAGTTCCTTTAAGATCACATATAACACAGCACACTGAGAAGCTTTGTGACAGGTGAACCGTAAAGACACCACCAGGGCAACCCACAGAGCAGTCAAGTGAGTTGCTCTATATTGAAGCCATCTATAGACATGATGTTGAGGTTGTAGTACAAATTAAAAACAAACATAAAAAAATCACACATAGAGTGCTTCTGCCTCTAAAATTCATGAAGTGTGAAGAATCCTGGGCCTCTTAAGAAGCAAAGATGTGACATTAATATTCACCATTAATACTATATACAAATGCTTGGGGTGCAATGTATATTTCACATGGTTGTTGCTCTGCGATGATTTTCTGCCTGATATAAAGTGATGAGTCCACAGTCTTGGTGCAGAGGCTGGGAATGGAGCTGGTCCTAAACATTTCTGTGGCCAGACGTTCTCTCATGTAGATTCCAGCCAATACTTTCACATTCTCTTATGTAGATTCCAGCCAATACTTTCACATTAAAGGTGTGGCTACAAAATAATGGGACTGATGCTGTCACACAGTAAGTATGCACGTGCCAAAGATGAATGACCAATAGCTGTGAAGCGTGACACCTTCTCCATTTAATACAGCATCTCTGGTGTCTGTAGACAAATCAGTGTGGCTATGGCCTTTGATTGCGTAAGAGCTGTTACTTTGTTTTGCAGGAAAAATGATAAGTGGAATAACAGAGCAACAAACTGCCATGAAGTTTAACATGAAACTTGGAAGAACTACTACTGAATCTGATCTTCTACTAACAGAAGATTATGGTAAGGACCCTTACTTATGTACATGAGTTTTCCAGTAGTTCAAGCATTTCAAAAATTGCTCAGAAGATATTGAAGATTACTCATGCCCGAGACATCTTTTAAAATAAAAAAATAAAAACGGATGAAAATATAAAAAAAGTAGGTAATTTGATTCAATCTGACCTTCAGTTGAGTATTCAATTGATTGCCAAAACTGTAGGAACTGACAAAGAATATGTAATGAAAATTTTACGTAACAGTTTAACATGAGAAAAGTGTTTGTGCAGAAAATTCTCACAACTGAACAAAAAGGAGCCCATGGGAATTGAATACTACTCTTTGAATACCACTGAAAACTGCCAATTCACACGCTGGAAGGGCTTAACTTGACCAAGAGCAAAAAAAGCTCAACTAAGCAAATCAAGATTCAAAACCTTCACTGGGTCCCTGACGGTCAGACTGTTACTCAAGCTAAGACTGCTGTTGAGCTTCCCATGTCCTACATGCAATGTACTTTAAAGCACTAACTGTTGTACATGAGAGTGATTCAGATTTCTAACCAAGCCACAGTATCGATATGGAATCTGAGGCACTATGATCTGCATGTAGACACAGTTCACATTAGCTCCACACATACGGCACAACCAGAGGATACAAAGGGTGTACCCTCTGATGGAGATCTGCACTTACATATGTACATATGGTCATCTACAGTCACTTGCCTGTAATCTCACATCATGCCATTTCATGCATTGTTTCAATTCTACATTTTATATGGGTTCCCCCCTTTCAAAGAATGGAAAATCCAAAAAGGACTGTAACAATATAATGAAAAGGATAGTTGCTACTCACCATATAGTGGAGATGCTAAGTTGCAGAAAGGCATAACAAAAAAACTGTCAGAAAGCTAGCTTTTGGCCAACAAGGCCTTTGTCAAAAGCAGACAACATACACACATACAAACACACACACTCAATGCAAACACATCTCACACACACATGGCCACAGTCTGGAAGCTAGAGCTAGATTGAGAGCAGCAGGCCATTATGGGAGAGGCAGCTGGATCGGGGTAAAGAGGAGGCAGGGTAGGGGAGAGATAGCAGGGTAGGGGTCGGAGACGGTAAAGTATTGCTGGGTGCATGTAGTGATGAGGTGAGGAGCTAGGTGCAGTTGGAAGGTCAGACAGATTATGGAGGTGAAAGGAACGGCAGTGGTTGCAGAAAAGGAGAGAAGTAAAAAGACTTGCTTTGGCGGAATACAGGGCTGTGTAGTGTTGGGATTGGAACAGGTAAGGGGCTAGATGGGTAAGGACAATGACTAATGAAGATTGAGGCCAGGATGGTTACGAGAACATAAGATATATTGCAGGGAGAGTTCAAATTTGTGCAATTCAGAAAACCTGGAGTTGGTGTGAAGGATTCAGATGACACAGGCTGCTCCCTGAACCAGTGATTGAAATGCAGGATGTTGCGTTGGGCGGTGTGCTCAAAAACAGGGTGAACCAGTTGTTTCTTTGCCACAGTTTGTCTGTGGCCATTCACGCAGACAGGCAGCTTGTTGTTTGTCATGCCCACGTAGAATGCAGCATTTCGGTTCCAGCTTACCTTGTACATCAAATGGCTGGTTTCACAGAAAGCTCTGCCTTTGATGGGATAGGTGATGCTTGTGAAAGGAGTGGGGTAGGCGGTGGTGAAAGGATGTATGGAACAGGTCTTGCATCTAGGCCTATTACAGGGTTATGAGCCATGAGGCAAGGGGCTGGGAGCAGGGGTTATGTAGGGATGATCGAGGATATTGTGTAGGTCCAGTGGTTGGCAGAATATCACTGTTGGGAGGAGCGGGAAGGGTAGTGGGTAAGACATTTCTCATCTCAGGGCACGACAAGAGGTAGTTGAAACCCTGGTTACTACAGTCCTGGGTGGTGATGAGTCATGAGGGGAATTCCCCTCTGTGGCTGGATGGTGGGGCTGGAGAGATAAGGCATGGGAGATCTGTTTTGTAAAAGGTTGGGAGGGTAATCATGTTCTGTAAAGGCCTCAGTGAGACCCTCAGTATGTTTCAAGAGGACCGATTGTCACAACAGATGTCATGGCC
The DNA here is from genome assembly GCF_021461385.2 of Schistocerca piceifrons. Taxonomy (NCBI): domain Eukaryota; kingdom Metazoa; phylum Arthropoda; class Insecta; order Orthoptera; family Acrididae; genus Schistocerca; species Schistocerca piceifrons. Next base: position 191,668,187 of record NC_060138.1, read on the forward strand.
ATGGGCGGCTAAGCTGAATGGACTTCTTGGTATGGAATGGGTGACAGCTGTCAAAGTGGAGGTATTGCTTATGGTTGGTAGGTTTGATATGGATGGAGGTATTGATATAGCCATTTTTGAGGTGGATGTCAACATAGAGAAAGGTGTCTTGATGGGTTGATTAGGACCAGGTGAAGTGAATGGAAGAGATAGTGTTGAAGTTCTGGAGGAATGTGGATAGGGTGTCCTCACCCTCGATCCAGATTATGAAGATGTCATCAATCAATCTGAACCAGGTGAGGGTTTGGGGTCCTGGGTGTTTAGGAATGATTCCTCTATATGGCCCATGAATGGGTTGGCATAGAATGGTGCCATGCGGATGTCCATTGCCATACCCTGGATTTGTCCATAGATAATGCTTTCAAAGGAGAAGTAACTGTGGGTGACGATATAGTTGTTCATGGTGACTAGGAAGGAGGTGACTGATTTGGAATCCATAAGGTGTTGGGAAAGGTAATATTTAATAGTGGGCATTACGAATGTTAGCATAAAGGGAGGTGGCATCAATAGTGACAAGCAGAGCACCATGTGGTAAAGGGCAGGAACTGTCAAGGGTTGGTGGAGAGAATGGTTGGTATCTTTTATGTAGGAGGATAGGTTACAGGTAATGGGCTGAAGGTGTTGGTCTACGAGAGGAGAGATTCTCTCAATGGGGGTGCACTAACAGCCACAATGGGACGTCCTGGGTGGTTGGGTTCATGGATTTTAGGAAGCATGGAGAAGGTAAGAGTACAGTAAATGGTAGGGCCGAAGGGAGAGATGGACTCACGGGAGAGATTCTGGGATGGCACTAAAGATCTGAGGAGACACTGATGATCCTGCTGGATTTCTGGAATGGGGTCACTGTGGCAGGACTCGTAGATGGATGAATCTGACAGCTGGTGGATATCTTCTGCCACGTAATCCTTGTGGTTCAATAAACAGTGGTGGAGCCTTTGTCAGCAGGTAGGATTGCAAGGTGAGGGTCAGTTTTTAGATGGTGGATTGTGTATCTTTCTGCAAATGTAAGGTTAGTTTCTATGTTGAGTGATTTTGGGAATGATGATGAGGCAAGGTTCGAGGATAAGAAATTCTGAAAAGTTAACAGAGAGCGGGTTGGGGGCAGCAAGGATGGATCACGTTTGGATAGAGGAATGAAATGAGTCAGGTGAGATTCAACATTGGTCTTTTGGTTGAGCCGATTGGTAGGGTTGGTGGTGAAAACGTGTGTAGGGAATGGAAGAAGGAGAGAAGGTCTTTAACAAATCTTGCATGATTGAATTTAGGGGTGAGACAAAAGGAGAGGCCTTTGGAAAGGACTGATATTTCTGCAGCGCTAAGGCTTTTGGAAGAAAGGTACATGACTGTGTTTCAGGTCTGTTTAGGTTCTGGATTCTGTGTGGTGGTGGGAGGGAGTTTTGGAGGGTGGGATAAGTGTAGTTGGTCTGAAAGACAGGGTTTGTCAGCTATGAGCAGATGTGGGGGAGGTTTAGAGGTCGTTGTAGAGGTGGTGGACAGTGGTAGTCGAAGGCGGGGGTAGGAAGTGAACAGCTCGGAGAGTTTTTTGAGGTGGTGTGCATGTTGTTCTAGTTCCTGGAGGGCAGGGCGTGTTATAGGATCCAGGAATTTGGGATTGCATAACAGGAGAAGTTTGCAGATGCAGAGAAGGTATTGCAAGATGGTTTTGTAGAACTATGTTGGTGAGGAATAAGGATTGGCTGGAAGGCTGGCAGCCAGAGATGGGTAATTTGATGGTAAGGACATTTGGGGGGATTCCATTAGCCAAGCAGCAATGCAGGAAGAGTATGTGGGACTGGGTTCTGGCTAGGGATGAGGAAACTTTTCTGTATTGACACAGACAGAAGGAGCAAGGATCTATGGCAGTGGAAAAAAACATGTAAAAATATGTAAATAACATAGAATTATGTCCAAAAAAATTTACAAAAATACATTCAAACACATGCAAAAATTTACAAAAAGGAAGAAACAGATGAAATAAGGGGAAACAAGATGAAATATGAGCGAGTGGGCAGATGGTGAGGGGCAGAAAACTGAATCCAACTGAAATTGGTGTCAAGTCACCATGAGATAATATGAAAAAAAAAATACCTGTAAAGTGGGTTGCAGGTCTGTGGGAGGATATGTGTCAGGAGGGGGATGTCAGAAGTGACTAGATTAGGAGGAATTAATAGGTGCAAACTGGAATAGAAAGGGGACAGCATGTGGGGTGGGACAGGAAGGCACGGGAAATAACACGCAAAAGTACATGAGGTTGACACAGGGAGAATGATCAACATGAAGAGATACGATTAATGATATCAGCGGGTATTATGTGAGACATAAGATACTGCACCAACAAGCAGTGTGGTCTTATAGCTGTCAATTGTGTGTGGCCAAGACAGTTGATACAACACGGCTCGTAAGTAGAGAATGTCATGCAGTTTGTTAGGCAACAAGAGAATCACAGGAAATAAGAGAAAGATGGAAAGACTCTAAGTATAGTAATGTATCAGGAAATAGTAATAAAGGAAAAGATACTGGGTTAGGATAGAAGAAAAGCCATCAGGCAAAATCAAAAATTAGAAAATCTAGGATGTAATGTAAGAATGTTATGAAAAGGATAGTTGCTACTCACCATATAGAGGAGATGCTGAGACCCAGAAAAATACAATAAAAAGACTGTCCAAAAGTTAGCTTTCAGCCAACAAGGCCTTTGTCAAATGTAGACAACATAACATGTGCATACACTCAATGCAAACACAACTCACACACACATGACCTCAGTTTCTGACAGCTAGAGCCAGACTGCGAGCAGCAGTGCATTATGGCAGAGGCAACCTTGTGAGGGTAAGAACGAGGCTGGGGTGGGAAGGAGGTGGGATGGCAGGGAGGCGGTCAATGATGGTAAAATGCCGTTGGGAGCATGCAAAGACAAGATGGAGAGTGGGGCAACTAGGTGCAGTCAGGAGGTTAGATGGAGGGCTGGGAAGAGAGGAATGGGGGTGGGGGTGCAGAAAAGGATAGATTTAAAAAGAGTGGCTGCATTGGTGGAATAGAGGTTTGTATAGTGTTGGAATGGAAACATGGAAGGGGCTAGATGGGTAAGGACAATGACTAACGAAGTGGAAGCCAGGAAGGTTACAGGAATGTAGGATATATTGCAGGGAGAGTTATCACCTGTGCAAGTCAGAAAAGATGGTGTTGGTGGGAAGCATGTAGATGGTACAGGCTGTGAAGCTATCACTGAAATGAAGGATGCCCTTACTCCCAGCCCCTTGCCTCATGGCTCTTATCCCTGTAATAGACCTAGATGCAAGACCTGTCCCATACATCTTCCCACCACCACCTATTCCAGTCCTGTCACAAACATCACCTATCCCACCAAAGGCAGGGCTGCCTGCGGAACCAGTCATGTGATCTACAAAGTAAGCTGCAACCATTGTGTTGCGTTCCATATGGGCATGACAACCAACAAGCTATCTGTCCACATGAATGGCCACAGACAAACTGTGGCCAAGGAACACTGGATCACCCTGTTGCTGAGCAAGCACCTTCTTTTCAATGACTGGTTCACAGTCTGTGCCATCTGGATCCTTCCCACCAACTCTATCGTTTCTGAACTGTGCAGCAGGAAACCATTCATACTGACACCTTTCCTACACTATTAGGGCATCGCTGCAGTGGCTACTCATGCATGTTCAGTGCTTCCCAAGTTTAGAAGAGAAATTAATACAGCTTCCCTCAGTGGACTGGTAAATTGTCCATATTTTATATTACATTAAAAAATTCAAGAAAGATTTTCATTGCATTCTTAGTAAGGCATTGCAGCATGCTACAACAAATTTTTGCCATCTCATGTACACAGACAATGCCAGATTCAGATCCTGAATGGAGAAAGGGCAGCAGTGAACTTTATTATTGGTGAAACTGAAGTTCCAAAAGACCCTTTTAGCAATCACTAGATATTGGTGGGGAGCCAGGCCCTGTAATGCATTGGTGTTTTGAAGAAAAAGCACTGCCATGTCTAAGGCAATATGATCAATACACCCATAAATTTTTTTGTCTTTACTGGTAGTTGCAATGTTTTTATTTTGTCTACAGGTCAGTACTCTCAACTTGGTACTCTCTTTTGGAAACTTCAATTCATGCAATGTATTATGAATCTCTGTACCTTCTTGTCTGAAGGGTAGAGTTGTAGAGTGTCCCTCGTAATCAGGAGCTATAGGTTTTTTGAAGAAGATGGGGGAAAAGCATGCACTTCATCACTGCTGCCCTCGTGATATGCTCTTGACCCTAAGCCACTGCTAAGCAGGAAATGATCTGTAACTCTCCAGTGACCATTTCCTAATCTGAATTTATCTCTCAGATGATAAATCCAGCAGCTGACAAATTGGCATGCCTCGCAGCAGTTTCATCGGTGGTAAAACTAACGTCACTATGAAACTGATATTACTGGAATCCTGTCAATGAACTTTTTGTCATCACCTATCACTCTTGTCAGTATTAATCACTGATGAAGCCATATTCATTCATAGTAAGATAACCCATATGTAACATACATCAAAGGTCAACGTCAACATCACTTTTCTGTAACTGGGATGCAACCAAAGTCAATTATTTGCTCTGTTACATATCAAATAATTTGAGAGGAATTATGTCCACAGATTCTTTTGTCTTCGATCAATTAAACAGAATAATTGGTGCATAATTTATAAATGTACAGCTATTCTGAGGGTGTGGTGTGTCATGATGGAACATTCTATCCCTCAGTGAAATGCCCTTTTTTTTTTTTTTTTTTTTGCCAGAGTTTAAAAAAAAGCAAAGTCCACAAATTAAAAATAAATAAAATAGAAATTGTTCCATTTGCATTATGACTGGAGCTGAATGAGAATTATGGCATATCAGTGGCTGTATTTTTTATGCTAGCATAACATTTTATCTTTGAGTTAATCAGCAACATAAATAACATGATCTAAAAACATTTTCTGTAGATGTTGTTGTGAATTATGCTGTTCCTGTATTTGTCACAAATCTTTTCTTCTTACTGAAAATGTAGGACACAGCTTTTAGTAATGACTGTAATAGCAAAAGTCATTAATTGCTTTTGTAATTTACCTTTTGACAGCAACATTGTGTGGTACATCAAAAGTTTTGCCCGTAAACAAATTCAGCAAGTTCATAATGTTTCTATGAATTTCATCATCAGACAGTTGTTGTATTTTCTCTGCCAATTTCTCAGATATTAGGCAGCAAAGACAATTGGGATTATCTTGTGCCTCAAAAAAACAGCGTATTTCTTGAAGCCATTCTTCATTCTGAAACAATAAAGTACAGTTCTGTCTTTCAGTTCATAATTAATCAGGGCAGTGTCGCAATCGTGAAAACATCAGTAGATTTTATTTCCTTTATAGTGCTCCTTTTTGAGAAATTTTGCCATAAATGATAATACATAGTAGGATCATGACACAATAGCAATTAATTCACTTAAAAGCATCAATTCTGCTGCCCAGTACTGTCTGGAATATTTTTAAAATTGCATTTTCACACCCCACATATGAAATCAGACAATCATGTGATACATATTTTCTCTGTCACAAATTTTAGGTAAATGATTACTTCATTGTATAATCTTTGTCATCATCTTTCATGGCCTTCTCACTAAGCAACACCTTACTGCTTTTTTACCATTGCATCTCACCTAAACTCAGTACTTCCACAGTTATCTTTTCCATTAAATTGCATAAATGGGAATGAAAGCTCTTGGGAAATTAAGACCATATGCAAAGAAGGTCACTTATGGTATTCTTTGCAATTATTTCTTACCACTGCTCAAATGTTTAGATTTATTTGAGACCTTCTCTTTGATGGCAATTTGACAAGTATTCAACATCTATCTATCCATCTGCTATTGATATCAAGGGACTAACAGGAGAAAACTTAAAGGGGAGTGGGGAGTCACTGTAATGGGTGGTAAAATACCAATGGTTACAGGTGTCAGCTCAGCACCTTTTTTTTAGAGCAGAAAGGGCAGAATGAAATAAAGTTTTAAAAAAGGTTAGGATTGAAACAAACCTTTAGTTTGAGAAAGAAACCAAACAACATAATTCTCGTGTATTGCACCAACACAAAGAGCTGCTGATTAAAAAGTGTTCAGCAATCAGCAGAAATTTTATTTCCACACAGTTTTATCTCAGTGTCAAATGGCAGCTGTCTTTACTGCATGAAAATATTTGAGGACTAGGAAGTAAAATTAATAAACTACTCATCTACACTGGTGAATTAGAGTCATCAAACCCAGCTGACATAACCTACCTCTTGGAACATCATGTGACCACTGGTATAGATGTGATAATTGTCACAGGATTTTGGTTAGCATGTCACTTTCATACAGCAAAAATAGAGAAAGGAGGAGTTGCTACATTCATCAGGAATTGTCATGGATTTAAGAACAGACACATTCATAAATTTTGACTGGAGCAGCACATGGAAGCACATGCGACAAAAGTAGAATTTCATAATAAATCCTTCATAATAGTGCATATATACTAAGCACTTGCACATAATTTTAATCTGTTCATAAATCACCTTGAAGCTCTATTGGCCTTAAAAAAAAAAAAAAAAAAAAAAAAAAAAAAAAAAAAAAAAAAAAAAATTACAGCAGAGTCCCGTTAATCCAAACTAATTGGGACCGGACCTTATTTGGATTATCAATTTGTTCGGATTAGCCGTTAGCCGGAATTACGGTGACGAGTTTCTAGAATGAAGTATACCAAGCAGATAAGTAGGTACACCATGGTAACAAGTCGGAACAAGTATGGGAACAATGGCTCAATCTCACTCTCTGCCCTTGTTGCTGTGCACTGTTGAGACCTTTGTAGTGTCCGAGATCAATGCACTGCCAGTTGGCATGCAAAGCGCTTGGTTATGTTAGTTAACGATCGCTGGCACACGTAATAGTTGTATTGTATTTGTTCAGGTGTAGCAATGTAAATATTTTCGTCATGAGTAAATGGAAACATACACCGTTAACTCTCATAGAAAAACTGAATGCTTCATAGTGGATAGACAATGGTGAGAATGTATCTAAACTGGCATCAGAATTGGGTGTAGTAAAGCAACCATTTGTGATTGGAAGAAGAACCGAGTGAAGCTTGAACAGTACTGTGCAACTTCTTCAGGAAAAACACTCGAAATTTGGCAAACTTTGAAACAGTCCCAGTACGATAAAGTCGATGAAGCTCTTTTTCTTTGGTTAATGCAGGGAAGAGGAAGGGTTATTCCTTTGAGTGAAGCAATGGTTCAGGAGAAGGCTATTTACCTGAACAAGTTAATGAATGGAGATGAGTCTTTTAGTGCAAGTACAGGTTGGTTGGACAGATTCAAAAAACATCACGGAAACTGTCAGCTAACAAGTACTGGAGAGAAGCTTTCTTTGGGCCATGATGCAGCGAAGGAATACTTGGGTGAGTTTGAAAAAATGATAAAAGGGAGAAAGTATTCACCCCAATAAATTTATAATGCTGACAAGACTGGCCTTAATTTTAGGGCATTGTCAACAAAAAACCTGGCATCAAAAGCAGAAGACCATGCTCCCAGTTTTAAAATGTGCAAAGATCATGTGACTTTATTAGTGTGCAGCAATGCTGCTGGTAATCATAAGCTGCCTTTAATGCTGACTGGCAAATTTGATAGGTCCAGAGCTTTTAAAAACTGCAACATGAAGTCCCTGTCCGTATATTATCGCAACCAGAGAAAAGCATGGATGGATGGTAAACTGTTCAAAGAATGGTTTCACGGCCAGTTTGTTCCCTTTGTTTGGTGGTTTTCTAAGGAAAATCATTTGTCTCCCCATGCAATCCTATTGATTGATAATGCAGCATCTCACCCCCAGCATTGAGTAATTATGTGATGGAGAAATTATGGTGAAGTTTTTGCCACCAAATGTTACACCCCTTCTACAACTGATGGACCTGGGCGTACTGCAAACATTAAAACTGCTTTACAGAAAACAATTTTTAAGAATGGTGATCCAAGATGATAGCATTCCCTTAGTGGACAAAATGAAAAAGATCAATGTGAAGGATGTTGTTTATTGGGCCACTGAGGCATAGCAGAATATTTCAGAAAATACTCTGAGAAAATCATGGAGAAAACTGTGGACATCTCTTGAATTTCAGGACAACCTAGTTGAAAATGAAGAGGAAAATCTATTACAAATGATACAGACAATCTCTGTATGTGAAGAAGCTAGTGAAGGAGACGTAGATGAGTGGATGGCAGCGGATGGGGCATGTGTGGAGAACCTTACTGATGCTGATTTGGTTGCTGCTGTGACTCAAGACCAGGAAGAAGTGGACTGCTGTGATGGAAGTGACAATGAGCCTGAAAGCAACAAAGGAGAGTTGGTGCCACACAGTGACACAGCAGAAGCCCTTGACCTCGTGCTACGTTATTTGGAGCAACAGCCCACAGCTACACTTGCTGATTTGATGTTTACAATATGATGGTGGAACTATGCGTCATTTAACAGACTGTCTTTATTATGCCAAAAAACAATGACTGAGTTTTTGTCATCTAAAAAGTAGGGATAAAATGTCTGCTGTATTTTAGTAAGTTTGACAGCTTTTCTTTCATTGTTATGCATTGCTTAAACCTAATGTTTTCTTGCCAATTTTTCTAATAGATGTTTACTGTACTGTGTAAATTAAAATAGTGTGTATGTACAGCAGTTTACTGCACAGTTTTCCATACTTAGACCAACATTTTTCATGTTCAGATTAACTGGATTACTGGGGTTCGGATTAGCAGGATTCTTCCGTAAAAATCAGTTATAGGTGATTTTAACATAGATTTTCTTAAAAACTCTTCCAATAAGAATTTATTACAGTCAGTAATTATACCATTCAACATAATTCCTACTGAAAACATCCCAACTAGGTCACCTAATTGCTCACACACAGCCACAGATAATATTTTTATAGAAAGGTTGAATGAAACAAATGATATTACAAAATCAATATTAAACAGCCTCTCAGAACATGACATACAGTTCCTTTTGTTAAATTGTAATATCAGACAGGATATAAAATCTACTAAATCTGCGTTCAAGAGGATAGTCAGCAAGCTAAAAATTGATTACTTTAAGAAACTCCTCAAAGATGTGAAATGGAGTAATGTAAGACAGTGGTAATGGTAGGAATGAAAAATACAGCCCTTCTACTAGTAATGTCCTTATCTCATTATATGAAATCCGCAAAGAAGCTATGGCTTACTCAAGCAATAAAGGTATCTTGTAAGACAAAAAGAAACTATATCTGTCAGTCAGAAACAGTGCTGATCTTGGCGCCACAGTTCATTAGAAGACATAATGCAAAAAAAATATGAGAGATAGTTACATGACATCAAAGCAAATACATTATGAGAAAAACATCACATTACATCACAAAAGACAACAAAAAAAGCCAATATACGATATAGAAAAGCAGAAACATGGTAGAACCATAGGTGATAAGGAGCAGGTAGCATGAAAAGTAAATGATACATTATAATAGATAGTGTAGTGTTGCAAAACTTTTGAACAAGCATTTCATAACTGTTGCTGGAAAACAAGGTTCTCAGATTGAGTATATGCTGCCATGGAATATCTCAGGTTCATCATTACAAATAATTTCAGTAGTATGTATATGATCCTCACTTGACCAGTAAAAGTTATGTCCACCATAAGATCACTAAAATCACAAAATCTAATGGTTACAATAAAATATCAATAAAGTTTATTAAAGAGATGCTTCTGAGTTTAATGACATATTAAGTTATTTGTGTAACCAGTCATTTATCAGCAGAACATTTACTCAATGGGTAAAATTTTCCGAAGTTAAGCATCTGTTTAAGAAAGGGGATAAAGAAATTCCATCCAATTTCACCTTTGCCAGCATTCTCAAAAATTCTAGATCAGGGAATACACAATTGGCTTCTTAACCATCTAACAACAAATAATATACTGTCAAAGTCCCAGTCTGTATTTCTAAAAGGTGCTGATATTGAAAAGGCTGTCTACACATACAGCAAAAATGTAGTTAATTTAATAGAGAATAAGTTACAGGCTACTGGCATATTTTGTGATCTGTCAAAGGCATTTAAGTGTGTAACTCACAATGTCTTTACAAGTGAAACAGAATATTATGATTTAACAATGAGTGCTGCATAACAGTTCAAATCCTACCTCTGACTGGAAATAAAGAACATCAGCAGGAAAGAGATGTGTATTAAGCTATCGTGCATCATCCAACTGGGAATTAACTACAGATGGTGTCCATCAAGGTTCAATATTAGGGCTCTGCTTTTTCCTGTGTATGTCAATGACCTTTCATCAGTAACACTGCCTGATGCCAAGTTTGTTTTTTGCAATGATATAAACATTGCAATAAATAGCAAAACAAGTATAGTCTTGGAAAGATCAGTTAATGAAATTTTTATGCCCACTAATAAATAGTACCCAGCCATTAAAAAAACAAAGTATAAGCAGTTCAGAACTTGTAACAGGTTTCCCAACAGTATATGCCCAAAATATGATGACAAGCACATAGAAGAAGTTGACAGCATTACCCCTTCTTGGGATTATAGCTTTCTACAGTTCAAGTTTGCCATCCACTGCATTTGTGTTATCTGTTTGTTTTTCTTAGATGTCAATAGAGAACATAGGTACATATTATTCTTTCATAGAGATGGTTCTACTCACACGTAAAGCTTCACTTAAGCTGATTTTCCTAACAAGATATTTTCCTTGTGTGTTGTGTTAAATAAAAATACTTTTCCATAGCACATGTTTGTATTTTGGATACCAGCCTGCCTGAATACTACAACATGCAAATCAAGTTGTTTGGGCAGCCTGTACCCAGCCTTCCAAAAATTGGTGACTCTGATTTGATCAGCAAGTGTAAAGAGCACAGAAAACGCAATAACTTCCATACGGCCAATTTCTCAAAATGACATATGCACAAGCTGCACAGTACTTTCAGTGCCCAGGCTTGCCACATGATTTCCACCTTTCTGACTGTACTAACTCGTACTATGGTTTGCACAAGTTGAGGCAAGCTTTCATTACCCTGGAATACCTACAGATAGGCTGAAGTTCACCTTAATGGTCAGCCAACTGGACCACCATTTTGCTGCAGAAGCTGAGGACATGATAATGGTACCATCTGCAGCTAATTAAAAAGGAGTTAAAAGTGACTACAGGTTTGGCACAATCGACAGAAGGAAAGACAGCTAAAAACAGGCACTTAGAGGAAGGTCCATAAAATATGCCACAGAGAAACAGAGGTCGTGAACTAGAGATTAAATGTACTTTGCCATATTTCTATGGTGGATAAAAAGTAAAATGCAGTTGACAGCCAGTGCACCATTCGCTTGAATGGCTATATCTCAGATGGTAAGCATAAATTGGAACATAAGTGGTTAAAAAAGGGCATTCTGTCCAGAAATGGCACAGCATCAAAGGTTGAGGGCAATGAGCACTAAGTGGTGGGGGAGCACCACTTAACAAAGGGTGATGGCTAAAAAGACAGTGCCCAATACACAATCTAGCTAAAATAATCTGCTCACGGTACACTGCAGTACAATACCAGCACAGGATCAGACAACCAGCCACATACCTTGTGGAAGAGCCACCTCCCGCGGCAAATCAAAGCTATTGTACTGACTGAGATGCCCTTAAATACAGTCACAGACCTGGCTGACAAAATACAAGGTGCCATGACAGTCACTAATATCAACGCACTGACAGTGCCATGTAACTGCATATCAGCATCAGTGGTTACACATGTGATTCTCTTGTAGCCAAGGTTGAGGTGTAAACAAAACATATCAGCAAATTGTTGTCTTTTAGTAACTTTAGCAAAAACATGAGTCACTACTGCAAACTCTCTGACAAATGGCCTATTGGCTTCTGTCTTGTATTCTTCAGCTGACATATGTTTGATCACTTTTTGACATTTCACTTGCTAGCATTGTCAAAGCTTCACTCTCCATTGCTGGTATTGGACTGGAGTCAAACTCACAGTCACAGGTAATATGTACTTGGCATGTCAACATCCAAGAGCTTTTCTGTGGGCATTACCACTTTGGTTCTCCCCTTGATACCTGTAACAGTCGTTTACTCTAGCATGGGAATCCAGGATCCATTCGCCTTCAGACTTTCTTCTTTCTTGTTGAAACTATTATCATCCTTGTATTTTTCTAAAGCTTCCCTGAACAAGTGGATGTGATAGATCTTCTGTAGAGCAAGAACTTCCATGTCAGCAAATTTTATTATGTGGTCAGTCTCACAGGGGGTGTGCTCCACTGTGGTCAGCTTCTCCACCAGCTCCAACCTGCAATGCTGCTTATGTTCAGTGATCCAGTATTTCCACATGTATATGGTATGTGGTATATTCTCAGCATTGCAAGTGGATACCTTTTCTTCTTTGATGATCTGAGGCACTCTTTCATCTTCTGTGTCAGTTAATAAATAGTCTTTACACTCTGTTTGCACAATACACAGCCAATTCTGTCCATCACTCTGGGAACAGGTGGCAGAATGGCCATACTCAACATTTCTTTTTCCAGTGTGTTACTTCACCGAGTGTTTGACTCTGTGACACTTCTTATGTAACTGGTAAAGTGTCCATTGCTCCTCAGAAACCTTTTATAGGTGTTGCATCTCACATCTGAGGTGCTGTGGCTCACACATTCATTTTGCTCATGGTACAGGAGTATTAATCATGCCTCTTTTTCTGGTTCAGACAGTGATTTGACAGTTTGTACTGGAATCAGTCAATGTGTGTCAGTTTTCAATACACACTGTGTCCCAGATTTTCACTGTCCCTCAATGTCAGCACACTTAGAAAGGGTAACTGATGGTCCTTTTCTACCTTCATGGTAAATTTTATGTTTGCATGGAGGCTGTTCAGGTGTCTTCGGAAGTCACCAAGCTGTTCCTCAGCATGGTTCCACACAACCAAGATACTGCCGATGTATCTGTACAACACCTTAGGTTTACAAAGTACCAGTCCTTTGAAATGTCCCAGAAGAAGGTGGCCACCACTGGACTAAGTGGGCTACCCATGGTGACGTCTTCCAGTTGTTTGTAGAAGTTGCCATTCCACATGAAATACCTCATGGTGAGACATGTATAACACAGCTTGCTGATGTCTTACAGGAAAATGGAACCAATACACTCAAGAGAATAACTGAGTGGCACTTTGGCGAACACAGAAACAACATCAAAGCTGAGAAGGATGTCATTTGGTTCAAGTTTTACTTTCTTCATCTTCTCAGTGAAACATTCTGAGTCCTTTATGCATGTGTAAGTCTTTCTCACATGTGGCTGGAGCAGAGAGGCCAAGTGTTTCACCAGTTTATACATTCATGAGCCAGAAGCAATAACAGTTGGTCTTAATGGAACATAATTCTTGTGAATATCTGGTAATCAAGGAGGTAGGGATTCCATGTTGCACAGCCCTCTATGTCCATCCAGACAGAAGACAACTTGATTAACCAATTCATACTCCATATGACCTGCTGCATTGGATCTGCACTTAGTTTTTGGTATGGCATTGGATCTTATAGATCCTGGATCTTCTGCTCATAATATTTGGTCTTCATTACAATGGTCACAGTACGCTTATCGGCAGGCAGTCCCAACACATTCTTCTCAGCATTAAGATGCTTGATAGTTTGTAACTCTTCTTTCTTCAGATTGCAACCTGGTGGTTTTGTTCTATGCAGTATCCTGGCAGTTTCACTCCATATTTCCTCAGCTCTTTCACACAGAATGGTCTGAATGGCTGGTGCAGTGCAGAGTGCCAAGCTTTTCCAAGTAGTGACTATGCAGATCTACTGCAACAGTTTCCAACCTTGATGTGACCTCCTGAAGCTCCTAAAATGGTATGTCATTGCACTGTTCACCATATTAAGACTAACAATGACCCACCTATCTCATGTAGACCCAGATGTTTACTTCTGATAGTCTGGCAGAATTTGATTCCCCACTTAAGGAAGGCATTATTCATTCGTCAAGTTGTTTACAGTGATCTCCTCTCCATCTTGTGCCTAACAAGTGTGGTGTGCGGCACCCTTGCAGCAACTGTTGCACACTTAATGCTTGGACATGACAGACCAGTATCCAGTAGTCCCATTGTGGGATTACAGTTATGCTTTACATGGTGCAACTGTGTTCAGTGAGCTTGTATGTGCTACAGCCTTCACTCAAATTCTGGTGGTCGAAGAGGGCATCCCTAAATAGCCATGATCATTGTATTTGGTTTATTTATGACAACTGACCTATGTAGTATGACACAGTCATGGCAAAGGCTTATTGACTCAGTACTGCATAGTCAACACTCTCTTTCACCTAACTGGATGACATCCTTGTCTTTTTGGTCACTGTGCAACAGAACCAATGACACCTAATCAAAGCCTTTAAATGCTGAGAACAGCATGGAGTGGTTTTGAATACTGTTAAGTGAGCATTGGGCCAGTTGCAAATTAACTTTCTAGGCCACCAGATTTACTCTTCAGGCTCACTAACATTGCCATGAAAAGTAGTAGCCATTCTGAAGATTTGCAGGGACCAAACACTGTTACAGAATTACACTACTTCTTGGGCGTGTTGAATTTTTTACTGTTGCCAACTGCAACATTCAGCTGAATTACAGGAACCACTGACTGCATCACTTGCTGGTACAAAAATCTAAGGAAAGTCTCAGCAGACAGAGATGATGAGCTCTGCCTTTGAAGTGGAAAAACACGATCTAATGAATGTCCTGCTACTGGCACACCCCACGCTGGATGCAATGCTTGCAGACATGAGCCAGACTGCTGTCAGTCAGTGTTGCAACAATTAAATAATGGTGCATGGCAGCCACTCGCTTACTATTTGTATAAGCTGCCACTATTGCAATAAATGTGGAGTGTGTATGATCAAGAACTTCTCGCAGTCTATAAGGCAATCAAGTACTGTTGTCCATGATTATGAGTCAGAGAGTTCACCATCTTCACAGATCATATGCCCCTCACCCATGCCTTTTGACAAAACAATAACAATTGCTCACCACATCAATACAACACTGTGGAATTTATCACCCAGTTCAGTACTGATATCAAGCATATTTTGGGCATTAACAATATGGTAGCTGATTGTCTTTCTTGCATCGACAGTGTGTCAAGCACCATTGATTTCACACAACTAGTCAAGGCACAACATACAGACTAAGAGCTCCAAAATCTCCTCAATAATGCATCATCAACCTTTGAGGTGCAACTAGTCGACATTCCTGGTACAGATGTTAAGCTATACTGTGATATCTCTCATTGAAGGCCTAATCCCTTTTTACCAATTACTTTCCACAGAGTTCCCTTTGATAACTTGAACAACTTGTGCCATTCTGGTGTCAGACCATCATCTAGCCTGGTCTTGACACAATTTGTTCCACCTAGAATACAAAAAGACTGTGACAAATGGATTCGTGCATGTATCAGTACCAACACAGCAAGGTATCCCAGGGCATTCATGCACAAGTGGAAGACTACCTTGACACAACTCCATGGTTTGCACATGTACATATCGACACTGTAGGCCCAATACCTCTGTTGAATGGTCAATGCTACCTTTTATCAATGACTGATCGCTTCACTCACTGGTCACAAGCAGCACCACCTGACAAATTTCAGTAACTCTAGCCTACATCTCTGTATCAAGTAGGATATCTTGTTTTGGTTAACCACTACACATCACAGTGGACTGCAGCTGCCAATTTCAATTTGATGTTTTTCCCCAACTTAACAAAATTCTGAGGTACTGTTCACTACAAAACTGCAAGTTATCACCCAATCAGCAATGGCATGATCGAACACTGGCATCGCTCCCTAAAAGCAGCACTGACATGTCATGAAACTACCGATGGTCCTACTTGGCCTCTGTAATACGTACGAGCTAGACTTAGGTTCCTCATCTGCAGAACTAGTCTACAGTGAAGTGCTATGGCATCCTGGACAGTTTATTGACATTTATTGGTGTGAATCACCTGCAGCCTTCTGACCAAGACCAGCTAGACTTCATTCATCAGTTGAGGGACCTCATAACAAGTATTCAATCTTGCAAAGATTCAAGGCATGGTACAACACCCAGCAACATGCATTACAACTGTGAAACATTCATGCATATAATGCTTTGTGTTGATAGTGTTAAATCCTAGCTGCAGCCTTATTACACAGGTCTGCTCCATGTCTTATGAAGAGGACCACAAACACTGGACATAACACTAAGTGGCAAACTCACTACATTTTTTCATCAACCACATCAAACCAGCATACATGTTCCAAGATTTACTATCAACTGATGCACCATGGAACCACTCTCATCTGCAAGCACCACCACCACCCACACATATCCACTTCCAGAACACACAACAAGATCCAGATGATGTGAACACTTCCCTGAATGTGTTTTAGACCATGCTTTGCTCCCCCTGAGGGACCTGATGTAGCAATCAAGATTGCTGTCCACTGTGTTTGTGTTGTGTGTTTATGAGTATCTTTATCATGGCTTTCAAAGTATTTTCACACCAGCCACCAGAGGCACTGTGTTTCAGCACTTTAAAGTGTAACCTTCCTGGATGTCAATAGAGTACACAGTTACACATTATTCTCCTAAAGGGATGGATCTAACTACATGTAAACCTTCTCTTAAGCTGCTTTTCCTAACAAGATACTTTCCTTCTGTGGTGTGTTACATAAAATTATATTTCATGTGCCAGCCTGGCTGAACATTGCAACATGCAAAATTAGCTTGTTTGAATGGCCGATACCTTGCCTTCCCAAAAGCTTGATAATAAATCCAACTGGGAGATGCATACCATAGAACTGCTGAAGCGCCTAAACAAATCTCTATTTGCATTGCAAATGTCGTCAGGTGTAGATTATGTACAATGAAAAAAGTTACTATACTTCGCTTTCTTCCATTCCATAATGCCATATGGGATTACTTTTTAGGGTAATTCATCAAACCAAGATAAATCTTTTCTCTGTCCAAAAATATGTAATATGGATTATTTGTGATATGGAGTCAAGAACATCCTGCAGAGGCTTGCTCAGCGGGAACTAAGGATACTAACCGCTGCTTCCCAATGTCTTTATTCCTAAATGAATTTTCATCATTAAAAATATATCTCTTTTTCAAATGAGCCAGGCAATTCATGAAATCAGTACCTGAAATAAGGATAACTTTCACAATGATTTAAAGTCACTTAATTTGGTCCAGAAAGTTGTCCATTATCCAAGAACATACATTTTCAATAACTTGCCAGCAGTCATAAAAAGTTTACTAATAAATTTCAATGATTTATTGGTGGTCATCATATGCACATTTTCTTTAGTTATTCCACATCCATGAGAACCACTTAACTTGGTCCGTGTGGAAGATATTTGTAAATATTTATTGTTTATTCTCTTTTTCAGACATGTTCTATGCTCTGGAGGATCTCCTCACTATGGATCTACTGTAATGAAAAGTACAGCTTATCTAATCAAAGCTATAACATAATAAAATTCTGCTTTCTCATAAGCATCCAGCAATGTATGGGGTGCTACATGTCATATTTTGTTGACTCATAAATAACACAACCTGATGACTCACAAAATCAATCTACTTATAATGTGTGGATAAAAATCCTAGGTCAAGGTTGCTAAAATTCCTTTATTGATTACTAGTTTCAGCTCACTGACAAGCCATCTTCACATCTAAAATATAGATAATTGCATAAAGGAGATGAAGAATAGCAAAATACATTTGATATTTAAACTTCCATTCTATAATACACGCCAATAAAAGTTATTACTTAATTCAGTGCGTATCAGCCACCAGGCATTACACATCATAATAATCTGTTGAGCTGAATTGCTCTTGTTATGTAGCCACTTAAAAATTTTGAAAGCAAAGACATACAAAAGTACATTTTGATAATGATGTAAAGCTATAATCTTACCTAAAATAGGCTGCCAGGGTTACACAATTTACAACGTGTATCCAGTGCTCATACTGTCACACTTGTGTTTAAATGCAAGGTATCTGCGTTACGGCTGTCAGAGAACTGTCAGAGAGCTACTGCCTTGTTCCTGTAGTTACTGTTGCAAGTGATATGTCGTATTTACACCCACACATGGACTATAAGATAGCTACTTCTGTCAGTCATCTTGCTTTTAAATGCTAGAGTGGCAAAGTGAGCACTGGAGTTATATAAGGCTAATATTGTAAATTATGTAACCATGACAACCTACTTTAGGTAAGATTTACAGCTTTAAACCGCTCATCAAATGCACTTTCGTATCTCTCTATTTTTTTCACAATCTATAAACTTTTTCAATGTTTACATGACAACTAGAGCAATTCAGCTCAACAGATTATGATCATGTGTAAGGCATTGTGGCTGATATATACTGAATTAAGTAATAATTATATATAAAAACAAAGATGAGGTGACTTACCGAACGAAAGCGCTGGCAGTCTTTAAATATGTCTGCTTGTGTCTGTATGTGTGGATGGATATGTGCGTGTGTGCGAGTGTATACCTGTCCTTTTTTCCTCCCACGGTAAGTCTTTCCGCTCCCGGGATTGGAATGACTCCTTACCCTCTCCCTTAAAACCCACTTCCTTTCGTCTTCCCCTCTCCTTCCCTCTTTCCTGATGAGGCAACAGTTTGTTGCGAAAGCTTGAATTTTGTGTGTATGTTTGTGTTTGTTTGTGTGTCTATCGACCTGCCAGTGCTTTCGTTCGGTAAGTCACCTCATCTTTGTTTTTATATATAATTTTTCCCACGTGGAATGTTTCCTTCTATTATATTGATAGAATTAAGTAATAATTTTTATTGGTGTATATCATAGAAGAAAGTTTAAATATCAAATGTATTTTGCTATTGTTCACCTCATTCATGCAATTTCCTGTATTTTAGATCTAAAGATGGCTCTCAATGAGCTGAAACTAGTAATCAACAAAGGAATTATTGTAGTCTTGACATAGGATTTTTATCCACACATTTTAACATAACACATCACCTGTCTCCTGATTTGACGATGTCAAATAACAATGTAATATACTTACAATCTAGTTGGACAAAAATGGAAAATCTATAGGAGCATCAGTAAAAAAGAATTCCTGAAAGCTGGTGGCACAGTTGCCAGCTTTTATCTGTGAAGTGCAAATCGCTGTAGCGAAAACAATATTCAACTACAGAGCTACAACAACACTGACGTGTTGTCATAGAGACATACACAAAATTGCATTATGTGACTGGTTGGTGCAGATATGCACAGCAGCCATGCCAAGTCCATAGCAACTGTCATGGATCTTCCTTCACCTGTTCCACTACAACTGTATAAATAAGTAAGGAAGTATTGAGTACACCTATAGCTATATTCAAACTTTGTGAATTCATAAAAAAGTGTATGGGAGATTGTAATTTTTCTGATACGATCTGTTACTAGTGTCCTCCAGTTTAATTCACAGATGGAGTACAAGTGTTTATGCTTTTTTTTGTGCACATTTACTCTAATTTTATGTTCACAATCTATTCATAAACCAATACATGGAGAGGTGGAGAATATCAATAGACTTTTTTCCTCAGAATCAGTTCGTGGTACTGCTGAAGTTGAATTTTACAATATATTTATATATTTCTTGAAGTGTCCACCAGTGGAGACTTACCATCCTCTTCCTATAGACTTTCACCTTTATTATTTAATTTCTTTTCATTACACTTTCTTTTCTCCTCTGGTGTTCCCTAATTTTCTCCTATTATTTGGTATGTTCACATCCAATGTGATACCCTCCTACCGTCTACTGTTTTCCTTGTTTCTGAATTCTCAACAGCTCTCTCTGCATCAGCATTATATTAGATTCTTAGCAATTCAGCACTCGTCTATTACATTCTAAAGTTTCATTTTCTCAGAGGTGTCAGCTGGTTTTTTTTTTTTTTTTTTAGGGGGGGGGGGGGGGGGGGGAGCGGTCTAGGATTCCAAGGCATATACCCATCTGTGCATAATCTTTTCTCACCCGAATCACAGATGCATGTGATTGTTTTTTTCCAAATTTAGAATTATTATTAGCAGAGAGAAACCACCCTTACCTTTTTTTCATTGACTTTGCTTTCACAATTAGGAAGGCTTTTCCATAAGAGACCGATACCATGACATTCTTCTGGCCACCATCGCTGATCAAACTTCAGAGAAATTATATCTAAAGGACTGTATATCATTCCCTGTAATGTCAAAAGAAAATTTAAATAACAAATGAAATAATTTTTCAGGTATTCACAAGCTGACATAAAACAAGTCCCCATACACAAAATTTAACTGAACAAAATTCACAAAAATGTGTTTCCTGTCTCACATTTTATACGATTTTATAACTAGGTACCATGCAATTATGATAAATCACAATATTTTCTTCACTGTACAATTTTCATTGCTAAAGATGTGCACATATCTGCTTTCAAAGGAGAGTGCTACATGCTGACCCATTTATGTTAGGCCTTCTGTTACCATAAAGTGCAGGCATAACTGTTGCACAAATTACAAGCAATGACACAAGATAAGCACAGACATTTATCAAAATGTGTACTCACAGAAAGAAAACATAACTAATAGATAATGTCCACACTGAATTACCGGGATGTGCAAGACATAATTAAACCATCTTCTTATCACTTTCAGTACATCAAGAGTTACAGTAAGGAAATCAGTTGGAATTTGGTAATTTCAAGATAAAATTAATAATCAAATCCTCATACATTCACATCCTAAACTCAAACAGATGAACTCCTAGTTAAACTTACACACCTGGAGTGGATTTCAAAAACAGATCTGAGTGATGGAAACACTGTGCCCAGGTCTGGAAGTTAGTGGAGCTTTAGTTTTCAATTCTGTTTGTTAATCAGCAGCCTATTGGTAAGTGGACTTTTTTTCTTATATCTGTTTGAATGTAGTTTTATTTTGTGCATTATGAATGATAACACAACAAGTTCTATATAAATAATAAAGTGACAATTTTGAATATGTATACATATTATGTATACAAATATGCTTAGTTCTATTCTGTATCATGCAGTGATAAGTGCAGGGTGAACTTGGAAATTTGACACAAAATTCTCTAGTAGCACTTAGTGATTTACACATGGGTACCTTGTATAATAGCACACTATATTCTAATACAAGGATATTCTACAACAAAATCACAGGACATTATGTGCTTCTTTCACTTTCCAGTCACCCATATCTTCTCTTAAACCTTACAAATTCAGAATTCTGCAGCAAATAAACTGCTATTCAACAATACCATTACTCCTGCCAGCCAGTTAAGTCTTTATTCCATATTTCTCTTTCTCAGTCTTCCCCACTTTTGCACTCATCATTATACTACTACCAGGATTGTTCTTTCTCACCCTTAGCTCTCATTCTCTCTTTATTATATGCTATTTTTTGAGAAATGGGTCTTTCGTTTAGCTCTAGCTATATCACTCATAAAGCAGTGTGATCTTCATGACAGTCTGACAATCTTTTTCAATGATTTTCCTTGTGTTGTTCTCAACTGAAATTTTTCATGCTTTCTGTTATTATTTATTAAGAAACTCCATTTAAATCAGTATTCACTTTCAAGCTCCAACATTTCTGTTAACAATGACTGCTCTCTGACAAAAATGCTGCCTTTTATTTTAACCATTGGGCAACATAATCATTTATTTATAGGTTTTGAATTGAGTGAATTATATCTATTCTAGTATTAATTCTTCATTTTTTTTTTAAAAGAGAAAGACATTTTTTGTTCCAGAAGCTTGAGATTAAGCATTAACTTGTGTATTCCTTCAGTTATGATGAACCTTTCCTTACATATGGTAGGGCTATTTAAAACACATGTATCACATTTGAAGCAAATGATTTCACATTGCACTGTATGCATAACAAACAGTGACATCAACTATAGGTTACAGTTAACATAAAAAAAACACATACTAATTCAATGTACCTGCTAACATCGGGAGATAATGATGATTTGATTTTACCTGTAACAATATTAGCACATTACGATCTGTGTAATACCTTGCATTACATATGGTAAAATAAACAACATAATAATAAAAAAAGAAAATGGGTTAAGATGAATCTGAGTCAATTAAAACACTAAATATAATCACACAACAGTAGCATCAGTTGACACCAACTTCAAACAGTCATATAATATTTGATGTTTCTAATATTTGATGTATGCATGCCCCCCCCTTCTCCCCCCCCCCTCCCCTCCACGCATGCATACAGACGCACACGCGTGCACACGCGCGCACACACACACACACACACACACACACACACACACACACACACACACACACACAGTATTCTAAAGCCCTAAAATATATGGCAGTCATTCATTCTTTTCAATTACTGTTCTTGGCTTCCCATGAAACCTTAAACAGACATCAAAGGTCAAACGTGAGAACTTATCACTCAGTAAAATCAACTTCATAATGAAATCAGTTGATGTTCATTGATGGCTGTCTTATTAAAAAGAAACTTAAAGTGCAATAAAATTGATATCTTAGTGTTGAGAACATAATATTCCCATAGAGACAACACATTAAAAAAGTATTGCACTTTTTTATCATGAAGATGCTACTTGGAAGTTCTGCTACAATATAATAGCAAAACAGACACATAAATAGCAATAATTTCAACATTTTCCTGTTCATATGACTGCAACTTTCTCTTAATACCAGTACACTAGGAATGCAACTAAGCTGCAGGCTGAAATAACCAGTCAATGGTCTGGCCACCAAATGAAAGAAAGGAGAAAAAAATAAGGAAAAAATAAAATGGAAAGAAAATATGGAAAAATAGGAAATGTAACCTGCATTAAGCATTAATATATGCTGGTAAATGTTCATACTGTGTTGGTGGTCAACAACTGTTTTCCACACCTAGTACTTTGAATGCAAGATAAACTACTGACTTGTATTACAGCTCATCATTTTAACTGCATAAAATTTTAAAATATGAAAAGAGCATACTGAAATGGTGCAAAAATGCAAAGAAATAAAAAGAAAAGTTATTACTCATTATAAACATGGCCCAGTCAACAAACAGGAAGACTCAAAGATGGACATTATTACATCCACAAGTAAGGATTATTTTTAACATTATGCAACTACAAACTATGGATGTTGGTAACATCAAACAGAGAAGAAAATAACAATGGCCTACCTTAATTACCAAGGTTTTTATTTTAATGGGTTACACTAATCTGAGATAAAAATGAAAGTTGCCTGTGAGTTCCTTTTGGTACTCCTTGTTTGAGCTTATAGCTTTACATACATTGTAATTCATATGATATGCTGATATGCATTTCATAGTGTGTGTGTGTGTGTGTGTGTGTGTGTGTGTGTGTGTGTGTGTGTGTGTGTGTTAATGTTGACTCAATTTTCAAACTAGGAGTTTCATTTCCAGTCCCTACAGGTTGTTACAAGTATACTAGAATTGCATAAACAGAGAATCAATTCAGGAATGGAAATGGAAATTAATTCAACAATGAAAAATTTACTATCATAATCTGTTGAAATTGTATTGTAAGTGGAGTTTGTTCATATACTGTTTATTCTAATTCCATTAAAATGTGCCAGCTGTTGGTCCAGTGTGATCTCCAGATATTCTGACATTTTGTTTATCTTATGGTTTAGACAAATATTTGGATACTTCGTTAGTAAATAATCAATTCACAATGAGTCTCTTTTCACAAATACATTTTTCTCAATTCCTGCACCCAGACATGTTTCACCATATCAGTACAAACTGAAATATTTATAAATATTTGAGAAATAAAAATGAGGATGAAAAACTACATTTAAGCTTTTTTGTTATTTGTACTGTGATATTTTTTACCTTAATTAGCAGTTTATATGACTCATGACACATTATTTTGTTTTCATTGGGTAGTAGCTTAGCATTTGCATTTGTGGGTGGGTGTGCGCGCGCACACACATGCACACAAACACACATTCTTTTTTGTGTGCAAGTATCTGTGTGTGTGTGTGTGTGTGTGTGTGTGTGTGTTTTTTCTCTCACCTCTTTCCCCACCCACCTCACTTTCCCAAGAAGTCAACACCTTCTAGTTGCAGTCCTAAGAGCCCCTGGAACTTAGTATCTATGTTTGTTAGTTAATTGTTGTGAACCATTAAGTGATTAGCATGTTTGAAATGTAAACTGTTGCTTTTAGAGCTCTGAAGCTCAGAATATCTTGTTTTAAAGTTCCAAAAAGTCTGATCTACACGAATCAACAACAGTTTCAGATATTCTCTCCTCCTATATAAACTGAAGTTGCCTCCTTGCTTCTGTCTGTATATTCAGGCTAATCTCAGGAACTACAGTAAGAATTTTGATCCAGTTTTCAGTAATAGATGAACTGACTCACAAGGAAGATCCATGTGTATAATTTATAAATATTTTGTGGGAACTGACTGAACTACAATGAATAAAACCCACCACCACTGTGAAAACAATGCCATCTAGTGGTGAATGGCAGAACTTACAAGCAAGCTCTGCACGGTGTGATGCAGCCAAGGCCAAACTAATTGCATGCGAATGCTCCGCTTGTTTTGACATAGCAACTGTCACCGAAATAAACTCATGCTGCAGTGTTTTTCTTCATCACTCTGCTGTAGAAGTGTGCACAGAATCAGCTAAGTGAGAAATCCTCACAATACAAACATTTATTTATATACGAAAGCTGACTTTGGAATTTTCCCATGTGTGAGACCAAATGTACAAGGACTGTGTGCTGATTTAAAACTCTAGATTCACTTATTTTACTGCTCATGTTGCTTATGCATAATCCTTCATTGACTGAATCAGTACCAATTTGTTTTGTCGTATACTGTGAAATTTCGAACGTTCATGAGTGCTGCAAAACTTGTACTGTTATCATCAATTTCACACTTAAACTTCATTGTGCTCACTTGAAATTTTAGAGGACAGTAGGCCTATCCTCATTCAAAACAATTGTTCTCTAATTTCACTGTACAATTATGTGAGAAATAGGTTATCTTTGACAATTTTCAGACACTTACAAAACTATACTTTCATAAGTTACTGGAATGAGTGTTTTGGATATGTAATTTATTTCATAGCAAATCATTATTCCTGCTTCACAGTACTGCCAAGGATACATCACTCCTGAATTTCAATGTATATCAATGCACATAAATGTGTGTTTTGCGTATTTTCAGAAGTTACCATTGTGCTTTGCATAATCTATGAGCAAACTGTAGTAAATCAGCACTTGTGATTTAGTTACTGTAGCAGACATTCTAAATAAAATATTGTGTTACATCCAGTTTTCCCTTAAAGAGGAGTAGCCATATATATTGTCTGCATCCATAATAAATAACACTGTTTTCGAGTTTGCAAACAACTACAATTAACCTCAAAATGTTTCACAAAACTAGTAATTTTTACCACAGGTTTTTGTGTTGCCTTAATAGACATCTCATTTTGTGTATTTGCTTCTATTCTTGTGGGGAATCAGCAACTATTTAGCTGAACAGATTAAAAGATAATCAGCGGGCTTAACTTAAAGTTATTTTTTCACTGCCAATATGCAGCTCCATTTTGAATGCTGTTCTCGAACGCAGGGTGAATCAGTTGATGTTCATAAGCAGCTGGAAATTGCTCTGACTACCATCAAATGATTGGCAGCTGCTGTAAATCAGTGTGTTGGAAGAGCTTACAAGAGTCGTGTAGCTGTCATACTGGTACCAGAGGCACCTCCAGTATTATCCTATCTGTGGATCCTGCCTACTCTGCAGAAAGTACAGGATCTGTCATTACTTGTCCACTTGACTGCAAGTGGCATGTCCATCGTAAATCTAGATGGCCTGTACAGGGTGGACAGAGACCATGGAGGACTCAGGGTGTTGTACTGATCTCTCTAACCAACAAGTTTGAGGTGCTCCCTCTCACTGAAACTCAAACAGAGCCAGTGGGATTAACTTCAACTGTTTTATGGAATCCTGTTTTGTCCAGTGTCAAGAGGAGACAAACACAAAAGGGTAGAGGTCTATGAATCATTGGCAGTTCAAACACATTGTGAATGATGGTAACCCTTAGAAAAATGGCAGCAAAGGACAGGCAAGGACACCAAGTGTACTCACTGTGTGTGCCGAGGGGCCTCATTCAACATGTTGAAGAGGCTATTCCAGCAGTCACTGGGGCAAATAGGTGCAATTGTCTGCACGTTGTGGCATACGTTGGAACAAATGATGCCTGTCATCTACGCTCCGAGTTCATACTTGGATCATTCCAGCTACTGGTAGAGAAGGAAGAGAAGACCAGCCTTCAGCATGGAGTTTCAATGAAGCTCACAATTTGCAACATTGTCCCCAGAACTGAACTTGACCCTTTGGTTCTGAGTTGAAGGCTCTGTGACAAGCTAGGCTATGGCTTCCTGGACTTGTGCCATAGCATTGAGAACTGTAGGGGCCCCCTAAGTGGGTCGAGTGTGCACTACACATCAGAGGCTGCTACTCAGGCAGCTGGCTGTGTGTGGGGCACACATGATGGTTTTTTAGATTAAGTGACTCTCCATCCAATCCAGATAACAATGTCTGTAGGGAACTTGAAAGTATCAGTGTAAGCTTGAAAGAAATGCCCCCACAGATCAGGGTATTAAAATCCTAATGGATCTAATTGCAACAAATACACCTGACCTTTTTGAGGATGGCATAGGGCTATAGATAGAGAGACGCTGAACGAAATGTGTTTGGCGGTCAAGAGAACAATGTGTAATGCCTTCAATGACTACCATAGCGCCGGCCGCGGTGGTCTAGCGGTTCTAGGCGCTCAGTCCGGAACCGCGCGACTGCTATGGTCGCAGGTTCGAATCCTGCCTTGGGCATGGATGTGTGTGATGTCCTTTGGTTAGTTAGGTTTAAATAGTTCTGAGTTCTAGGGGACTGATGACCACAGATGTTAAGTCCCATAGTGCTCAGAGCCATTTGAACCATTTGAGTACCATAGTAGAATACTGTCAAATGATCTTTCAAAGAAACCGAAGAAATTCTGATCATATGTAAAAACTGTTATTGGTACCAAAATTAATGTCCAGACATGAACGCAAGCTGAAGGTAGCAAAGCAAAACCTGAAATGCTTCCGTTTTCATATGTTCCTTTACAAAGGAAAAGCAAGAAAGATTTCCCCAATTTAATCCACATACCACTGAAAAGATGAATAAAATAATCTCCAGGGTCCGATGTAATCCCTGTCAGATTCTGTACTGAATTTGTGGCTAAGTTAGCCCCTCTTCTAACTATAATCTATCATAGTTCCCATGAACAAAACGCTGTGCCAGGTTCTTGGAAACAAGTACGTCACACCCCTCTACAAGAAGGGTAGTAGAAGTGATCCATAAAATTACCATCCCCTACCCTTGACATTAATTTGTTGTACAATCTTAGAACTTATTCTGAGCTCAAATATAATGAGGTATCTTGACCACAATGACCTTCTGAATGCCAACCAGCATGGGTTCTGAAAACATTGATCATGTGAAACCCAACTTGCACTTTTCTCACATGACATACTGAAAACTTTGGATCAAGGCAATCAGGTAGATGCAGTATTGCTTGGCTTCCAAAAAGCATTTGGCTTGGTACCACATCTATGCTTATTGTCAGAAGTTTGATCATATGGAGCACCAAGTGAAATTTGTGACTGGATTGAGGACTTTTTTGGTAGGGAGAATGCAGCAGGCTCTCTTGGATGGAGAATCATTGTCAGATGTAGAAGTAACTTTCAGTGTACCCCAGGGAAGTGTGTTGGGACTCTTGCTATTCATGTTGTACATTAATGCCTTGGAGATGATATTAATAGTACCACCTGACTTTTTGCAGATGATGCAGTTATCTATAATGAAGTACTGTCTGAAAGAACCTGCATAAATATTCAGTCAAATCTTCATAAGATTTCAAGGTGCTGCAAAGATTGGCATCTTGCTTTAAATGTTCAGAAATGTAAAATTGTGCACTTCACAAAATGAAAAAACATAACATCCTCTGACATTTATGAGCACATGGAAGTAAGGAGTCTTTTACCAGTCTTATGTATGATTACAAAGTGTCCAAAGAGTCACTGTTGGAACTGGCCAATTCATACAAATACCGGGGTGTAACATTCTACAGTCTACAAAGTGGACTGCTTACAAATCACTCATGTGGTCCATCCTAGAATATTGTTGAAGTGTCTGGAACCCTTACCAAATAGGATTAACTGGAGATATTAGGACTAAAGGGGGATATTGAATGTATACAGAGAAGGGCAGCACAAATTGCCAAGGTGTTTTTAATCCATAGGGGAGTGTCACAGAGATACAGAAGAAATTGAGCTGGACTCTTGAAGATACTGAGAAAGTCTATTAACAAAGTTCCAAGAACCTGCTTTAAATGGTGACTCTAGGAATCTACTACACTCCCCTACATTTCACTCACATAGGGATCATGAGAATAACATTAGAATAATTAGTGTGCACACCGAGGCATTCAAACAATCATTCTTCTCAGGCTCTATATGTGAATGGAACAAGAAGAATCCTTAATAACTGGTACTATGAGATGTACCCTTTACCATGCACCTCATGGTGGTTTGCAGAGAATAGATGTAGTTGTAGGTGTAGATAAATTATGCAGCACTTGTTCAGATTAGCATGGTCAGTGTGGAAACAACTTAACATATTCACATAATAATGATTTGGACATTTTGAAATATTACATAAGAGTGGTAAAAGAATCTTGAAGAATCTTGACTTTCATGTGTTCATAAATGTTGGTGGATTTGTGAGCTTCTTGATATGGGCACTATCTTCTTGACATCTTAACTGTACAGGATAGAATGAGATTCAGAAATTCCTTGAGGATGACTACAGAAGATTTTCAAAGATTTCTACAAATGGTTAGGGGCTGTATTTCAAAAAAGGATGTCTATTTCAGAATTTCAATTCTTGCTTTACTCAGATTATCAATCACAATTTGCACTCATAATCCACTGTATATTCCTCGAACAATAGGCATAAACTTACTTAACATTGATGTATTCTAAGCAATTCTCTGAGAACAACTGCATTGTGAAAAAACATTCAGAGTCAAAATCTGTGCTTTTTGATTGTGTACACAAAGACTAAAATGTTTTCTAAAAAACTACTTCAGCATGGGATGCAATTTCATTCATTTATATACAGTTTTCCTTTTTCAGCAGCACTGCAGACAACTCAGCATCCAGTCTGCTGCTTTCCTTCATTCAAACCAACATTTGGGAACAAGTCTTTGCATCTAGGACAAAAATGTCTGCCACTAAGATCTAATTGAAGCAATGAGTCTCCACAATAAATCGCTGTATACTAAAGTTTACAAGAGGAATGCTGTCATGGGCTACACATCTAGATCAGGCATGTCTATTTCTTTTTCATTTTTTGTTTGTGTTTTTCGGACATGATCACTCAGGCAGCCTCCGATACATGATATGCTACAAATTAAAAGATATATATAATTACACATACACACATGTACGCTCTTGATTCACACAGAATATTTACATTGGTTGTAAACATATTAATTGCATTGTATTAAGTGCAGACTGGCTCAACTATGCTGAATTAAAGTTTCCCATCACATTTTTCTATCTTTATCTGAAACCTAATTCTAAGAACTAATGTAGGGATTTTGTTACAGTTTTCACTAATGCATACATATTTCATGGTCTATGTTTCCGTATATGATTTATGACTGCTGCACTAGACAAGTCCTCTGGCTGTAGATACTTAGTATGACCTGTGCAAAGCTGGACAGATTGCTAGTTAGCTAATAAAGTTGTCTTTGGCTGACATGCATGCATTTTAAGTTTTTTCTGTGTCACCATGTTGTCTGCATAATATCCTATCTGAAGTCCCTATTTTTTCTATTTCTTGATTCCTTTGTAAAGAATTTTTTTGTTTGAAGTGAATGTGAACATGTCTTTTTTTTTTTTTGGGGGGGGGGGGGGGGGGATTTGGGACTGGATACCTGTTTTCTGTTTTGTGAGCACTACTCCTGTTGGTGGTTCCTTCTGTGTGACGTGTTGTTTCTTTACCCATTTCACAAACATTATGACTGAATTTTTCTACTTTAGGTATGTTACTTACATTCTTTAACACTGCAACAGTTCACATTTTACTTACACCAACCATGTAGTGGCCACCATTATTACCCAAAAAACATAGACGTAGACTTAATAATACTTAAATCCCAGATCATGACATACAAAAAATCATCAAGAAATTAGCATGTCCTTCCTACTTTGTCCTTTCTGCAAATAACAACTTCAATTTAGTCCTTAAAGATGGTGTAAAGACTAACTGAGAGAAAGCTCTTCTTTCCAAAACATCTACAAACTTTTTGGTCACTATGGTAGGATTTAAAAACTTGAACAATGAGCACCTTCAAAGTAATGCTAAAGCCACTGAATACAATGCACTGCAATAAAGAAACAATCATTGACATTCTCAAGACTCTGCCTAACATAGTTATTAAAAGTAAGAAATGAAAGAATGAAGTCCAGCAATAGGTGTTAATAAGAAAATTGAACCCTAGACATCTGTTATCCCAATCTCAGAATATAGATGTTGCAGCTTCATGTAACCTCTTAGGAACAGTGCTGTCAGAAAGAGATAGCACCTTAGGATAGTTCAAGTAAACTGCTTGATAAAGCTTTCTGCAACTGTTAATCATGGAGCATCAAGCAAAAATTCCATAAAAACAAGTAAAACAGCACTTTGATAAGCTTTGTGAGGATGAGAGGCTGAGAGAACCAGTCACAACTTTTTACGAACAGATTGCCACCACCACAACTAAATATGTGGTTTCAAGGAATTGAAGAAGCTACACTCACTTATGGAGCAATACAATTTCTATTTATATCTACTGTCTTTGACAAAGATGTTAAAAATGAAGTGCTTAAGTTACGGATAAATTTTTCTAATGGCATTTCTCCTCTGTTCCCAGCATAGTTCATGCAGTAAGAATTTGATTTAAAGTACAAATATCAATACTACTGCTGTACAAGAAGTGAAGTTACCAATTAAAGGTATTTCAGTTGTAGTCAATTACCATGGAGTAAGCACAGATTTACTGATGTTCCTAACAGTACTTGCGATTGCCCCAAAAGCTGGTTCTTTTTCTAAGCTATAAAATAATACAACAAAATTACTTATGTCCTACAAGTCAGAAATGGTCATCTTGTTTAGTAAAACTATCAACAGAAAATGTATATCTTCCAAATTATCTTTTCATTTCCATCTTGTCTTACCAAACTGTATTAGATATTATATCAATTTTGTGATTTTATTCTGTGTCAGAAGTAATTAATTTTTCAACAAAGGGGTGAATAGCTCTTTCAGCTATTGACATATAAGTGAAAATATTGCTAAGACTATATTTCACTTGACTAAAACATTAAAGATTAAATGCACTACTATCTTTTTATATTCCATTCACAATAACGACAGGAGCAATCTCCTTTCGATGCAGCGGTCTTTAATTCAGTTGGTCATGGGTGTATATAGGTCAGGCCTGGTGGTCTAGTGGTAAAGTGCTTAGCTGGAAACAGAGGTTCTGGGATCAAATCCCAGCCAAACCAAGGAAATTTTGCCTTTAACCTGGCCTTCACTTCTCAATGATGTGAAGATCTGCCAGGAACCAATCGTGATTCGGATTCCATGTAAAACTGTAGGTCCCTCTTACCCAGCAGGATTACTGGAGTAGGGTAGGGAGATGCAAGTCAGAGAATGGTGTCCACTTGAAAGATTTGAACCATATCTTTGAGCCACAAGAAATTATTATGGGTGTATATAGGCTGTTTCATTACAAGTGCCATCAGTCCCAAAGTATATGATTACGAGATACAAATAACTCCAGAATGAATTTTTTACTCTGCAGCAGAGTGTGTGCTGATATGAAACTTGTCTCGTTACAAATAACGATTTCACTGTGTCTTATTGTGATAACTGATAATCGAACAGAAAGAAAGGTGAAGGAGAAGCCTGCTGCAGGTCTGTAGCATATCTTTTATTTAAAAGCTATGACAACACTTCTGATATTGATATTACCACCAATAGACGAATTTCAAGCAATAGTTTATCATGCCATGACACCGTAAGAAGCAGTAAAATTAAAAACTGCAGGCTATTATTTATTTTCATACTACATTGACCTCAAAATCACATTCCAGCAGGCTGAGGGCAGTTCAGTTTTGTGTCAGTTTGTGAATCATGTTTATGTTGCTCAATAGATAATAATGTTATCTGCTAAAGGCCAAGATCCAAGTCTGATTCCTGGTCTGTCATGCTCTTTCATTCTGTACTGAAGTTACATTAAAAGTATTCACTTTACTGCAAACTCACAAACTAATTCTGTAAAAAATCTATAGATTATGTCAAAGCTATTCTCTACCCTATCTGTTTTTGCAGAAGTGTAAGTCAGATAGATAGGACATGGAAACATCTGTGAAATTTAAGGAATTGGAAAGCACTGGTGAAAGCTCGATATTCTGAGTTAGGTTGTAAGGGGTAGCTGAATTACCCAGTTGGTAAAAATGCCCATGAACGACAGAAGTCAATATTCTATCTATAGTCTGGTATATGGTTGTAAACAGTCAAAAGGTTTCAGGTTTTCAAGTATTTACCTTTAAGACAACTAATGATTTGAAGTTAGTTGCCTGGA
Source organism: Schistocerca piceifrons (assembly GCF_021461385.2). Taxonomy (NCBI): domain Eukaryota; kingdom Metazoa; phylum Arthropoda; class Insecta; order Orthoptera; family Acrididae; genus Schistocerca; species Schistocerca piceifrons. Next base: position 191,701,025 of record NC_060138.1, read on the forward strand.
TATGAACATGGATCACTTTTTTTATTATTAAAGCATATATAAATTTATTTAAGCAAACAAAAACATCATTTTCCCTGCATTACTGAAAAAAATGAGCAGTGTATCACACTTAAACTCTGACCCACAAATGAAACATTTCTATTTATAATTACTGCCATAAAACAACTAATTGAAAAGCTAGTTATAACAGGTGTGACTTACATTAACAGTATCAGGTGTATGGCACGGCAGTGCAGGAACAAAAGTGGAATCTCCTTGGGAATTCATTGTGGCTAATGGGACAGTAATTATAAGTAAATCAGCAATGTACACTGAGCCATCATCACACACTACTTCTACTTTTCCATCTCCATCTTCTATTTGAGATTCCCAATTAATCTTCGTCACTCTGTTATGCAAGTGAAGTTTCCCAGTCCACAGAAAGGTTTGAGTCTCATTAAAAGTGTTGTCCTAGGAATATAAAAAAAGCCATTACTCTTGATTGTGTTGACAATGTGCCTGTTACAAACACTGGTAAAGGCAAAAATTATCAGAATCAAACCACAGTAAATGTAATCTAACCACAAAAATACAACAATGGTCAGAACAATGTAAAATATTTGTGATGTAACATCACCTTCACAAAATCCTAAAAAATAAAAATTAACAATAAGCAAGACAGTTTTATGTAAATATTTAAAAAAAATTCACTTGCCAATACCACAATAAAGCTGCTGTGCTTAGGACAGCAGTAATTTTGAAATAAGAAAATTGTTCCCCACTCAGACTTACAATGTTGCAGACTTGTTGCAGAAGTGCTCTTGAGCAATACCAACAGTCTCACAGATGAATTATTCAGCAGCCCATACTGCTAAAATATATGCAATATTTGTATTTATTAACCTAGATACAAAACAAGTGTTCAATCAGTAGAATAGCTTAAGGGGACAGGATTTTCTAGAGGAAAGTGTCAAAAAGATAGAATCAATATATATAGTGCATCATGGAATAAAGAGAATGACTACCTTTATAGCTGAGGCATTGCGTGGTCAACAGGCATATAAACAAGACTGAAAATATTGCTGAGCTTTTGAAAGATGTCCTCCTGCAGAGCCAACTCACACAGATGTAAACAGCTACACTGTCTCAGCCAGGACAAAGTAACTTTGTGTGTATATGTTCATTGTAACATGTTAACAAATTCATTTGAAGATGGAGCATTGCATGAATGATTATATGCATGTGTTTGGGTTGTTATTAGGCTATTTTCATTTTGATGGTATTTGGGCAGTGATACAAAGGTAACTGAACAATATGCACAGATTTTGCATTAGAAACTGGTCCTTGATTTAACTTAAATATTATGAGGGTAGTCATAAAGTTTTAATTATCACTTTAAAAAAATGAAGTTATGAGATTAATATTTTGCTTGTCTGCAAACACATGTCTGCAATCCTGGTTGACAGTGAAATCCCCTTTCCACAATACCACAGCAGTCCTCTAGAAGAACAAAATAATAATAACAGTGCAACCCAGTGATAAAGTATTGTGCAGTAACTTGTTTTTGCATTTGAAAGGGAATAATAATGCAACAGTCCATGTGAACATGGTGTAACAATGCACCATCATTTAACACAGTGACCAGGTGACACAGACACTTCCAGTTTGGTCAAAAAAGCCTGAATAACAAAGGTCAAAGTCACATACCATCTCTTTGTGAAGAAGTAGGAAACACAAGCATTGTACAGGTGCTGGGGCTCAAAGACTAGCAAATCAAAGTGACAGTGGAAAAAAGAGAAAATCAATCATAGATCACTTTTTCAATGTCTTTCGTGACATTCAGAATATGGCCAAATACCCTTTTGTCAGAGAACTGTATCTCCTGGCACTGTAAAACGTTTCTCCTCTGAATCTGAGATAGTCTCACCCTGATGGATGCCTCAGCATTTGTTGTCAATACAGCAGGTGTATTTTTTTGGAAAGTGATTTCCTGCACATGCTAAAAATAAGCAGCATGATTGGGAAGCAGACTGTGACATCAGAGATGTTAGTGACTTTTGGCAGCAAGTCATTCTATTGAAGAGTGACTTTTGCCAATCTCCTGGACAGAGGCTATGCACCAATTTTTGATTATTGAGTTGGCATGGGGTATTTCATCGTGTGCTATTTGTAGGTGCTCCATGTGGAGTTTTTTTTTTTTTTTTTTTTTTTTTTTTTTTTTTTTTTTTTTTTTTTTTTTTTTTTTTTTTGGGGGGGGGGGGGATGAAGAGGGGCCTGGAAGAATATTTGGAGTTTTGTTGGGGACAGTGTGGTGTATGCATCATAGAGCTGAGCTGGGGCAAGGAAATAAATTCAGGGAAGCTTAGCAGGAGAGTTTGCCCATGGGTGGCAAGCGAGGCGAAGTCCAATGTTCAAGCATAAGCATGGGCAGCCTGGTTGAGATTGTGCAGATTTTTGGCAGCACCAAGCATAGTGTTTACCCAAGATGGGCAGCTGTCTATAGTGAGTGTATTTGCAGCTCCAGCATGTATAGAATTTTCCACATTGCTAGACACCCTCAGTGGCATGTCCTTTCAACTTGCAGAAGCAGCTGTTCAATTAGTGCATGTTGCACAACCCTTCAGTTTAGTAGTTCACATTCACTGTCAGATAAGATAGAGTCAGTCAGATAGTGTTACTGTTGATACACAAACAGGAAGCTGTTACACAGAGAATTCTATACCTTCATGCAACTTTGCTGACCGACCATTACCTTTGACATAATTGTGCTTAGTGTTTTGTTGGATCTGTTTTCCTATATTATTTACATTGCACATCATATTCCATGCAGGCTTCTATTGCAATAAATCAACAGTGTCAATGAATAGCCTTTCTTATTTCAGTAGCCCTTGTTTATTTAGCTATTTTCTTTTTCCCTTTTTTGGGGGGGGGGGGGGGAGGGGGGGGGGAGGGAGGGAGAGGGTGATATTTCATGTGAGTCATTCTTTTATTTTAAGTTGCATAATTCGTGTTCACTAATAGGGCAAGATAACATTAATAAGTGTTCAGAGTTCACTGTGTACAGATTTCAGTAGTGTATATGGTTGGATCTGTGTCAGGGGTCACTCCAATGCAGAAATTAATCATAAGTAATTCCCACATTACCAAGCCACTGTGTCATTTTGTGTAGCTGCAAAAGACTTCCACCATCAACTAGTTTCAGGGTCATAGCTTGACTTTTTCTCATTATAATGAAAAATTTATGACTACTCCTCATATATTCATTCTTTCACTGCCAAGTAGGTGTTATTTTTAAGAATTTCTGCCACTCCCCCCCCCCCCCCCCTCCCTCCCTCTCCGCCGTCTGCTGAAGCAAAGAATCTAGTGACCAACTGTACAGGGTAACTGACTATCTTTATATTGGTGAGTGTCTCCTGTTTGACCAGTTCAATATGGATCCAAAAATTTAAATACTGATATTCCAGTATAAGATGTCCAAGTGTTTTGAGAGCAACCCTCTCCATAAACAAACTACAGTTTTCCATCATCCTACAAATACACTGAAACCTCTCATTTGTTTCAACTACTACTGAGTTTATAGTTGAACCACTTAATGATTCGAGAGAGTGTTTCTCCTAGGTATTTGCTTACAAGACTGACTCCAGTTGTGATTCATTAATCATTAACCAAAAGATACCACACTTTTAAGTTTCATGGGCAGCACAGCCTTGTATTTATCTCTGTTAAAAATTAGATGCAATCTGTACATCAACTTGATTTTTGTCAAGATACGAATGAACATTAACCACATTTTCTTCTTCTTATGTGATATTCCCTAATAGATAAAGTATCTCATTTCAGCAATAATGAGATACTGTTGCACAAATTACAATAGATGTATTCAGGAAAAGAACAATATTTTTTTTCATGGGGCAACAAAGAGTTATGGTAAAAACTGGTTTGCAGCAACATATCCTTCACAATATTTCCAAATATCACATTGTTTCACATCATTGATATCCTCTTTAGTTTCTAAAGCTATTGTCATTTGACTGAAATGTGTTTGATGTATGTTTTGTAGTGTCTGTTTTGTGCTAGGAACAATGCAAAGTGAAATTTTGCTTGAAATTAGGAAATAAATGTAACAATATTAGGTGAAAGAATAAATTGCTACTCACTGTAAAGATGACCTATTAAGTTGCAGACAGGCACACCAAAAAGACTGTTCTGTATCATAGCTTTTGGACAAAGCCTTCTTCATTGAAGAAAATGCGCGCGCACTCACACACACACACACACACACACACACACACACACACACATGATCGCTACCACAAGCAGCTCCAACTCTTTGTTGAAGAAGACTTTGGCCAAAAGCTATAATGTGTAACAGTCTTTTCGTTTAACTGGTGGTGCTCAAATTCAAAATAAAATCATGAATTTCTTCCCTCAAGAACAAACAGTCAGTCATGACTTTGATACAAGCACTTTGAAATAGTTACATGAGAATTTTCTGCAAAAGATGTTGCAGAAAATTTTCATTTTAAAAATTAAAATTAGTTCTAAAGGGCAGTGTTTCAATACTATTAATGACATACAAAGAAATCATCAGGGGCACTATAAGACAATCCAAAAGAAAATACCAAGGGATTCATGGCTAAGTGGAAGCACTTCTGACATAAGTGTTTGTAGAGGAATGAGTTGAAGGGAATACTTTGAACAAGTGAAAGACTAAACAGCTGTAAGTGTGGTTCTTTTCTTTTCTATGCCTTGAAGGGAATGGTCAAACTAAAAAATGCCTGAATTGGGGAAAAGGAAAGATATTTTCCCTGAAAGATCTTAATAACTTTGTGGAAGGATTTGTACTTCACTTAAGGTGCTATAGAGCACTACATGAGAAGATTAAAAACACAGACATAACAATTCAAAAGAAGAAATTAGTCTATCGGGACACGCAAAGATATTGGAGCAGAACAGATTGGCACACAATCCCCTCAGACATCACCAGAAATGAAAAATTTAAGCCCATATTCTGAAAGGTGTCCTTTAAGATCTTAAATGCATTTGCTACAAGATCTGACCAGCATAGCATTAATAAAACTGAATTATTTCTTTTCCTTGCAAACAACTTTTTCTGTAAACATTTAAATACATACTTTAGTGACCCATTTGTACATACTTTCCAAAATATTTCAAAAATGCAGAAAGATTATGCAAGTACTCACTGATAAAACATTCAGTACTGTTTTATAACTTTCTTCTTTGTGCTTTAAGTAGATGGACTCATCATCGCTGCAATAACATTTACATGTATTGGAAGAAGAACCATACAATAAATCTTCCATTTTCTGTTTCCATTCTAACAGTAATTCGACAGTGTCAGGATCTCTCCCCAGGAATGTATCTTCATTCACTCCTCTCTGTAATCTGTAATGGACAGAGTAAATTAATTGAACAGAAAACAGAACAGAACATAAACATCTCATACAATTTATGAGAAAAAAATTAAAGTACAGAAAGGTAGGAAAGTCATGGTTAAATGAAACTGGTTGCATTTTATGGTTTTACATGCTATACTCATAAGCTTTATCGCTCAAAACTTTTGAATCTCTATAAGAAGCTTTTCAAAGCACATATCTTCATTGAAACAAATATGAAGACATTTTTCGTAGCAAAGTAATAACAAACGTGTAACCCTATGCCTCAATCTGAAACTTATGTCAAAGTTATTGAACTGTTTTATTCTATTCCTGATCTGGATGCAATTCTGGTACTCCACGTGTCAAACCATTGATACTTCATTTTATGGACAGCAAGACGTGGTAGCTTCAGTAATGTTTCCTGTTCACTGCTAGGCACTGAATTGTAAAAGAAAAGTAAAAATTAGCTGTGAGAAAATTATGTGTGACTCAGAGATTATAATAATACTGAATATCACTAATACAGCAAAGTCATAACCATATTTAATTTTATGTTCCAGGTCAACTGTATCAATGACATGTATTACTTAATAAAATTATAATTGTATTATAAAATAAAAATTTTCACTCTTCATGCTCAAGTGTATCAAAATGAAAGGGTGTTGACCCACAAGCCACAGTCAGATTTTGGTCTTTCATGAGCAATCATCTGAAATTCCGAATTGTGCCTCATTTCCTAATTAAAAACCACAAATTATCAGTAACTCAGCCTAGTTTTCTAAACACTACAGAAGCTGCTCCATACCCAGATTGGGTTCAGTTATTTGGGAAAAGGACAAGATTATGATGGCTTACTCACAGCTCTGGTGTGCGTTTTGGAATGGTACTTCCATTCTTCGAAGAAGTGCATACTGAAATGAGCACACCAGATATGTTAAAGCTTTGCATCAGACAAGGACTCATAACCCTCATTTTCTGATTTCATATGCTAACATCCCAGTCGCATAAGCACACATCACAGGCTGTCTCAGGAAAGTCTATGTGAAGTATGGAGACGTAGGGAAGGGATACTGACTAATGTTATTAGTCATTCCTTGACGCATGGTCTTGTGGCTCGATTGTCCAGTTTTGCCCACAAAAAGCACATTTCATGGTCCAATTGTTTTAAGGGTTTTAATCTGCTTACGATCATATGTTAATTACATTGACAACTGTATGCCAGTGTAGTTTTGGCAAAAGTTTTCATAACTCTGTGTTAAATCCAAATAATTCATGCAATCATTTTATACTCCTAGCTGAAAACAGTTCAGTTTTCGGTCAAAAAAATGGTTCTCTATTATGAATTATTACACAAATATGGTTTTATAAATAAAAATCACAACAATGTGGATGTTCTACACTATTAATTTATTTAATTAAGCAGTTTTTGCCCTACAACACAATCATCAGGTTATGAATGAATAATCTCATCAAAGAGAGGGGGTGTTGAGTTGCAGACAGGTGCAAAGAAAATTAATGTTGAAATATTTAGTCTTTTTGACACAGACTTTTTCAGAGGCAGATATACACATTCACACAAGAGCAACTCTAACAAACACATGATCACTGTCCCCAGGTGCAAATGCCCAACTGTGGCAGTGTCCAACATAAGCAACAATCCATGTAGCTTGGATGGGAAGTGAGGGGTAAGGAAGAGGGCTGGGGTAGGGAGGGGGAGAGACAGCAGGACAGAGGTGGAGGAATATGCTCGTGCTACCTATGGAAGCATGCTGCAACATGGTGGGGACAGGATATGGCTGCTAGGTGCAGCACACCAGTGAGGGGGCAGAGGGGTAGGTGGTGGCAGGGTGGGGGGGGGGGGGGCAGGAAGACAAGAGAAGTGGACAGAGAAAAGGAAAGGGCTGCGTAGGTGCAATGGTGGGCTAGAAGCTGTGTCCAGTACCAGAATGGGAGCAGAGAAGGGGATACGCAGGGACTAGTGAAGGTTGGAGCCAGAGGGGGTTGTGGGAATGAAGAATGTGTTATAGGGAGAAACCTCAACTGTGCAGTTCAGAAAATCTGGTGTTGGTGGGAAGAATCTAATAGCACAAGCTGTGAGCGGTCATTAATGTGAAGCACATTGTGACAGGTGGCATATTCAGCATCTCAGTGGTCCAAATGTCTCTTGGTCACAGTTTGACAGTGGTCATTCATGCAAACAGCTTGTTAATTGTCACACACACACACAGAATGTGTCACAGTGGCTGCAGCTAAGTTGGTAGGTCACATGGCTACTTTCACAGGTAGCCCTGCATTTGATGGGGTAAGAGATGCCAGTGACAGATCTGGAGTAGATGGAAATGGGAGTTGTTATTCCACCCTGGGCTTTTCACTGTTTAACATCATTATTTATTCTGCACTAGTAGACAACTTTGAAAAGATATTACACATGGAGAGTGACATGCGAAAGCAGAGTAAATCTCATCTTTGACAGTGTGACTGTAACATCATTGAAAATATTTAAACTGAACTGTAAATTAATGTGAAGTGAACATACCAGAAAACATTAAATCTGAATATTGGTAAAACAGTGTGTGTCTGCATGGAAGAGGTGGAGGACAATATGAGCAAAATGAAATTGTAGTACACTTCAATGTAAATTTGTAAACAGTATAAGGTCTATATAAATGTCAGGTTTATATATGTAAGTATAAAGAATTACACTCAATAGAAGGAGAGATATGCATGTGGTAAAACAACAGAATAGCTTGTATAACAATATAAATAAATTGACAATCACAACAAAATAAAAAAAATACTAGACAAGAGTATTGGAGAATAACTTGAAAAGATATTACACATGAAAGGTGGCACAGAGACAGCAAAAAAGGTATCACTGACCGTTGTAAGAGAGTTGGAAGTACGTAAGATATCACTGATAGTTGTAGCAGAGTTGGAAATACATAAGGTAAACTGTAAATCAGTTAAGTATGGTGAATTTATTTGACTGCAGGGAAGAGGTATGTGTATGACAAAACAACAGAATACATATCAGTGTTAGGAGTGTGCAGATAGTCATTATAAAACAAATAAATACAAGTCAAGATTAATACCTGGAAATGAACAGACAGTGGGTGAAGAACTGAGAAACTGTTATACATTCTAGGCTTATCCAGAAATCCCACATTTGTAGACGGATTCCTTAATTTATAACACTGTGGTTTTATCTTGTCTCTGAAAGTGACGTCTGACCAGATTGTGACTTGAAGAAGGTATGTATTATAGACAAGGAGTATTAGGTATTAGAAGCCATATGGAAACGTCAGAAAGTCCTGGTAGAGTGTAAATGCAAAAAAAAAGCAGAGGCTTTAAATCACTGTGAGGCACATACAAATGAACTCTGCTAGCTTTTGGAAAAAATCCTTTGATGAGCTAGAGCGAACAGATGAGCATGCACGCCCACACACACACACACACACACACAGACACACACACACAGAGAGAGAGAGAGAGAGAGAGAGAGAGAGAGAGATTACATTGTGCCAGTGCCAACACAATGCACAGAGGTGTGTGTAGTAGTGAGTGGTCTCCTTTACTCATATATATTTATGGGTAGCAAAGGCAGTGGCACATACCTTATAAGAAACAATGGAAATGCTCCAGTGAATTTAGCACAATAATTTCCCACTCAGTAACCAAATGCTACTGAGCATTGTAAACTAAATGCCTTGAGTGTTATGATGTGGCATCCCTATAAGCTCCCAGCTCTGTTCTAACTGCAACATCTAATTATGTTCAGTTTAATATGCAACATCACCAACCAGCCATGAATACTAGATAAAGGCACATTGACTACATGGAAATTATTTTTACTTCTCATACTATGGTTGTGAATTGCACAGTACATTCTAAATTCACTCTTGTTTTCAACCACAAGCACCTTTAGGAAGTAGACATGTTTGTAAGGAACTGTAAGAACCCCTATGTCTTTGAAGAGACTTCTGCTAGATGTCAGTTCTCATCTTTACACAATACTCTTCAGCAGAATAAATATTTATTTGCCGTTAGCTGCATTACCAAAGAAGATTATGCCACACGACAGTGTGAAGTGAAAGTATGCTAGCAATCCTGTTTGCAGATCAAGACAATGAGGGAGACTTCTAAGTGTGAAGTAGGCAGGACTGGATGAGCCTGAGCTAGAACCAAATTTGAATATGTGATATGTGAGTAATAAAATAGTTCAATCAAGCCAATCACCTGTTTGTCTCTCCATGACCCACTCCACAATTTGCACATTCTGAGTTCCAGAGCAAATCCTTTAAAAAATATCTTGCAACATTCTATCCTGTTGTTGTTGTGGTCTTCAGTCCTGAGACTGGTTTGATGCAGCTCTCCATGCTACTCTATCCTGTGCAAGCTTCTTCATCTCCCAGTACTTACTGCAACATACATCCTTCTGAATCTGCTTGGTGTATTCATCTTTTGGTCTCCCTCTACGATTTTTACCCTCCACGCTGCCCTCCAGTACTAAACTGGTGATCCCTTGATGCCTCAGAACATGTCCTACCAACCGATCCCTTCTTATGGTCAAGTTGTGCCACAAACTCCTCTTCTCCCCAATTCTATTCAATACCTCCTCATTAGTTATGTGATCTACCCATCTAATCTTCAGCATTCATCTGTAGCACCACATTTCGAAAGCTTCTATTCTCTTCTTGTCCAAACGATTTGTCGTCCATGTTTCACTTCCATACATGGCTACACTCCATACAAATACTTTCAGAAACGACTTCCTGACATTTAAAACTATACTCGATGTTAACAAATTTCTCTTCTTCAGAAACACTTTCCTTGTCATTGACAGTCTACATTTTATATCCTCTCTAGTTCAACCATCATCAGTTATTTTGCTCCCCAAATAGCAAAACCCCTTCACTACTTTAAGTGTCTCATTTCCTAATCTAAGTCCCTCAGCATCACCCGACTTAATTCCACTGCATTCCATTATCCTCGTTTTGCTTTTGTTGACGTTCATCTTATATCCTCCTTTCAAGACACTGTCCATTCCAAAAAATCCTACAGGAGCTTCTTGAAGTAAAACAATTATAGTATCCTCATCATATGAGGATAATGGCTATTCACACAACTGCTCAGGAATACATAAACCAAAAACTTCTTCTGAACAAACAAGAGGATGACCTCATGACAGCTGAGAGATGCCAAATGGTATGAAATACATGAACAATACCTGCAGGTGGACAGAACCGTATGGAAGAGGGTCATACAAAATCGCGCCCTGCTCAGTAGAGCACAGAATTGGTGACACAGAAGATGTTTATATTCAGTGTATTAGTACAGCTGATTACATTACCACACAGTGCTTTTATAATTACACTGACAATATGAATTATGATATTGCTCAAAGTTTTTATTAGTCTTAGAAAACACACACACACACAAATCATTCATACATGCAAAACACACACACACATGGCTGCTATTGTCTCTGGGAACTGTCGACGTTTGACTGTAGTGATTAGCGATCTTGGCTAGGGTGGGTAGCAGAGTATAGAGCAGGCATGTGGTGGGGGTGGGGAGGGTTAGTAAGGTTGGGTTGGAAGAAGATGATGTAGTGCTGTCTGTGGGGATGTGTAGTAGGGAGGAGAGGGGTGGGGTGGGGTGTGGAGTGGTCAGGGGGGGGGGGGGGGGGGAGAGAATACAATCAGAGAAGAGAAAATGACAAGGTAGGTGTGCTGTGGATGGAGGGGTGCAGGGTAAGATGGTATGTGTGAGGATCGAATGGAAGCACAGGAGATAGAGGCAGGTGCAGGACATGGACTACAAAAGATTGAGGCCAGTGTTTATGGGAGAGAAGGGTATGTTGCAGGGATAGTTCCCACAAGCACAAATCAGAAAATGTTTTATTGGTGGGAAGATTCCAGAAGGCATTGGCTGTGAAGCAGTTGTTGAAGTCAAGCACAATATACTGCACAGTATTCTTGGCAAATGATTGGTCCAGCTGTCTATTGGCTGTAGTTTGACAGTGACCATTCACGAAGAAATAACAGTTTAGTGCCTCTTCACACAGCCTATCCATCCATTCTTGTCAGTCTCATTTGCAGTGATGAGCAGTCCCTCTCCAAATATGCTGAGGGTTTTGCTGAGGCCTTCACAGATCAAAATAATCTTCCACACATTGTATAGTAACAGATCTCCCATGCCTTGTCTCCACAGTCACCCACCATCCCTCGCATATCCAATGAATGGCCACAATGGACCGTCATCTTCCCGACTCAGTATCACCTAGGACTGGAGCAACTGAATCATATTTTCCACAATGGTTTTGACTGCCTCTCATTGTGCCTTGAAATAAGAAAAATCCTGACCACCACTCCCGTAGTGGTATTCTGCCACCCAGCCAACCTGTGTAATATGCTCTGTTCTTTCTTATCCCATCATTTCTGCCAACCTGTTGCCCAATTGCTCATATACCTTTAAAATATATAGATGTAGGACCTGTCCTGCATGTCCTGCCAGCATTACCAACTCCAGTCCTGTCACAGGTCTCTCCTGCCTGTCAAAGGCAGGACCATCTGTAAAAACAATCATGTGGTCTACTAACTCAGCTGCAACCTCTGTGTGGCATTTTCCATGGGTATGACCACTAACAAGCTGTCTGTCTGCATTAGCAGCAACTGACAAGCTGTGGCCAAGAGACAGCTGGACCACTCAGTTGCCCAGCATGCCATGCAACACAGTGTGCTTGACTTCAAACACTGTTTCATTGCCCATTACACCTGGTTTCTTCAAACTAACACTATCTTTTCTGAACTGCGCAGGTGGCAACTCTCCTTGTAGAATAACCATAGCTTGTGTAACTCCCCTGACTGCAAACTTCGTTCGTCTGTGTCTTCCACGCCCTGTCCTCTATGCCCTCCCATGCTCCAGCTTCACCCTTATAAATGCCTCTCTTCACTCTGTCCATCTGCTTAGTCCTTTCTCTTTCTCTGTTTCTTTCCTCCCCAATCCCCCCTCCCCCCCCCCCCCCCCCCCCCCCCCCCAACACAGCCTTCCAATGCTGCATCTAGCAGTCCATCACCTGTCCCAGTCAAGTTCCTGCACACTCCTGCAGACAGCGTTACAGCATCTTGCCCACCCGTAACCTACCACCCTTCCCCTCTCTCACCCATGCCTCTTCTGTAGTACAACTACCCACCCCAGCCAAGACCGATGCTCACTGAAATCAAGTCTCACAGGCACAACGACCATGTGCGTGAAAGTTGTGCTTGTATGAATACATGTGTTTTTCTAAATATGATGTAGGACTTTGTCCAACAACAATGTACTGTTAAATGTGCCTGTTTGCCACGCAATGCCTCAACTATGTAGTGAATTGTAATCAATACTGATTTATATTGTTAATCCATCCTGGATTTTCTGTCATTTAATTTGCATACTGATGGTGACAGATGATGCACAGGATAATCAGGCACAGTGAAGTAAACAGTAAAACAAATTAAACAAGACAATTAAGCTCATTTACTTACATTTTAAAAATTGTGCCAGGAATGGAGATACAATTATGAAAATACACACACTAAGGGAAAAACAACTAAAGAAGAACAACAATAATAACAACATTGAGAACAACAATAAAACGAAGAGTATGCAAACTATTATAACAGGATCATTCAAAGTGGATTACTTACTGTTCCAAACGTAAATCTGCCAACAGCGATGACAAATTCCCTTTATCATACATAACATTCTCCTTCATTTGTGCTTAAGTTAGCTGCTTCTGCCACATCTTCTTGAGCAATAATGTGACCAGAAGAATTAAAGAATATTAATCCTACATCCTTCACAATAGCATTTCTGTTTAATATGCTTGTTCTATTCTTTTCTGGGTTGAAACTTTCATCCCCATTCTGAAAGCATTTGTTGTCTCCATCAGGTCTGCATATATCTGGAACAAAAAGGAACATAGCAACCTGAATGTCAAATAATGGTTGCATCCAGTGATGTAGTAAAAAAGATGTTCTTAATTTATTGATTGATGTTTCACAGATCATATTTCTGTAAGCTAGGCACACACTTTGCTTGCTCAAGTTATATGATACAATAATGCATTAACAACAAAGTTACATTGAAGAATAAATGTTTTCATGAGTCAAAGTAAAAAATGAAATTGGGAACCATTTATTTAGTCCAGAACATTGTGTCGATTATTCTGATAAACTAGATTTAATTTTATTTAGGCAGAAAATATATTTCTAAACTCACTTGAACTTGAAGCACAAGAGGATTCAAGAGTTTGGTCTCCTAACTTAATTACAATGAAGTCCTCCATGTTGTGTTCCAAAAAGTGAGATGCTACTGCAATTCCTTGCGCTTTTGCACCTAATATAAGTATTTTTGTGTGAAACATTTCTGGGCTGCAACAACAAAATGAAGAACAGGTAAGTTACATAAAAAACTACATGCAATACATTTCATTTTGAAAATAATAATTCTTTACGTAACAGAAGGCAGTAACCATTTGTGAAACAATCACAAAACAGATATACCGGTACTCCTGGTAAATTATGTAGATTATATGAGGTAGCTCCAGCTGCTTTTATAGCCACTGAGTGCTTTTCATGGGGTAAGCGAATGGATAGTGCGTTACATTATTCTCTGTGATTTGGAGAAAAGCCTCAATGTTTGTGCTGTCATCTCTTGTATATTTAACTCATTCTAAAAAAACCTTTGGTAGTCAAAGTCACAAACAGACTTTTTCAGGCACTCCTATATTAATTTAAAAATGCTATCTGTTATGTGCTTGTGGCTTGTCTTGGCTTCATGTATTGCCTATTGGTTTTTTAGTTTCTGAGCAATGGAGTAATACCATTTGTTCATAAACAATGCAGTTGGGAAGATGGAATAACCTACACTACACTATCCTTTCTTCCAAGCATAGGTTCCATAATATGCATCCTAGTTAAGTGATTTTGTTATTATGAGTAAAAAATGAATAGAAGTGGAATGAAAAGTGAGACCTAAAGCAATGATAATGTTGGTCAGATTGATTACGGAACAGGGCGCTGTCTCAAACCCCAATGGCTAAATGCTAACGATTTAAATGTCTTAATAAACATTACAATTCCCATTGTAAGAAATTGTCGACTTCCAATTTATATTCAGCTCAGTTCCACTATACATTGAGCTCCATATCATACGATCATGCAGAAAGGCATTATAAACAAACATTACGTTCTTTGCTTCTTTCCGAAATGTTTATCTGTTAAACATCCCAGTATCTTGTAATGAGTGTTTGTGTTTGAGGCAAACAAAATAGTGACACATATAATACTAACAATACAATAGCAGCTAATAGCAAAAACGACACCCGCTACAATACTTCATGCTAATTTCGGGGAGGATTTATCGTATTTAAAGCATAACAGTAATTGAATGACTTAACAAAATGGATATTAGCACTCTATTAATGCAAGATTGTAGCCGTCCTGGTGGGCAATAAATTGACCAAGAGTAGCACCAGCGAATTATCCTTACTACCTGTAGCGAAGTTCAATTGCTACATTTAAAACAATGAAATACCAAGCTATAGACTGTTAATCATCAAAAATGTTTATTCGCCATACCGCACTGACATCATACATAATGAACTAAATGTTACCTGTTACTCTTGTGAGTTATCATGCCAGAAAATCTGTTCTTTCATTATAGTTATATTTTAAAACTGACTGTTTTCATTGTGGTCGTATGCACATTACTACTGGCAGGATTCCTTGCTATGCTTCACCAGTTCAGAAACATAACATTTTAAGTAATACTATGTAATTAACAATGCACCAAATTGTATTTGCTCAACATATTCCTTCGCACCAACAAACCCATACAGTTTATTTCTTCACCAAAGTTTCGCTGCGCGGTGAATTCGTGTGAGGTTATAATAAAGGTCTGGAATTGTTATTGTACTGCTACAAGCGGAGAAAAAACAGGAAATATAAAAATTAATACCTAACAAGTTCATAGGTACTCTACCATGTGCAGTTTATGTTTCATTAACTTTCCATTGCTTTGAAGAAGGAAAACTGATTTTGCTGCCGGCTATCGTGCACACGTAGACAAACATCTGTTTCTTCAAGTGGTAGAAAGTAAGTTTGGTAGAGCAGCCTCCTTTACGTACGCTCATTTGCATATTTTGTCGAAAATGGGATGGAGAAAAATTTATTTATTGAGTAATTTTGTTGCCAAACAGAATGTTGTGAACGTCGTCTGCTTGTCGGCGAAGATTTAATTTTGCGGCCAGCATGTAATTTTATAAGCTTTGGTTTCTCCAAAGCATTTCATTTATTTGCGAATCAACTATGCTCGCATAGATTCACAACTATCCGTGGTTAGCTGATTTTCTTTAAATAATTATCAACATACTTGTTTCTGACATTTCAGCATCTATTCTCTGTTTAAAGAAATATGCGAGGGAGCCTTTCCTTTCTTTGCCTGCTATGAGACTCTCAGCCTGTGAAAGAAATATATTGACAAAAAATTATATCTATCAGCTTAAAAGCGGTCCTAGTACTTAAAAAAATACCCAGATGAGGCATTTTATCTCTTCGCATTTAATACAATGCGGGAAATCATCACACAAAAGTTGGTACATATCTGTCACTTCTAGGTTCTAAGTATATATCGATTATTATGATGATAACATCTGAAGGCAGAAGTTTAAGTGAAGCGTTGGGATTTTGTTGTTTAGGTTTCTTCCAATGAAACCAGTAACTTTTGGAATACCTACAGTTTACGGAAAATAGCATTGCTTATTTCTTTGACGAACACTAGATTTAAGCCAAGTGCAATATTATCTTATACATTGTATTACACTGATCGGAGGGATAGATAAACACATACCAATTATTTCGTACTGTATAAAGCCGCGTTTACATTGAGTTTGAAACATCTTCTGCAACAATGTTTGCTGCTACTACTGCCTGCAAAATGTTGCAAACACAGAAACTGTTCTGTGGCTGTTTCGGAATAGATCAAAGGGAACATTGTTTCTGGTCTGCTATTAATGAATGCCTCTATACAGTATCAGTGTTCGTTTATGTTCTGCCCTGCTAATATAATGCTGCCTTGTTGCATGTTGTGTTGCGTTTCTCTAGAATGGAATGGACGAGAAACTGGATATTCGAACTTGTCACACACCATGAGGCAGAGGAGTGCTGCTGGAACGTACGCACCGCCAATTACAAACAACAGTAAAATAAAGTAGGATGTTACAGAAAATTGCCGCGCTGCTTAGTACCAGCAGCAATGACGTGTTTAAGAACGTTAGGTCTCTCGTAGCTCAATTTAGACGCGAGAAATGAAAAATCGAGACAGCAAGGTTTATGGTAGTGGTTTTGAAATTTTTTTTTACAGAGCCCTGCAGAATGGTAAGCAGGATTTGAGTCACATAGCACGCCGTCACTGTTGCGCCTGCGCGAAGTTTGCGCGCTCTGCATTGGAAAAAGACTGCCTTTTGTAATTATGCTGTATTGGAGTTCTGTGCATCGAGCATTCGCCGTTGAGAGGTATTTAAAAAACGAGTGTCTCATCACAATTCAGGCGACACGATATAATCTGGAATCGTCGGGCGATTGGACGGTAGATGCAGGCTTACTGCATCTTGTCCAAGGAAGAGATGTGCAGCGCGACGAAGGACACAGCGGACTGAGGATCGAATGGTGAGAGCGCCCCAAGCATTCATCCGAAGTGCTCACCGTTTTGCTGCCACATATGCCTTGGTACTGACAACGTCAGATGATTCCCTGCGACGAATCATCCGTGATAACATGCACTTTCCCCCCAACAAACTTGCAAATCCTACAGAAACTAAACGAACAATATAAAATTGCCCACCTAACCTTCGCCTTGTGCATACTGAAACATTTAGCAGCTCACCCGCAGATGCTAAACAACATACTGTATGTGTTGGTAGGGGTAGGTGGTAAGTTCCTAGGGGACCAAACTGCTCAGGTCATCAGTCCTTGGGCTTGTACACTACTTAATCTTACTTAAACTAACTAACGCTAAGGGCAACACACACACCCATGCCCGAGGGAGGACTTAACCTCCGACAGAGGAGGGGGAAGCCGCGCGAACCGTGGCAAGGCGCCCTAAAACGCGCGGGTAGCTACCCCGCGCGGCTGTATGGTGTTGTATTGAAAACCAAATAAAGGGCATATATTATATGTATCAGCATATATTTTATTTGTTTTCAATGTGTGTTTCAATAAATTTGGCAATATGTTACGAAGTTCTGTCCTCTTCATAACCTGCTATTCATTTTGCAGGACCCCGCATAACCCAGTGATTCGGTTTCGATAATTTACGGTTCTTGGGTGATATTCAAGACCCAAACGATACAAGAGAGACAATCGAAAAAGTCGTACCCTAAAGAAGGTTACGCATGGTTATGTTTATTTCTGTCCCGTACTGTAGAACAATATTCAGCAATATTTGCCATGGTGCAACTACAATTGGGTGTACAAAGTAACGTATATGTTCTCACAAATTACTTTGTGTTTAATTTCTCCGTGACAGGTATATTTGGGAATGCAACGATAAATGATGCAGCAGCAACTCGTCCTCATCCCACTGGGATCACTTCACATGTCTGTAGTCAGTAAGAATCGAAGCTTCCTTGTGAGCCGTAATAGGTCCTTGACTCGGAAATTCTTCTCAAGACATCAGTAGGCACACTGCTGTCATAGTGATAGTTCACACCTTCTCAGGCTGCAACATTTGTTTTCGGGAAACATGAAAGACGTAGACCATAACACTGAATGTATTTTCTACAACCATACTTGCCCTAGACAACCAGTAGCTGAAAATTCTGCCAGATCTGACTTAAGGTTCCACAAGAGATGCCAGCTGAGGATACGGATGTTTCGGATCCCGATGAATCATCGAAAACGCCTCCTCCAAAATAATGGGCGAAGAGTGGGTGTGAAGAAGAAAACCTATTAAACGACGGAATAGTAATGTGGCAGAATTTCCTGCAGCAGCAACAAAAATAACGAGAACACAATTCAATCGGTGCCTACGGGAAGTTACAACAAAAACAGATATTTCATTTTCTTCGAGGCAAGGAAGTTACAACAAAAACGGATATGTCATTTTGTTTGAGGCAGAGATCAATTTGTGTAGAGAGAGGTGTCAACAGAATGTGAATGTGGCAGGGGATCTTCAACTGCAAATTCCACTGTCACATTCGTTGAAACAGCCAGTGTCCCTGAAGTGTAAGAAGTTATATTTGTTGAAAAAATTGGAACTTTGGGGTAAGCTTCTATGGGACCAAACTGTTGAGGTCATCGGTCCCTAGGCCTACACACTACTTAATCTAACTTAAACTAACTTACGCTAAGGACAACACATACACACATGCTCGAACCTACGACGGGCGGAGCCACGCGAACCGTGACAAGCCGCCCTAGACCGCACGGCTCTATATGTTGAAAATGATGATGATTTGGTGTAATTTTAATCTGTATGCAAATCTATGAGCAATAAAATACATGTTTTAGTGTTATTAACAGTAAATAAATTACCGTTTTGCGGAATATTCCGTCGGGTCTTGGAGGAACACACACATATTAAAAACTTAAATACACAGTACTGATGTTCCGCAACAATATTTATTTAGTAGTTTGTTATGAACAGGCTTTCTGTATCTTAGGCCATCATCAGATAACTTAATAGTACCAGATGGCATATAAAACTTCAGCAAGAGTTCATAGCTGTTCAAACATTGTTGTACAAAGACAGGTGACTTTCTGTAGATGCTGCAATGGAATACCTCAGACCAGACATTTCAAGTAACTTCCATAATATGAATTTGACCCTCACTACCCAAGCAGAAGTAATGTCCATCATAAAATCTTTAAAATCAAAAACATCTAGTGGGTATGATGACATATCAACAAAGTTAATTAAAGAATGTGATTCTGAGTTAAGTATACTGCTGGGCATTAAAATTGCTACACCAAGAAGAAATGCAGATGATACACGGGTATTCATTGGACAAACACATTATACTAGAACTGACATGTGATTACATTTTCACGCAATTTGGGTACATAGATCCTGAGAAATCAGTACCCACAACAACCACCTCTGGCCGTGATAACGGCCTTGATACGCCTGGGCTTTGGGTCAAACAGAGCTTGGATGGCGTGTACAGGTACAGCTGCCCATGCAGCTTCAACACGATGCCACAGTTCATCAAGAGTAGTGACTGGCGTGTTGTGACGAGCCAGTTGCTTGGCCACCGTTGACCAGACGTTTTCAATTGGTGAGAGATCTGGAGAATGTGCTGGCCAGGGCAGCAGTGGAACATTTTCTGTATCCAGAAAGGCCCATACAGTACCTGCAACATGCGGTCGTGGATTATCGTGCTAAAATGTAGGGTTTCGCAGGGATCGAATGAAGGGTAGAGCCACGGCTCGTAACACATCTGAAATGTAACGTTCACTGTTCAAAGTGCCGTCAAAAAAGTGCCGTCAGTGCGAACAAGAGGCGACCGAGACGTGTAACCAATGGCACCCCACACCATCACGCCGGATGATACGCCAGTTTGGAGATGACGAATACACGCTTCCAATGTGCGTTCACCGCGATGTCGCCAAACGCGGATGCGACAATCGTGATGCTGTAAACAGTACCTGGATTCATCCGAAAGAATGACGTTTTGCCATTCGTACACCCAGGCTCGTCGTTGAGTACACCATCGCAGGCGCTCCTGCCTGTGATGCGGCGTCAAGGGTAACCACAGCCATGGTCTCCGAGCTGATAGTTCATGCTGCTGCAAACGTCGTCGAACTGTTCGTGCAGATGGTTGTTGTCTTGCAAACGTCCCCATCTGTTGACTCTGGGATCGAGACGTGGCTGCACGATCCGTTACAGCCATGCGGATAAGATGCCTGTCATTTCGATTGCTAGTGATACGAGGCCGTTGGGATCCAGCACGGCGTTACGTATTACCTTCCTGAACCCAGCGATTCCATATTCTGCCAACAGTCCATGGATCTCGACCAACGCGAGCAGCAATGTCGCGATACGATGAACCGTAATCGTGATAGGCTACAATCCGACCTTTATCAAAGTCGGAAACGTGATGGTACGTATTTCCCCTCCTTACACGAGGTATCACAACAACGTTTCACCAGGCAACGCCGGTCAACTGCTGTTTGTGTATGATAAATCGGTTGGAATCTTTCCTCATGTCAGCACGTTGTAGGTGTCGCCACCGGCGCCAACCTCGTGTGAATGCTCTGAAAAGGTAATTATTTGCGTATCACAGCATCTTCTTCCTGTCGGTTAAACTTCGCGTCTGTAACACGTCTTCTTCGTGGGGTAGAAATTTTAATGGCCAGTAGTGTAACATATTAAGCTATCTGTGTAACCAGTCGTTTGTCAGTGGAATATTTCCTGAATGGTTGAAATACGCTGAAGTTAAGTCACTGTTTAAGAAGGGAGATAAAGAAATAGCATCAAATTTCCGTCCAATTTCACTTTAGCCACCATTCTCAAAATTTTTAGAAAAGGTTGTGTACAATCAGCTTTGTAACCATCAATTGTAGGCAACTGTTATATTTTGTGGTCTGTCAAAGACATTTGACTGTGTAAATCAAAATATCCTTTTAAGTAAATTAGAATATTATGGTGTAAAAGGAAATGCTGCAAAATGGTTCAAATCTTATATCTCTGGCGGGAAGCAAAGGGTGTTATAAGGAAAGAGACATGTATTAAGCTATCAGGCATCATCCAACGGGGAACTAATTACATGTGGGGTCCAAGGTTCTATCTTAGGGCCTTTACCTTTTCTTGTGTATATCAATGACCTTTCATCAGTTACATTACCAGATGCCAGGTTTGTTTTGTTAGCTGATGATACAAATATTGCAATAAATAGCAAATCAAATGCAGTCTTAGAAAGATCGGCTAATAAAATATTTGTGGACATTAATCGCTGGTTCCTAGCCAATTCTTCGTCACTAAACTTTGAAAAAACACAATACATGCAGTTCAGCACTTGTAATGGGTGTCCCAAGACTATATGCCTAACATATAAGGACACGTAGATAGAAGAAGTAGGCAGTGTTAAATTCTTAGGATTACAGGTTGATAATAAATTCAACTGGGAGAGCACATCACAGAACTGCTGAAGCGTCTTAACAAATCTCTATTTGCAATGCGAATTGTGTCAGACATAGGGGATATGAAAATGAAAAAGTTGGCATACTATGCTTACTTTCATTCCATAATATCATATGGGATTATTTTTGGGGATAATTCATCATGCCAAGCTAAAGTTTTCCGGGTACAAAAACGTGCAATAAGAGTTATATGTGGTGTGAACTCAAGAACATCCTGCAGAAGCCTGTTTAGGGAAGTAGGGATACTAACTACTGCTTCCCAATATACAGGGTTATTACAAATGATTGAAGCGATTTCACAGCTCTACAATAACTTTATTATTTGAGATATTTTCACAATGCTTTGCAAACACATACAAAAACTCAAAAAGTTTTTTTAGGCATACACAAATGTTCGATATGTGCCCCTTTAGTGATTCGGCAGACATCAAGCCGATAATCAAGTTCCTCCCACACTCGGCGCAGCATGTCCCCATCAATGAGTTCGAAAGCATTGTTGATGCGAGCTCGCAGTTCTGGCACGTTTCTTGGTAGAGGAGGTTTAAACACTGAATCTTTCACATCACTATGCGTGAAACTTGCCCGCACGCGTTCAACCGTTTCTTCGCTCACTGCAGGCCGACCCGTTGATTTCCACTTACAGAGGCATCCAGAAGCTTTAAACTGCGCATACCATCGCTGAATGGAGTTAGCAGTTGGTGGATCTTTGTTGAACTTCGTCCTGAAGTGTCGTTGCACTGTTATGACTGACTGATGTGAGTGCATTTCAAGCACGACATACGCTTTCTCGGCTCTTGTCGCCATTTTGTCTCACTGCGCTCTCGAGCGCTCTGGCGACAGAAACCTGAAGTGCGGCTTCAGCCGAACAAAACTTTGAGTTTTTCTACGTATCTGTAGTGTGTCGTGACCATATGTCAATGAATGGAGCTACAGTGAATTTATGAAATCGCTTCAATCATTTGTAATAGCCCTGTATTTATTCCTTAATGAAAATTGTTATTAAAAATATATCACTTTTTGAAATCAACAGCCCAATTCATGGAATCAATACTAGAAATAAGAATCTTCACAAGGACTTAAAGTCACTTACTCTTGTACAAAAATGTGTGCATTATTCAGGAAGACACATTTTCAATAACTTGCCAGCAGCCATAAGAAGCTTAACAACCAATGAAATTCAGTTTAAGAGAAGCCTTAAGGATTTATTGGTGGCAAAATCCTTCTACTCCATTGATGAATTTCTCAGTAGAACCAACTGAATTGTGTGTGGGATATATAATCTAATTTCTGCACCACCGCCTGCTGTGACCGAGCGGTTCTAGGCGCTTTATTCCGTAACTGCACTGCTGCTACGGTCGCAAGTTCGAATCCTGTCTCGGGCATGGATGTGTGTGACGTCTTTAGGTTAGTTAGGTTTATGTAGTTCTAAGTTCTAGGGGACTGATGACCTCACATGTTAAGTCCCATAGTGCCTAGAACCTTTTGAACCACTTTTTAACTTCTGCACCATTTCAGTGCAGTAATGTGTTCATTGAAAATTAGTATTGTAGTGGTTCTATTATATGTTTATTACCTTATAAATAAATAAAATATTTTTTTAAATTTTAAATTCAGTGCATTAATCAGATCTTAGTAAATGAGTGTTTGTAACATGATTCTTTCATATAGTGTCCATTAAAAAAATGACGAACATTCCACTTGGGGCCCGTGGAAGTACATTAACTTATTTGTTTCAGTTGTAAATATCTGTCATGTGTTATTGTTTTTATGACATGTTCTGCATCCTGGAGGACCTCCTCACTACGGATCAATTGGAATGAAAGTAAATCTAATCTAATCTAATCTATGACTATATCGATATAAAACGCAAGCATAATGTAATACCAAAAGATGCTCTGAACAAATAAATCTTATATTACGGTATATTCAAATATTAAAACCATATGAATGTATAATCCAAATATGTTGTACAAGTGAGTAATGGCTCATGCTACTATATCATAAAGACAAACTGGTGAATGTGATGAACAGGACGAAAAAGTGTGTGTGTGTAGGGGAGGGGGGGACAAAGTAGTCTAAGAAATGTGAGTGTGCAACAGCTTATTATCTACTGGCTGCTGATACGTTAGTGATGGTGAGTAATGGAACTGTTTGGTCATTTAGAACCAGGTCAGGATTCTTTGAGTGGTGTTTACTAAAGGTCAGAATTTCGAGTAACGTTAGTTTTCTGCTTTTCATTCCTTTATGGACAATATAAAATTTCACATCATATGAATGACATTCATTCAGAGCATGTTCAGCAAAGCTGGAATCTTTCATTTTCAGTCCATCGCCTGTCGTGCTCAGTCAGTCTAGTTTTACATAATCATTAAACCCTTTAACCAAAGCTTCACAATATTTAAGATACGGCTGGCTTTGAAATGTGGAATAAGTATTCAAGGCTTTGGTAGGAATCTCCTGTTGCCAAAAACCTAAGAGTAATAGCAAGTCTTTGCTTCGCAGGAAACGCGTTTCTGGTATTTGGCCTTTCTTTAAAACAATTGGCTCCATCATATCTGTTATGGATTGGCAAGAGGGCCAACCCACTAATGTAAGAGGAAGCCGAAAGGCACGCGTTTAAGCTCACGCAGGCTGGCGTGAGGTCTGGAACAGGACAAGGAAGTTAGACTAGAAAAAAAGGATGTAGCTGGTGGAATACTTAACTTTAATCCATTAATGTTGAACGTAGCTCTTGTCTGTACATTCTTTGCAATATCAATAGCAACTGATAATGGCGCCTTGCTAGGTCGCAGCAAATGACGTAGCTGAAGGCTATGCTAACTATCGTCTCGGCAAACGAGAGCGTAATTTGTCAGTGAACCATCGCTAGCAAAGTCGGCTGTACAACTGGGCGAGTGCTAGGAAGTCACTCTAGACCTGCCGTGTGGCGGCGCTCGGTCTGCAATCACTGATAGTGGCGACACGCAGGTCCGACGTATACTACCGGACCGCGGCGATTTAAAGGCTACCACCTAGCAAGCGTGGTGTCTGGCGGTGACACCACAATATCGATTAGAATTTCAAAATCGGACACCGACATCCTAGTGCAGTTATGAAAACCAGAACCGACTTCCAAATTCAGCTAGCACATCATGTCATTTCCACCACATCGTCTATGGTATGTCTTTGTGCATCAAAGACGGCTAAGTCTTTTCCTTCGTCTACTTACTTCATCGAGTGTTACTAATGCAGCAACTCGTCATGAATTCAACTTCTTCACTTGACTTAGTATTGCTGTCGATGCGAATGTACAATGTGAAATATTTGCTGCCAGTTCAGCGTAACGTATGATGCGAATACATACGTTGAAATGTTTGTCGCTAGCGTATACGGGGTCAAGAACAATGAACATTGTTGCATCATATTGTAGGCTTTTGGTGAAACAATACTGCACACAGAAACAGGTTTTTAAACTCAGTGTAAACGCTACCTTAGGGGTAGCATTGTCAGAGGGTTCTTCATGTGTAAGGGCATAATATTAAATCTTTCATTTACAACGAGGAGAGCAATTAAAATACATATCAATAGTTTATAGCAAAGATTGTTTCTTCAAAAAAGCCAAGTAATATCGTTCTACGCGATGACTATAGCTTACAATTTCCAGAAACCGTTAATGTTAATTACCTAACAGATATCACTTTTGTAAAACCACATAAATTTACCTACTAACTTATAGTTCCAGAATGAGATTTTCACTCTGCAGCGGAGTGTGCGCTGATATGAAACTTCCTGGCAGATTAAAACTGTGTGCCCGACCGAGACTCGAACTCGGGACCTTTGCCTTTCGCGGGCAAGTGCTCTACCATCTGAGCTACCGAAGCACGACTCACGCCCGCTACTCACAGCTTTACTTCTGCCAGTATCTCGTCTCCTACCTTCCAAACTTTACAGAAGCTCTTCTGCGAACGGGCACACAGTTTTAATCTGCCAGGAAGTTTCATATCAGCGCACACTCCGCTGCAGAGTGAAAATCTCATTCTGGAAACATCCCGCAGGCTGTGGCTAAGCCATGTCTCCGCAGTATCCTTTCTTTCAGGAGTGCAAGGTTCGCAGAAGAGCTTCTGTAAAGTTTGGAAGGTAGGAGACGAGATACTGGCAGAAGTAAAGCTGTGAGTAGCGGGCGTGAGTCGTGCATCGGCAGCTCAGATGGTGGAGCACTTGCCCGCGAAAGGCAAAGGTCCCGAGTTTGAGTCTCGGTCGGGCACACAGTTTTAATCTGCCAGGAAGTTTTAACTTATAGTTTCTTCACGACGCACTGGCCAAATTTTCAGGTGGTATGAGGAATGGAGGAAGCGAACTACACCTACTGAAGTCCAACACATTGACAGCCATAGGGAGAGTGGAGATGTGGGAGGAACAAACTGTGCTTTCCTTATACAGTTCTAGAACTACACGTGTACTTACTGGTTTGACACGACAGTCACTTCGTAGGCATTACGGTACACACAAGTACTTATTGTTAGATCACCAATGTTGGCTGCGGCTAGATGCAAACACTCTTGAACCGAAGTCGACCGAACATTCGTTCAGGATGTTATGAAAACACTATAATAAAACAAAGAATATACACACTAAACCGTTCAAGGAGTCCACTTCTACTTGCTTGGTATTTCAAGTTGTCATTTCGGTCTTTTTTATCTCTTGGAATCCTTGATGCACCTATTAGTACCAATCATTCGCTTGGCTACATGTTCCGTCAACCACCTTTCAAAGTTCATGTTTAATGAGTCGTCGACTGTATAGGTACATAAGGAAAAGCCCCAACAAACTACGGCAAAAATTTAAAACCAATGATAATCATCACTAGCGCGACCGCTGTAAGCGCCAGAAAAGATGTATTTTGCTACGCCGAATGCGAATGACAAATGATGGAAACTCCATTCAATTTTTTTGTCAATTATTTAGAGGACTCTGTCTTTAGTTCTCGTAGGGAGAAGACGTATTCTTGTGAGAAATGTGTAGTAGACATTGTGTTACCTGAATAATAATTTTTTATGAAAGTATGAAATGTGAGAGTTCTTTTTAGTGCAAAACCACGAAAGTTTTCTTTTCCTCCGCGGATTATGCTGATGTCATGTCACTGTACCTGCCGGCACCTGAGGAGGAAATCCGATAAAAATCAGTATTTGTATTCACGGTCAAAAATGAGAAGTAATTATGGCGGAAGAAGAAGCATATAACCAAATTGCGTAAATCTCAACAGCATAGAGAATACACTACACCAGTGACTTACAATTTACGAGATTTGTGAATTAAAAGTGAAAGAAAATTCATTAGCTGCAAAATTCATAAAAATCAAATATATCAATACTGTAATTAATTCGATTAATAATTTATATATATATATATATATATATATATATATATATATATATATATATATATATATATATATATATATATATATATATGCACACGGCGGAGACATCATCAGAGATGAAGTACTAGCTCAGATGGAGAAGCATGAAGAAAGTAAAAAGCAGCTGGGAATACATCTGCAGTGGTTTAGGTAAGTTACTGGAAACCTGTCAGGATGAGCAGCCGTGAGTTTGCGTCCCAGTCCTACTGGGACAGCGTGTGAAATTCAAAATTTATTAAAACAAACATAATCACTCAAAAAATCTGTCACTGTTACTGGAGCATGATTGTGTCTGAATAGTTCATCTTCGCCGTTATGAAATTGTGATGAAGAAATAACGAGCTGACAAGCAAAATTAGAGGTAATGCTACTAACATAAAGCAGTTGAGAAACTGCAGCAGTCATTGATCAATGTTAAATTCGATTTTTCTGTAAATTTAATTGTCTTTAATTTTTAAGTTACACTGAACAATTTATTGTACTCACTTAAGGAAATGTTCGTTATTTGATTCACAGATGGGAGCACTTGTACACTAAAATGACGAAGAGATGTACGTTCTGTAAACTTCTTTGTACCGCTTTTAGGCTGGGACAGCCAACGCCATAAACGAGGAGGACGCAATTTCTTCTCAGAACAGGACTGCTGTTTAGCAATGGGTGGGAAAAGAGGAAGGAAGCCGTAATCAGGCGCACTGCTGCCATTATCTTTACTCTTTGTGTTGCATCTTCAGTCTGTTTTTGGGTGTACATATAGAT
Organism: Schistocerca piceifrons; assembly: GCF_021461385.2. Taxonomy (NCBI): domain Eukaryota; kingdom Metazoa; phylum Arthropoda; class Insecta; order Orthoptera; family Acrididae; genus Schistocerca; species Schistocerca piceifrons. Next base: position 191,728,741 of record NC_060138.1, read on the forward strand.
GAGAATCTTAATTGGAAAATTCATATTTTGGATCTTATAAAGCGTCTAGGTTCAGCAACTTTTGCAGTCAGAATAATTGCCAATTTTGAGGTTATAGAAATTAGTAAGCTAACATACTTTGCATACTTTCACTCTCTGATGTCATAAGGAATAATAATTTTGGGGTAACTCAACATTTGCACAAAAAGTATTCACTGCTCAAAAAAAAGTGGTTAGAATAATGTGTGGGGTTAATAGTCGCACATCTTGTAGGTATCTTTTTAAAAGATTGGGAATTCTTACAACAGCCTCTTAGTACATTTACTCACTAATGAAATTTGTTCTCAACAACATGGCCCTGTTTTAAAACAACAGTGACATTCATAATTATAATACCAGAAAAAAAGGACTTACACTATCCTTTACTCAACCTATCTTTGGCACAGAAAGGGGTAAAATATGGTGCTATAAAAATTTTCTACAAGTTACCAGATGAAATAAAATGTCTGACAGACAGCAGTAATAGCTTCAAAAATAAATTTAACTCATATCTCCATGACAACTCCTCGCCGGCCAGTGTGGCCGAGCGGTTCTAGGCGCTACAGTCTGGAACCGTGCGACCGCTACGGTCGCAGGTTCGAATCCTGCCTCGGGCATGGATGTGTGTGATGTCCTTAGGTTAGTTAGGTTTTAAGTAGTTCTAAGTTCTAGAGGACTGATGACCTTAGAAGTTAAGTCCCATAGTGCTCAGAGCCATTTGAACAACTCCTTCTATACCATAGATGACTTCTTGAATAGGAATAAATAAATCTATAAATATACTATATGCATTTTGTGCCTCTTTAGGGAATGGAGTAAATAATATATATATATATATATATATATATATATATATATATATATATATATATATTCTTGTTTCATATGTGTATTTCTTGTGCACTTGACACGTTCCACATTATAACTATCTCACCAGGGACAATGATCTTTGTTATACGAAGAGGACTCCTGGATAGCTGTCGTGATGAACTGCTTCATCACTCTAACAGTTTCATCACTTATTGTAGGACAAACAACACGAAAACAGTACCAAAACATCAATCAAACAGTGGTTCAAATGGTTCAAATGGCTCTGAGCACTGTGGGACTTAACATCTCAGGTCATCAGTCCCCTAGAACTTAGAACTACTTAAACCTAACTAACCTAAGGACATCTCACACATCCATGCCCGAGGCAGGATTCGAAACTACGACCGTAGCGGTCGCGCGGTTCCAGACTGAAGCTCCCAGAACCGCTCGGCCACCAGTGGCCGGCAAACAGTGGTTGTAGAATGTTATTGCTCACATAACTTTTGATCGCCGAGGTTGGCAGAGAGCAGGCATGTGATGTACACTCTCTGTGGGGAGGTCACGGGTAAAGAAAAGTGTGTTATGATTAAACACTGTTTCATGGAAACGGCGCACTGAATATTTTTCACAAACACGACGTTCTTGGTACGATTTGTTACAAAAATATCATGTCATTACAAGTTGACGGTAAAAGCCTTCAGGAGAGCCTAAAATGAAATAGACTGTTGTTGAAAGTTGTATGTGTTCACTGTAGTTTAGTTGTTAGAAACGTGGAGTTACGGACCTGAAAGAAGAAGGCTCGGGCCCTGCCTTGTTCAATACTGTTCTATACATCTTCGCGTTTGTAAAAGATTCTGCGACTTTCTTGTTAATGTAATAGATGTATGTTCTGCAATATTCGATATTATTTGCACATAGGAGCACTCTCTCTCAAGAGTGAATTTGTTCGCTTTTGGGACTTCACTCTGAATAAAAAACAAAAGGTTAAATTGCTGCGCCGGGCGCGGTGGCCGAGCGGTTCTAGGCGCTACAGTCTGGAACCGCGCGACCGCTACGGTCACAGGTTCGAATCCTGCCTCGGGCATGGATGTGTGTGATGTCCTTAGGTTTGTTACGTTTAAGTAGTTCTGAGTTCTAGGGGACTGATGACCTCAGAAGTTAAGTCCCATAGTGCTCAGAGCCATTTGAACCATTTTTTAAATTGCTGCGAGTGAAACGAGTAGCAGTTACATTTATGTTCATGCCTGTTACAAATATTTGGCTCTTTATTTCCGAATACGTCGCGATTTTCAAGCGTGGGGGTAGGCAGAATCCTAACAGTAGAGCTGAAATTGCTGGGAGTGAAATTAGAGCTTGACATTAGTGGACAAATATGCCACGTCATGTTGACCGTAACTTCCCGGTAAGAACGGGGTGAAAGTGGCCTCTCCCCAGGAGCTGCGGCGCTCGCTCTGTACTAAAAGCACGCGCATGCGGCCACAGATACACGAATCCCAGAGACGTTGTTCGGCGGCCAAAAACCATGCATAAATTGAAACTTTGGCTTCGCGGCCGATCTATGTTGGGACACCAAAAATGGCTGTGAGCACATTGGGACTTAAGATCTGAGGTCATCAGTCCCCTAGAACTTAGAACTAGTTAAACCTAACTAACCTAAGGACATCACACACATCCATGCCCGAGGTAGAATTCGAACCTGCGACCGTAGCGGTCGCGCGGTGCCAGACTTTAGCACCTAGAACCGCTTGGCCAATTCGGCCGGCATTGGGACATCAATGTGTCATTAGGAGCTGCGCGGCATGTCGGCGCAAAGTTTATTAAAGCAAGCGCCGGATTTCATGGCACGTCCAGGCTGGAACCACTGTCTCTGTTAATTAAATTCTTCGCCAAACGAACTTTTGAATAGCTGACATTCGTTTGGTCTCGTGCGCAGTTTCGGACCGGAAATCGACATGACGTGATCATACTCACCCGGCTTCAGAGAACACCTGGCTAAAGTGTGCTGCGCTCGACTACTCCCACGTCGCTTGCTTATTCTCATTTCGCTTGCTTTCTTTTCCATTTTTTGTTTGTTGTTTTATACTTGCTGATGGAATTTACTTATTTTTTGTACAGTTTGTGCCATTAAAGAGATGAATAAAACAAGGAGGTTCAAAATGATTGTAGGTTACAGTCGTTATTCGTAGATGCGACTTGCACAGAAATGTGTATCGTGGAGATCTGCAACAAACCAGTCTTCCGACTCAAGACAACGACAACACCACTGTTATGGCGATGATTGTTACTCTTTACATAGTCTGCTAATCAATGCCCATTTCCTTAGTTTTAGAACACGTTGTGTCTCCGCAATGCAAATATACAAAGAAATGAATACCTCTGGCTGCATACAGGCGTTGATGTAAGCCAACGGGGACAGTTGAAAATGTGTGCCCCGACCGGGACTCGAACCCGGGATCTCCTGCTTAAAAGGCAGACGCTCTATCCATCTGGGCCACCGAGGTCACAGAGAACAGTGCGACTGCAAGGACTTATCTCTGGCACGCCTCCCGTGAGACCCACATTCTCAACTTATTGTCTCGCACTATATTCATAGTGCCCCTGCCCATTATACTCATTACTCGCGGCTTATTGCCGATTCCCGTAAGAGTTCGGGCATTGTTTGTGCATCCGCAGAGAAGAAGATGGTCAAATGGCCGGTGAGCCTTAACTACATATGTATATGAAAATGGTATCTGTTTTTCGGACATGTCCGAAAGAACAGACACCATCTTCATATACATGAAAATATACGGTAAGGTGGCGTATCTAAACTTTTAAACAGGGATTTGCAGGAGTTCCAAGGTTTCATATCCTTTATGATTTTAACGACATATTTTTGCAATCTGAAAACTCGCTTAGCTACTGTCAAATTACCCCAGAATATGACCCCGTATGTAAGGCGAGGCAAAAAGTAGGCGTAATAGGTACTCTTAATTGTTTTTTCAGATGACTTATATATTCTAAATAGCATTGAAGCTGATGCTATTTACATTTTCCATCACAAGCGCAGTGACGGAGTTAATAGGAAGGGGAAACTTTATTGACACATTCCTGGGGTCAGATACATCACATGATCACACTGACAGAACCACAGGCACATAGACACAGGCAACAGAGCATGCACAATGTCGGCACTAGTACAGTGTATATCCACCTTTCGCAGCAATGCAGGCTGCTATTCTCCCATGGAGACGATCGTAGAGATGCTGGATGTAGTACTGTGGAACGGCTTGCCATGCCATTTCCACCTGGCGCCTCAGTTGGACCAGCGTTCGTGCTGGACGTGCAGACCGCGTGAGACGACGTTTCATCCAGTCCCAAACATGCTCAATGGGGGACAGATCCGGAGATCTTGCTGGCCAGGGTAGTTGACTTACACCTTCTAGAGCACGTTGGGTGGCACGGGATACATGCGGACGTGCATTGTCCTGTTGGAACAGCAAGTTCCCTTGCCTGTCTAGGAATGGTAGAACGATGGGTTCGATGACGGTTTGGATGTACCGTGCACTATTCAGTGTCCCCTCGACGATCACCAGTGGTGTACGGCCAGTGTAGGAGATCGCTCCCCACACCATGATGCCGGGTGTTGGCCCTGTGTGCCTCGGTCGTATGCAGTCCTGATTGTGGCGCTCACCTGCACGGCGCCAAACACGCATACGACCATCATTGGCACCAAGGCAGAAGCGACTCTCATCGCTGAAGACGACACGTCTCCATTCGTCCCTCCATTCACGCCTGTCGCGACACCACTGGAGGCGGGCTGCACGATGTTGGGGCGTGAGCGGAAGACGGCCTAACGGTGTGCGGGACCGTAGCCCAGCTTCATGGAGACGGTTGCGAATGGTCCTCGCCGATATCCCAGGAGCAACAGTGTCCCTAATTTGCTGGGAAGTGGCGGTGCGGTCCCCTACGGCACTGCGTAGGATCCTACGGTCTTGGCGTGCATCCGTGCGTCGCTGCGGTCCGGTCCCAGGTCGACGGGCACGTGCACCTTCCGCCGACCACTGGCGACAACATCGATGTACTGTGGAGACCTCACGCCCCACGTGTTGAGCAATTCGGCGGTACGTCCACCCGGCCTCCCGCATGCCCACTATACGCCCTCGCTCAAAGTCCGTCAACTGCACATACGGTTCACGTCCACGCTGTCGCGGCATGCTACCAGTGTTAAAGACTGCGATGGAGCTCCGTATGCCACGGCAAACTGGCTGACACTGACGGCGGCGGTGCACAAATGCTGCGCAGCTAGCGCCATTCGACGGCCAACACCGCGGTTCCTGGTGTGTCCGCTGTGCCGTGCGTGTGATCATTGCTTGTACAGCCCTCTCGCAGTGTCCGGAGCAAGTATGGTGGGTCTGACACACCGGTGTCAATGTGTTCTTTTTTCCATTTCCAGGAGTGTATAAAATACTGTTACTTAGATAGCAACAGTAGGTTCGATCAAGTCTGTTTCAAGCAGTGACAGCTATACGTAAGGAATGGACGAAAACCATGCAAGAAGAATGAAGGTAAAACACAAAGGGCTAAAACTTCATCTTAAAGTGGAAGTTAAAAGTTGCCGGTACTGACGCTCGTGTTCTCGTAGTTTCAGTTTGTCCTCTCACTCAGTAGATGCACAAAAAGTGTAACTTACTGCGGAAATATCATGACAAGAAATAAGGTTTATGCGTCTGCACGCCCGAAATTTAATACATCAGTGAATACGCCGCGAAAATATGAGGAATGGTTAGTGTTTTGAAAATAGGCTGCTAGATGAGCATCAAAGAAAGCAAACAGAGCTATAGTATGTAGTTGAATCAGACCTGGTGACGCTGAGGAACGAGATTAGGGAATAAGACACTGAAAGTAATAGATCAGTTTTGCTGTTTGGGCAACCAAATAACAGACGATGGTTTAAGTAGAAATGATATAAAATGCAGACTGACGATGACAAGAAAAGGAATTCTGAAAAAGGGAAATATATTAACACCTAATATAAATTTAAGTGCTGAGGAGTCTTTTGTGAAAGAATTTATCTGGAGTGTAGCCTGGTATGGTAGAGAAACGTGAATGACATACAATACAGACAGGACGAGAATATAAGCTTTTCAAATGTGGTGTTACAAAAGAATGCCGGTGATTAAACGGGTAGATTAGACAACTAGTGAAAAGGTGCTGAATCGAATTAGGAAGAAAAGAGTTTAGGGCCACTATTTTACTAAAATATGGGTTCGATTGATGGGACAAATTCAGAGTCATCAAGCGACAGCCATAACGGAGGAACGTATTTGGGACGAGGGAGTAAAATTGTAAAGAATAACAAAGGCTTGTGTACAGTAGGCAGATTCAGATGGATGTGCGTTTTAGCAATTAGGAAGATATGAACAGGCTTGCACAGATTAGTCTGCGGTGGCGACCTGCCGCAAATCAGCTTCCAGACAGAAGACAATGATAACAACAAGAGGAATAGGTTCATAAATAGTAATAAAACTGTTTGAATGCATACATGTTGTGTTGCGTGGTCATTTCCGCCATGCTGGCGTGGTGTGCGCCAACTGCGTACTTCCGATTAGGTGGTGTGAGTGCTCTCTCGGAAAGCAGTCGCGCCTGAGGCACTTGCTAGTATTGCCATATCCAGCTGAACTGGCGTTCAGACGCCAGGGAGCTTCTATATATGCATTTGCAGTCTGTGCGTGGAGTTGTGCTTATTCCTGGAAGCTACCTATGTAGATGTTACAGCAAGCTTTCCTCGTTCCAGATAAAAAAAAAAAAAGGTCGCCTCTTTGTGGTGGTGGTTACGAAACCGGCTCTGAAAGGATAGATGTAACAACGACCACAAAGTGCGGCCTCACTAGAACCACGCCGACTTCATTATTTATGTAAAGTGGCGCAGCGGCACAAACAACATTTGAAGTGAAAATTATCAGTTAGACAATTATGTGGAAGATGACATTTTTCTTAAACAAATTAGGTTCAGAAGACTGTAAGAGAACGCCTTTTAGTCAATTACGAAAATATGTGTACAAACTGACATAGCGAAGACATTATGCAAGTAAAAAAAATATATATATATATTTAAATTCTTGTGCTGCTGGTAATGTGTGACAGAAAAACCAAGGTGAAAGCTAGGAAGAAGTGTGAAGATTGCTTACATGCAGTTCGTATTTTGTTGTGGCCTTCGTTCCCACGACTGATTTACTGCAGCTCCACATTATGTACACTACTGGCCATTTAAACTGCTACACCAAGAAGAAATGCAGATAATAAACGGGTATTCATTGGACAAATATATTATACTAGAACTGACATGTGATTACATTTTCACGCAATGTGGGTGCATAGATCCTGAGAAATCAGTACCCAGAACAACCACCTCTGGCGGTAATAACGGCCTTCATACGCCTGTGCGGTAAGTCAAACAGAGCATGGATGGCGTGTACAGGTACAGCTGCCCATGCAGCTTCAACACGATACCACAGTTCATCAAGAGTAGTGACTGGCGTATTGTGACGAGCCAGTTGCTCGGCCACCATTGACCAGACGTTTTCAGTTCGTGAGAGATCTGCAGCCAAACATGTTCTGTATCCAGAAAGGCCCGTACAAGACCTTTAACATGCGGTCGTACATTATCCTGCTGAAATGTAGGTTTCGCAGGGATCAACTGAAGGATAGAGCCACGGGTCGTAAAACATCTTAAATGTAACGTCCACTGTTCAAAGTGCAGTCAGTGCGAACGAGAGGTGACCGAGACGTGTAACCAATTGCACCCCATACCATCATGCCGCATGATACGCCAGTATGGCGATGACGAATACACGCTTCCAATGTGCGTTCACCGCGATGTCGCCAAACACGGATGCGACCATCATGATGCTGTAAACAGAACCTGGATTCACCCGAAAAAATAACGTTTTGCCATTCGTGCACCCAGGTTCGTCGTTGAGTACACCATCGCAGGCGCTCCTGTCTGTGATGCAGCGTCAATGGTAACCGCAGCAATAGTCTCCGAGCTGATAGTCCATGCTGCTGCAAACGTCGTTGAACTGCTCGTGCAGATGGTTGTTGTCTTGCAAACGTCCCCATCTGCTGAGTCAGGGATCGACACGTGGCTGCACGGTCCATTACAGCCATGCGGATAAGATGCCTGTCATCTCGACTGCTAGTGATACGAGGCCGTTGGGATCCAGCACGGCGTTCCGCATTAACCTTCTGAACCCATCGATTCCATATTCTGCTAACAGTCATTGGATTTCGACCAACGCGAGCAGCAATGTCGCGATACGATAAACCGACCTTTATCAAAGTCGGAAACGTGATGGTACGCATTTGACCTCCTTACACGAGGAATCACAACGTTTCACCAGGCATCGCCGGTCAACTGCTGTTTGTGTATGAGAAATCAGTTGGAAACTTTCCTCATGTCAGTACGTTGTAGGTGTCACCACCGGCGCCAACCTTGTGTGAATGCCCTGAAAAGCTAATAATTTGCATATCACAGCATCTTCTTCCTGTCGGTTAAATTTCGCGTCTGTAGCACATCTTTGTGGTGTAGCAATTTTAATGGCCAGTAGTGTACGTACATGTGTGTGTGTGTGTGTGTGTGTGTGTTTGTGAGTGTCAGCACTGACAACTCTACGCAATCACCACTGCTCTCGGTCATTAAGTGAAGGCCGTTGGCCATTGTGTTGTGCGTGGTGAGAGGTAACGCCTGAAATTTGGTATTCTCGGTACACTCTTGACGCTGTGGATATCTGAATATTGAATTCCCAAACAATTTACGAATTGGGAAGTCCTTTGAGCCTAGCTCCAACCACCACTGCGCGTTCAGAGTCTGTTACTTCCCGTCCTGCGGCCCAACCACGTCGGAAGCCTTTTCAAGTAAATCACCCGAGTGCAAATAACAGCTCCGCCAACGCACTGTCCTTTTATACCTTGTGTACGTGATACTACCGCGATCTGTATAGGTGCATATCGCAAAATGACTTTTGTCACCTCAGTGTAAATAAAAAAAAATGTTCAAATGGCTCTGAGCACTATGGGACTTAACTTATGAGGTCATCAGTCCTCTAGAACTTAGAACTACTTAAGCCTAACTAACCTAAGGACATCACACACATCCATGCCCGAGGAGGGTTCGAACCTTCGACCGTAGCGGTCGCGCGGTTCCAGACTGTAGCGCCTAGAACCGCTCGGCCTCCACGGCCGGCTCAGTGTAAGTTGGTTGGAGAATCCGGGTGTCGTGACATGAAGCAAAGCCATCACGTAGGTTACATTCTGGATTTAAAAAAATTGGGGTGTACATTCGGTCAATGAAAGAGATTGTTTACTAAATATTTGTGTGACCTCTAGGAAGCCCTTACTACGTGTCACAGATAATAATGAAATTAAACAACAAAATGTTTCCTTTATATAATTTACTGTTATGATATTATCTAATAGAAGGCGTTACCCCATCGCTGCTGCCAACGCCGTCACCTTGCTGTGCATGTTTTGGTCTGAGAATGGTTTCATAATCGAAATTGGTCACTAAGTACTTTCAAAAACAATTTGGAATGGTTTAAGATTATTTGTTGATGATCAATCCGTGCTGTTCCTTAGACTTTGTGTTTGAAATTATTTGTTCCATAAAAATTTGCTTTTAGGAAATTAGATCTACGCACAAAAAATTCAAGGAATGCTAAGAAAGGAGATCGCTTATAAAAATCCTCTTTCGACCGCTGCTGTCAAAGGAAAGGAGCGAGTTCGTGTCGGGATTATTTATTCGGCGGGAGAACCTTATTCTACATATATACAAATACTCTGCAAACCATCGTGAACGATACTCCCCATTGTACTATACGTTAAGGTTTCTACCAGTTCCATTCGCGTATGGGGTGCGAGAAGAATGTTAACATAAATGCCACTTCAATCGTACACAATCGGTGTAATCTTCTCTTTGTGATCTTCACAACATCGCTAGAAGCAAGGAAGGAAGGAAGGTAGATTAAGAGTTTACCATCCCCTCGACAGCTACGCTATTAGAGACGGAACACAACCTTGGATTACGAAAGGATGGTGAATAAAATTTGCAGTGCCCTTTTCAAAGGAACCGTCCTGGCATTTGCCTGGTGCGATGTAGGGAAATCACGAGAAACCTTAAGCGGACGGGAATTTGAACCGGCGTCGTCCCGAATGCGAATCCAGTGTGATAACCACTGCGCCACCTAGCACGGTGGGAGCGGTGGCTAGAAGGTTAGCACTATATTCTTATACACCTCGCTCAATGCTGGTAAGTAAGCTTCCGCAGGACATTTGGCGCCTGCCCTTAGATTCCACCTGTTCACGTTTTTGAGCATCTTCGTGACCATTCTTGCTGCACCTTTTTGTACACTTTCAATATCCGCTGTTAGTTATATTTGACATGTGTCCCACAAACTTGAGGAATAGTCGAAGATGAAGTACGCAAGTGATTTGTTAACAGCCTCCTTTGTAGAATACGCAAGTGATTTGTTAGCAGCCTCCTTTGTAGAATGACTGCATTTTTCCAGCATCATGTCAATGAACGAAGTATGCCACATGTCTTACCTATAATTGAGCCTATGTGATCATCCCATATCGTATCCCCAAAAATTGTTACACCTAGGCGAAATACCCTCAGACTTCAAGAAGAATATAATAATTCCAATCCCAAAGAAAGCAGGTGTTGACAGATGTGAAAATTACCGAACTATCAGCTTAATAAGTCACAGCTGCAAAATACTAACACGAATTCTTTACAGACGAATGGAAAAACTAGTAGAAGCCAACCTCGGGGGAGATCAGTTTGGATTCCGTAGAAACACTGGAACACGTGAGGCAATACTGACCTTACGACTTATCTTAGAAGAAAGATTAAGGAAAGGCAAACCTACGTTTCTAGCATTTGTAGACTTAGAGAAAGCTTTTGACAATGTTGACTGGAATACTCTCTTTCAAATTCTAAAGGTGGCAGGGGTAAAATACAGGGAGCGAAAAGCTATTTACAATTTGTACAGAAACCAGATGGCAGTTATAAGAGTCGAGGGACATGAAAGGGAAGCAGTGGTTGGGAAGGGAGTAAGACAGGGTTGTAGCCTCTCCCCGATGTTGTTCAATCTGTATATTGAGCAAGCAGTAAAGGAAACAAAAGAAATATTCGGAGTAGGTATTAAAATTCAGGGAGAAGAAATAAAAACTTTGAGGTTCGCCGATGACATTGTAATTCTGTCAGAGACAGCAAAGGACTTGGAAGAGCAGTTGAATGGAATGGACAGTGTCTTGAAAGGAGGATATAAGATGAACATCAACAAAAGCAAAACAAGGATAATGGAATGTAGTCTAAGTAAGTCGGGTGATGCTGAGGGAATTAGATTAGGAAATGAGGCACTTAAAGTAGTAAAGGAGTTTTGCTATTTGGGGAGCAAAATAACTGATGATGGTCGAAGTAGAGAGGATATAAAATGTAGGCTGGCAATGGCAAGGAAAGCGTTTCTGAAGAAGAGAAATTTGTTAACATCCAGTATTGATTTAAGTGTCAGGAAGTCATTTCTGAAAGCATTCGTATGGAGTGTAGCCATGTATGGAAGTGAAACATGGACGATAAATAGTTTGGACAAGAAGAGAATAGAAGCTTTCGAAATGTGGTGCTACAGAAGAATGCTGAAGATTAGATGGGTAGATCACATAACTAATGAGGAAGTATTGAATAGAATTGGGGAGAAGAGAAGTTTGTGGCACAACTTGACCAGAAGAAGGGATCGGTTGGTAGGACATGTTCTGAGGCATCAAGGGATCACCAATTTAGTATTGGAGGGCAGCGTGGAGGGTAAAAATCGTAGAGGGAGACCAAGAGATGAATACACTAAGCAGATTCAGAAGGATGTAGGTTGCAGTAGGTACTGGGAGATGAAAAAGCTTGCACAGGATAGAGTAGCATGGAGAGCTGCATCAAACCAGTCTCATGACTGAAGACCACAACAACAACAGGTATAGGAATGAGTCGCTGATTGCTATAGTGATTATTGATGTGCTGTTCGTTGGATACTACTTTCCTGAGTTTTATGAAGCGTACAATTTTAAACATTTAAGGCACGTAGCCAATCTCCTCCCTACCAAGAAATCCTCTTGCAAACATAAATTTTGTTGGGTATCCCATACAATCCGACTTTTATTAACAATTATTGGCGTGCTACCGAATCAAATGCTTTTTGGAAGTCCAAAAATACTGCAGCTACGTGATTGTCTTCATCAGTGGCTTTCTCATGCGAATCAAAGTCACCTTTCTCATTACCGATGTTTCCGGTACCCATGATGGCTGGCATCGTGGAGGTCTTTTTGTTTATTATTTTTGAGTTCGGATATGCTCTAGGATTCTTCAAAAGATGGACGTCGTGACATAGGACGAGAGTTTTGTGGAACACTTATGCTGCCTCTGTTGTAGGCTGCTGTGACCGTGCTTTCTTCTAATGCCTGGGAACAGATTTTTGTTCAAGGGACCTACGCTTTACAGTATGTAACTAAATTTCCTTTACAAGCTGTTGGAACAGGTTCTTACATAAAACAAGAAAAACTTATCTAGTAAACATGGCCTCTAACATGTATACCTTAAGAGCTACGAGCACTTGTTCATCTTCAATACTGCTGTGAAACACATGTCGTCTACTGCAAGCTCTTTGCTTTCCATGTTTTGGGAGGAGGTAGTATGGACCAAAATAAGAAAAAATTTCCGGTAAACATGGGCTCTAAAATTAATACCTTAAGCACAACGAGCACTTGTTCAATAGAAGAGATGTGTTTCATAGTAGAGAAGATGAGCAAGTGCTCATAGCTCTGACAGTACACATTTTAGAACCCATGATTACTAGACTATTAATCTTGTTTTGACCCATACTGTCCCCTTACCAAATTATGGAAAGCAAAGCGCTTGTTGTACAAGAGATGTGTTTCACAGTCTCGAAAATAAAAAAGTGCTCATACCTCTCAAGGTACGTATTTTAGAGCCCATATTTACTGGACTTTTTTCTTGTTTTGGTATAAGGAACATGTCGTCAAACCCTGTAAAGCGAGTTTAGTTACACCCTACATTAAGGTTAAAATGAGCGCCTCCTCAGATGCGAATTCTGTGTAGTATCTGACAGGTTTCTTCCGGCGCCTGGAGTCCTGTGTAATTTTAGCGATTTAAGCCGTTTCTCAACGCCACAGATTCCGACATCTATATCACCCTTCCTTGTAGTGGTGTGAGAAGTAAACTGAGGCAATACTTCAGTATATTACGTAGTAATTCAATATTTCTGCTTTTACTTTACTACCCTCAATATCAGTTCCTGTGTCATCCATGAGTTTCTGGATACTAACTCTGGTGCCACTGATAGCCTTTAGGCATGACAAAAATATATTTGGAATCTGTGAGAGTTCTTGCGAAAAGATTCTGCTACGGTAGTCATTTAAGATTTGCCATCATGACAACCAAAAGCCTTTCATTCAGCATCTCTGTCTATAGCCCTATACTTTATGTTAGAGCTGTTATTCATTAGTAACTGTTCCTTTAGAGTGACTGTATATCATGGAGATCCCTGCTATCATGAACTGTCCCACTTGATACATATGGATCCAAGGCATAGTCAACTTTCGACATCATCGAAGATGTCAGGTCTATTTATCGCGACTTGATCTAATATATTTCTATAGTGAGTGAGCTTATGACCTATCTCTTCTAAGCAGATTTCACAGAAGGCATTTGGTGATGTTTAGCAGGATGTTTGTAGCACACACCAATTACAAAACTAATTTTTCCAATCAATTGGTGGATGATTAAAGTCTCCTCAAATGTTCCATTAGTCGCTCCTATCAATATACACTTAGAATTACGCCAAGAATCCACTTTTTTCATGACTGCTTCAGACTCTATGATTTTTGTGAATGCTCTGGCAATTCTTTTCATCTGTGGTTGCCATCTTGGGGTCTTAACAGTAGTACTTTGGGAGCTCCTACAGCTGTAGTTATCTAGGTTGGATGGGGAGTCACCAAAACGCACATGTGCGCTCCACAGACAGTCAGTTATGTAGGTAGTGGCATTTGGTGGCTAAAATATGTTCAATGAAAGAGATTGCTTATTGAATATTTATACAGCCTGTAGGAGACCCTTATTATGACAGGTTATCTTAACAATAGGAGTTTGTGGCACAACTTGACCATAAGAAGGGATCGGTTGGTAGGACATGTTCTGAGGCATCAAGGGATCACCAATTTAGTACTGGAGGGCAGCGTGGAGGGTAAAAATCGTAGAGGGAGACCAATAGATGAATACACTAAGCAGATTCAGAAGGATGTAGGCTGCAGTATGTACTGGGAGATGAAGAAGCTTGCACAGGATAGAGTAGCATGGAGAGCTGCATCAAACCAGTCTCAGGACTGAAGACCACAACAACAACATCTTAACAATGTTCAATCCAAGAAAAACTGTTACAGATAGCGGAGAAAGATAAACGACAATATGTTTACAACTTAATAGAAGGTATTATCTTATCGCTGCTGCCAGTGCTGGTAACGGAGACGGTTCATTGGTGAGCGCGCGCGTTCTGTTGTACCGTTAGCAGTGGAAACAACAAATTTTGTGACGCCTTTCTCCAATCGAGCACGTGCGGGATACGATAGGGCGAGAAAGGACTAATGCGATTCGTCAACCAACAACTCTTACAGAACTACATGAAAACGTCGAGAAGGCGTGAAATAACGTATCCCAGGACAGCATTCGCCATCTGTACGATCGACTAGATGCCAGTCAGCGCCTACATTGCCGTCCGTGCAGACATTACCACATGCTCGTATAAAAAAAATAGTGTAGGTATTTCAGCATGAGGCGATACCTGGAACCTCAAAACCGCATGTGCTACTGATCTCTAAATGTAATTACTTCATGCACTCCATATGCACCGTTGCGAGAATAAATCTTGAGTAAACTGGAAACCTCTAGAAGGGTGTACTAATTTTTTCCGGCAGTGTATAAAAGCGCGGAAGTTTCTCAAGGGTCTCTTGTTTACAATTAATGCTCAGCTCATTGACACCGGGAAAACTGTTATAATACCACGCATAAACTTAACACCGTCCGATCGAAGCACGCATTTTCAATTGCCAGGAAGACATTGCAAGATTGCATCTGTGATCACTATAAAAAAGATGCAAGGACAAACACATCAAAGACCAGGATTATATTTACAAAATCCCGTCCGTCCTCATGGACAATAAAATGTAGCCTTTTCAAGGGTAACTAATCAACTAACTTTTTTGTATCCCTTAAAGAAAATGAAAAACAAATAATACATGGAGATTATAGTCATAAGTCAAATGACGCTTACACTGAGGTATTATCATGCTCTGTAAAGAATTTTGTTCAAAATTATATGCATAGAAATATATATACAAGGATGTATCATCGATTCATGATTACTATTTCACATCGTTCAGTTCATTTTTAAAGATGTTTTCGTTCCCAAAACTACCCTTGTCCAAGACTACATTTATTACAAACACTGTCATTATTTAAAACAACACTACTGGCCATTAAAATTGGTACACCACGAAGATGACGTGCTACAGACGCGAAATTTAACCGACAGGAAGATGATGCTGTGTGTGCAAATGATTAGCTTTTCAGAGCATTCACACAATGTTGGCGCCGGTGGCGACACCTACAACGTGCTGACATGAGGTACGTTTCCAACCGATTTCTCGTACACAAACAGCAGTTGACCGGCGTTGCCTGGTGAAACGTTGTTGTGATGCCTCGTTTAAGGACGAGAAATGCGTACCATCACGTTTCCGACTTTGATAAAGGTCGGATTGTAGCCTATCGCGATTGCTGTTTATCGTATCGCGACGCTGCTGCTCGCGTTGGTCGAGATCCAATGACTGTTAGCAGAATATGGAATCAGTGGGTTCAGGAGGGTAATACGGAAAGCCGTGCTGGATCCCAACGGCCTCGTATCACTAGCAGTCGGGATGACAGGCATCTTATCCGCATGGCTGTAACGGATCGTGCAGCCACGTCTCGATCCCTGAGTCAACAGATGGGGACGTTTGCAAGACAACAACCGTCTGCACGAACAGTTCAAAAAATGGTTCAAATGGCTCTGAGCACTATGGGACTTAACTTCTAAGGTCATCAGTCCCCTAGAACTTAGAACTATTTAAACCTAACTAACCTAAGGACAGCACTCACATCCATGCCCTAGGCAGGATTCGAACCTGCGACCGTAGCGGTCGCACGGTTCCAGACTGTAGCGCCTAGAACTGCTCTGCCACTACGGCCGGCACGAACAGTTCGGCGACGTTTGCAGCAGCATGGACTATCAGCTCGGAGGCCATTGCTGCAGTTACCCTTGACGCTGCATCACAGACAGGAGCGCCTGCGATGGTGTACTCAACGACGAACCTGGGTGCACGAATGGCAAAACGTCATTTTTTCGGATGAATTCAGGTTCTGTTTACAGCATCATGATGGTCGCATCCGTGTTTGTCGACATCGCGGTGAACGCACGTTGGAAGCGTGTATTCGTCATCGCCATACTGGCGTAACACCCGGCGTGATGGTATGGGGTGCAATTGGTTACACGTCTCGGTCACGTCTTGTTCGCATTGACGACACTTTGAACAGTGGACGTTACATTTCAGATGTGTTACGACCCGTGGCTCTACCCTTCATTCGATCTCTGCGAAACCCTACATTTCAGCAGGATAATGCACGACCGCATGTTGCAGGTCCTGTAGAAGCCTTTCTGGATGCAGAAAATGTTCGACTGCTGCCCTGACCTGCACATTCTCCAGATCTCTCACCAATTGAAAACGTCTGGTCAACGGTGTCCTAGCAACTGGCTCGTCACAATACGCCAGTCACTACTCTTGATGAACTGTGGTATCGTGTTGAAGCTGCATGGGCAGCTGTACCTGTACACGCCATCCAAGCTCTGTTTGACAAAATGCCCAGGCGTATCAAGGCCGTTATTACGGCCAGAGGTGGTTGTTCTGGGTACTGATTTCTCAGGATCTATGCACCCAAATTGCGTGAAAATGTAATCACATGTCAGTTCTAGTATAATATATTTGTCCAATGAATACCCGTTTACCATCTGCATTTCTTTTTGGTGTAGCAATTTTAATGGCCTGTAGTGTATTAGGTCTACAACTTCGCTTCCGCCTTTTTGCAATAGACGGCAGTAGCGGCAAGTAGGGTTCGGGTGGTTGGTCATAGGTGTATTACAATAAGCTTAGGCATCTGTAAAAGTAATGCCATAAAAATATTAGTCGATTTGTTATTGCATCATAAGGTTATTCTCGATTAAGTATGTCAATTTACGTACCCATTTCTCGCCATTTGCGGGGAAGTTTTAATTTTCTGCTTTAACAAGAAGAAATCTGCCGCTGTGGCTCTTAAGATGCTGGGTAAGACCAATGGTGAGAGAACTATCAGTGGAAGAACGTGCAGGACTGTTTTCAATGCCTTAAGAACGGTGATTTTGTTGTCGAAGACCGGCATGGCGGGCGAGGGAAGAACGTTTTCCTAGCTACTGAAACAGACGAAGACAGTCACAGGACATCATTATTGAAAGCAACTGATACGTTCGAGCCCAGCACTGAAACACAGTCAGTCACAATACAGCGATAGACACGTAAAGGTAATTTTGCAGCATGTCAGTGCTCGACCCAGTGTCGCAAAACCCGTCAAAATATACATGGAAACGTTGAAACGAGAAGTCCTATCCCTCCCGCCGTATTCTCCATACGTTGCTCTGTCTGAGTACCACCTTTTTCGACCAGTGGCATATAGTCTGGCTGACCAGCGCTTCCGATCATATGAACAAGTGCAAAATAGAATCGATTCATGGAGCCCCACAAAAGACGCCCAGTTCTTCCGCCACGGGATTCGTATGCTATCCGAAAGTTAAGAGAATGTAGTGGCCAGCGATGGGCAGTATTATGAATCATGTTTTTTGTAAGTTTTTCACAATAAAGCCCTGAACTTCGAGAAAAAACGATGGAAGCAAAGTTGTAGACCTAGTAGTTAACCAGTTTACTTAAAATTTTTGCATGATACTCTAAAGAGCATTCAGCCGGACGCAGACTATATATAGATATATAGATACAATATATTCATATACGAGTGTGAATAATATATAAAGAGGAAATGTTGTTATCAAAAATATCGGAAAGTTCTTAACCGATTTACTGCTAATTTTTACATGATACTCTAATGAACGTTCGGACAGACATAGGCGATATCTTTTTCATATATACATAAGGTGACACAATTAAAACCATAATGGGGAAGAACCCGGTATTGAGATGAGATACAGCAAAATGTTTTAGATAAAACAAGTAGGTGCTACTAATGGCCGTGACCATGAATGTGACTTTTCAAGGTGCTTTGGAGGTTAAAGTGATTTTTTTAAATGGGAACCCTAATATTTGATTTAAGATTGAAAAATGATACATTGTTGAAGGTCTTGGCAAGGTTCAATGAAGGTCAAATAAGCAAATATATTTTGATTTTAATAGGGATTAACTCGGAATAGAGGCTTGGATACGGCAAAATACAAAATTTAGCCCCCAAATCACATTGAAAATCACGTTTAAGGTCACGGCCATTTGTAACAATGCGTGACCCCGTTTGCCAACTACTACTTTCCAAACTTCATTCTGGAAACATCCCTCAGGCTGCGGCTAAGCCATGTCTCCCCAATATCCTTTCTTCCAGGAGTGCTAGTTCTGCTAGGTTCGCAGGAGAGCTTCTGTGAAGTTTGGAAAGTACTGGCGGAAGTAAAGCTGTGAGGACAGGGCGTGAGTCGTGCTTGGGTAGCTCAGATGGTAGAGCACTTGCCCGCGAAAGGCAAAGCTCCTAAATTCGAGTCTCGGTCCGGCACACAGTTTTAATCTGCCACGAAGCTTCAGTTTTTGGGTTATTCCTTTACTTGTACTAATAAACCTCGCTTCTTGTCAAATTTTATGATTCTAGGTCATCAGGATGTACCCTATAGTTCTTGATGAATGAGTTTCTAATATCGTAATATGTGACATAAATGGCATATCTTTTTATTGCATTGCCTTTGAAGCTTTAGTTTTCTTAGCGTCAAGAGACCATTCACCATAGACCTTAGTATGTGACATAAATTGCAACTTGTTACGTCCACCCATTCCCGAGAAAACGGTGTCTTCACAGTCAGCCAGGTTCGGAACCCAAAACATGAGTGGAGAATACAGTACCCCAACATTGAATTCCAGGGTTAATTTTTTTATTTCATATTTTTGTGGTGCAGGTGGTTGGGCTAGAGTCCGGATAGCCTGCGTCCAATTCGCCCTGTATGAGAATGAAGCAACATGTTTAAAACGGATGTGTATGACTATATACTGCTAAAGCCGGGTGTGACAGTTCATCTGTGATATAACGGTCCTGTGTAACGTTGAATTGGTCCTGATATGAGGGATGGATAGCCATCAATGGCGCCACACGTATTCATTCCATGAGACACTGTGAGAGATTTTGTATTGAACTCAGAACATTAGACCAAATTCTGATAATCAGGAACTGTACACGTCCTCCCTCTGCTGGCCAAATTCTGGTGGTGAAAATTTCTTACAGTACCTGGAGGTCTAGCCTCCCATTCTCCCTGTCAGTGGTCAAGCGACCGCTCCTTAAGCAGAGTCCGAACAGGCACATGGGGGGAGAGGAGTTTTTGGGAGCTCCAACATTACACGCATCATGGAGCCCCTTGGGCAGATAGTGTTCAGGGCTGGAGAGAAAGTCAATGTACACTCCTGGAAATTGAAATAAGATCACCGTGAATTCATTGTCCCAGGAAGGGGAAACTTTATGGACACATTCCTGGGGTCAGATACATCACATGATCACACTGACAGAACCACAGGCACATAGACACAGGCAACAGAGCATGCACAATGTCGGCACTAGTACAGTGTATATCCACCTTTCGCAGCAATGCAGGCTGCTATTCTCCCATGGAGACGATCGTAGAGATGCTGGATGTAGTCCTGTGGAACGGCTTGCCATGCCATTTCCACCTGGCGCCTCAGTTGGACCAGCGTTCGTGCTGGACGTGCAGACCGCGTGAGACGATGCTTCATCCAGTCCCAAACATGCTCAATGGGGGACAGATCCGGAGATCTTGCTGGCCAGGGTAGTTGACTTACACCTTCTAGAGCACGTTGGGTGGCACGGGATACATGCGGACGTGCATTGTCCTGTTGGAACAGCAAGTTCCCTTGCCGGTCTAGGAATGGTAGAACGATGGGTTCGATGACGGTTTGGATGTACCGTGCACTGTTCAGTGTCCCCTCGACGATCACCAGTGGTGTACGGCCAGTGTAGGAGATCGCTCCCCACACCATGATGCCGGGTGTTGGCCCTGTGTGCCTCGGTCGTATGCAGTCCTGATTGTGGCGCTCGCCTGCACGGCGCCAAACACGCATACGACCATCATTGGCACCAAGGCAGAAGCGACTCTCATCGCTGAAGACGACACGTCTCCATTCGTCTCTCCATTCACATCTGTCGCGACACCACTGGAGGCGGGCTGCACGATGTTGGAGCGTGAGCGGAAGACGGCCTAACGGTGTGCGGGACCGTAGCCCAGCTTCATGGAGACGGTTGCGAATGGTCCTCGCCGATACCCCAGGAGCAACAGTGTCCCTAATTTGCTGGGAAGTGGCGGTGCGGTCCCCTACGGCACTGCGTAGGATCCTACGGTCTTGGCGTGCATCCGTGCGTCGCTGCGGTCCGGTCCCAGGTCGACGGGCACGTGCACCTTCCGCCGACCACTGGCGACAACATCGATGTACTGTGGAAACCTCACGCCCCACGTGTTGAGCAATTCGGCGGTTCGTCCACCCGGCCTCCCGCATGCCCACTATACGCCCTCGCTCAAAGTCCGTCAACTGCACATACGGTTCACGTCCACGCTGTCGCGGCATGCTACCAGTGTTAAAGACTGCGATGGAGCTCCGTATGCCACGGCAAACTGGCTGACACTGACGGCGGCGGTGCACAAATGCTGCGCAGCTAGCGCCATTCGACGGCCAACACCGCGGTTCCTGGTGTGTCCGCTGTGCCGTGCGTGTGATCATTGCTTGTACAGCCCTCTCGCAGTGTCCGGAGCAAGTATGGTGGGTCTGACACACCGGTGTCAATGTGTTCTTTTTTCCATTTCCAAGAGTGTATTTTCAGTATGTCTGCGGGGGGGGGGGGGGGGGGGGGGGGGGGGGGGTCCCGCCTGCAGCTATCGAGTGTGCAGGGTGCAGCCGTCTGCATGTTGTGGCTCACGTCGGTACCAACGACGTCTGTCGCTTGGGTTCTGAGGCTGTCCCCATTTCATACAGGAGGCTGGCGGAGGTTGTGAAGGCTGCTCGACTTGAGTGCGGAATACAAGCAAAGCTTGCAATTTGCAACATTGTTCTCAGAGTCGGTCGGGATCCTTTGGTTTGCAGGGTCTCAAGCAAAGGGTTCGTCGACTCTGACGACTACAGATTTCTGGATCTGCGTTATCGGGTGGGAAACTGTAAGACTCTCCATGACAGGTGTGAGTTGCACTACACAAAAGAATCAGCTACTCGAGTAGCAGAGTACTTATGGAGAGCACACGGTTTTTTTTAAGGCTAGGAGGTAGGTTAAGGTTCTCTGATGAACACTCGCCAGACGACTAGCAGACTGCGACGTAAGATCATGTTCAGAGTAAAGACTTTTCGGCTGTCAATATTTTATCAGTAAATAGTCGAAGTATTCGTAACGAAATTCCCGAATTTGTTGCCCTCCACGAAACTTCTCGCATTCAGATTATTCTCTGGAACGAGAGCTGGCTGAAACTGTAAGTAGAAAGCTCTGAGATATATTGCGATTCATGGAACGTATGTCTAAAAGACAGATTAGACATCATAGGAGGGCATGTGTTCATTGCAGCTGACGAAAATATTGTTTCTACTGAGGTCTAATTTGAGTGTGACAGTGAAGTTATCTGCTCACGTATAACAGGTGTAGCTGAAATCAAATTAATTGTTGGATGTTTTTACTGGTCAGCCGATTCCGCTATGACTGTTTTAGAATCATTGAAAGAAAATCTACGGTCAGTAGCGCAGAAATACCCGGATCATGTAATATTAGTTGGAGGCGACTTTAACCTGCCGAGTATAGACTGGGCCATAAGTGGATTCATTGCAGGGGCTATAGACGGACAGTCTTCCGAAGTTCTTTTGAACACGTTTTCTGAAAACTGTCTTGAGCAGCTAGTCCGACAGCCCACACGCAATGGAAATGTTTTAGACCTTGTAACTACAAACAGGCCTGATATAAACGATGGCGTCAATACAGAGACAGGGATTGGTGACAATGATTTCATCATAGCGACTTTGGTTACTAAAGTTAATAAAACAATCAAGAAGGCTAGGAGAGTATTTATGCTAGAAAGAGCAGATAGACGGTTAGTAGCATTAGACTTCGACAGTGAATTAACGTCATTTAGTGCCAGTACGATGGACGTAGAGGAATTATGGGCAAAGTTTAAGCGGATTGTACATCAAATTCTGGAGAAGTATGGGCTGAGTAAGTGGATTAAGGACGGAAAAGACCCACCGTGGTTTAATAACCAAATTAAAAAACGCTGAGGAAACAAAGGCTGTTGCACTCTTGGTTCCAGAGTGGATGCACAAATGACGACAGTCAAAAGTTAATAGAAATTCGTGCATCTGTAAAAAGACAACAACTACCGCCATCATCTTGCCGAGAACGCGAGGAAATTCTGGTCCTGTGTAAAATTGCTAAGGCTTCATCCAGTCGCTCGTAGACCAATCTGGTGTGACAGTTGATGGTAGCAAAACGAAAGCCGATGTTTTAAATTTCACATCTAGGAAATCGTTCACACAGGAGAATCGTAAAAACATACCGTCGATTGACCACTGCACGGACTCCCGTCTAGAGGACATAGTAAAAAGCATCTCTGGTGCAGAGAAACAGCAGAAAGCAAATGAGTCGCCAGGTCCTGACGGAATCCCAGTTTGGTTTTTAAAGAGTACTCTACAATATTGGCCCCTTACCTAGCTTGCATTTGTCGTGAATCTCTTGCCCGGAGAAAAGTCCCAAACGACTGGGAGAAAGCGCAGGTGACTCCTGTATTGAAGAAGAGTAACAGAACGGACCCACAAAATTACAGATCAATAACCTTAGCAACGGTTTGGTACAGAGTACTTGAACGTATTCTTTGTTCGAATTTAATGAACTTCCTTGAGAGGAAAGAGCTTCTGTCCAGAAATCAGCACGATTTTAGAAAGTATCGCTCTTACGAAACTCAGCTTACTCTTTTGTCACATGATATCCGGAGAATTATGGGTGAAGGCAACAAGCAGATTCCACATTCCTAGATCTCCGTAAAGCATTTGACACCATGCCGCACCGCCGAATGTTAAAGAAGCTACGAGCATACGGAATAGGTTCCCAGATATGCGAGTATCTCGAAGACTTTCTAAGCAACAAAATCCAGTTGTTGCCCTTGACGGCGAGTGTTCATCAGAGAGAAGGGTATTGTCCGGAGTGTCCCATGGAAGTGTGATAGGAGCGCTGTTATTTTCTGTGTACATAAATGATCTGGCGGACAGGATAAGCAGCAGTCTGTGGCTGTTTACTGATATTGCTGTGATATGGGGGAAGGTGTCGTCATTGAGTGCCTGTACGAGGATACAAGATGTCTCACACAAAATTCTTAGTTGGTGTGATGAATGGCAGCTAGCTCTCTACACGTATAAAAATGTTACTTGATGCAGCTGAATAGGGAAAACAAACCCAGTACGGCATTAGTACTGTGCTGCTTTACACAGGCACATCGATTAAATATCCTGGCATAACTCTGCAGTGCAATATGAAAGGAAATGAGCATGTAAGGATTGTAGCATGGAAGGCGAATGGTCGACTTTGGTTTGTTGGGTTACTTTTAGGAAAGTGTGGTTCATCTGTAAAGGAGACAGTATAAGGACACTAGTGCGACCCATTGTTGAGTGCTGTTCGAGTGACTGGGATCATCACCGGGTCGGATTAAAGGAAAACATCGAATCAGTTCAGGCGCAGGCTGCTTGATTTGTTACGTGTAGGTTAGAACAACACGCAAGTGTTATGGAGATGCTTCAAGAACTCAAATGGGAATCAAAAGAGGGCAGATGACGTTCTTTTCTAGGACCGCGATCGATAAGATTTAGGGAACCGATATTTGAGGCTGACTGCAGAACGGTTCTACTGGGTCAACGATCATTTCGCGAAATTAGCGCTCGTACGGAAGTATATAGATAGTCGCTTTTCCCTCGTTCTGTTTGCGAGTGGAACAGCAAAGGAAGTGACTCGTAATGGTAGAAGGTACCTTACGCCACGCACCTTATGATGGCTTCGGGAGATGTAGATCGGAATTGGCTACCAGCGTGCCAGCTCCACCGCACAAGCAAGCTACATGCGCGGCGTCTGATACAGAGGCGGGTAACCTTGACATCGAAGTTTGTTGGCAGGTCCCGGGGAATCACTCTCTCCAAAGCTTCTGGAATGCGACCTTCGCAGCGGCCAGTTAGCTGTGTTCATGGCAAGATCGCAGAACTGCGCCTGAATTGCAAGCACACCGTGTTTTCGTCTGCAGCTGCGTGGGAGAGCTAACTGGTCTCTTTCAGTTATATCAGAGGGGGCTGCGCTATTAGCAGTTAGCGGCATTTTTGCAAACATAGACATACACTTAAGAGCCAAAATTTCACGACCACCTGGGCAGCACAGCAGCGATTCTACGTGCCATGGATTCCAGTAATCTTTGGTAGGTTTCCGGAGGTATACAAAGGCTGTTCGGAAAGTAAGGTCCGATCGGTCGCGAAATGAAAACCACAGTGAAAATAAAAATTTTTTTATTCGCAACAGTTAACCTTCCAGCTACCTCTCTAAATAGTCGCCATTCCGACTTAAGACATCTGTCGTGGCGTTGCACAAACTTTCCAGCACCCTCGTCACAGAAAACAGCCGCCTGTCCTTTCTCTGCGCTGGTCTGCCTTACGTTGTTTGTGCCAACATGTTGTCTTCGTTGTCAGATGTTCATCTGAGCAGAGATGAACAACGGAGGGGGCCAATTAAGGGCTGTATTGTGGGTGATCAAACACTTCCCACAAGAGCATCTTCATTGCCCTTGCAGAATGCGGCTGAAAATTGTCTTGAAGAAAGAAGCGCATGAAATTTATGTTATGGGGGCTGCATAGGTTCAGGCGAAATCTCTCACCGGATCCACATACTTGGCGGTAGACACTGTTGTTTTAGGCATCTGTACATGATCACTTTGCGCTCTGAACTGAAAAGAGCGACGTGAAGCGTTCGACAGGCACTCTAAAGAAAGTGCCCAACACATCTGTAGAAAGTTCCATCTGATTTTCGCAGTAGTTTCCATTTCACGCCTAATCGGACCTTACTTTCCGAATACGTCTCGTGTATGGAATAAGAAAGCTACCCGCCAGGGTAGCCGACAGCACTAAAGCACTGCTTCCTGGACTCGGGTAGGCGTGCCGGCCCCGGATCGAATCTGCCCGGCGGATTAACCTACGGGCCGGTGTGATGGCCAGCCTGGATGTGGGTTTTAGGCGGTTTTCCACATCCCCCTAGGTGAATACCAGGCTGGTCCCCACGTTCCGCCTCAGTTACACGACTCGCAGACATTTGCAACACATTTGTACTATTCCATGGATTACATTAGACACAGACAGCTGGGGTACACTAATTCCTTCCCGGGGGGTACGGGGTGGCGGCAGGAAGGGCATCCGGCCACCCCTTAAACTTACCATGCCACATCTGATTAACCATGGCCGGCCCTACTTAACTGTGGGACAAGGCTCAGACAAAGAAGAAGAAGATGGAATACAAACAGCTAGCAGTTGAGGAAGATAGTAGTCAAAAGCTCTTGAACAGGTTTTAACTTATATAAATGGGCCTTATGCAGAATTCTTATTACCTAGAGATAAGTATGTACAGATAAACGCAAAGTTCAGAAAATTACGATTTTATGAAAACACAACATATACAAAGTGGAGGTTATTACAATATGCAATAAAAATACGTCCACTTGTGCTGCAAGCTGAATGGCCACGTGCAAAACACAGCGGAGTGGCCGACTGGCCAAATGCCTAACATGGACACTGATACATTTCAAAAAGGCCAAAAGTTATTAATTATTAAAAGAAGCCACAACTTACGTTATACATGCTGATCATGATGTGCCGCCAGTAGGCTTAGTCATAAATAAAATTGACAATCGTAAAAACAGCCGTCTGGTTTTGTCATACTTAAAATAATACACATATTAGACTTGGCGTGTGTGACCAGTAACGGATAAACATACAACTGACTTAATAACATTCATGGGTGAACAGAAATTGGGAAAACTGCGCCTAGATGGCGCTGATACACCCTGTGGTCTGTAGCCACAGCAAACAGCTGATGTAACTGTACCACATGCCGAAACCGAAATATTTTTACAACAGAAATTCTGAAGACAGTGAGAGACAGAAAGCATCAACAATTGTTACAATAAGGCCACTAGGTTTACAAAAATTACATGAGAAATGACGTGATTATACACATAGTTACAACATTTTATTGGGAACGTTTATGATGAGTTTGGCATTCAGAAAACAATGTAGTAGCCCAATGTGATGATTATGTTAATTCGAACACAAGACGTAAACCATCTAAAAAAAATTTATTTTTCAGTTGCCGTTGGTAATTCAAAATTAAATCGTTACTGTTGAAATTAAGTTTAATAATACTAAGTTCTTGCAAAATATCCAACCTATATCCCTTCTCCTCTCTGCGCAAAATAACAGTAGAGGGTGCGGGTCTCCCGCATCGTTCCTCTACGCTCTGTCAAGAAGCACGGGACTTCATTTCCATTTCCATTTTCAAATTACTAGGGGAATGTCCGCTTTGAACGAGATGTTCAGCATTTGTGGAGCCATAAATATTAATACTGCATTTAGCAGTAAATGTTCCTTGTACTTAGGTTTAATTGGGCTCCCCGTCTGATCTACATAAAAACCATTTTGAAAATGTATCTTCTTTACGTTCTAAGTAGTGTATTCACTTTCCTCTCAAGTTGTTATCAGTTTGAAAATACACATTGCAACTGCATTTCTTAGAAGGAACTCTAATTTTATACGAAATATTAGCTAGAAACGGTATGTAAGTGAAACATCTTCTCCCATCTACACCTTCCCGTTTACTATCACCTAATGTGGAACATTTTATCGAGGATTCCTCACCCTAAATGCTGTCAACTACTGAGGGATTATAGCCGTTATTGGTTGCTATAGTTTTAATTAATATAATCTCATCTCGCAAACTCTCAGGTTTTAACGGAGTTATCAATGCTCGGTGGATACTAGAATGTAAGAAGGGCAGTTTATGGGCTTGGGTGTGTGCTGAGTCAGAACGATATTATCAGACAAAGTTTCCTTACGGAAAATACTGAAGTCTATTTTGTCGTCGTGTACTCGTAATGTAAGATCAAGGTAATTCAGTTCGCTGCTACTGTCTCCCAGTTCTTTTGTAAACACTATTTTTTCATCCAGCCGAATGAAACTGAAGCTGTTGATACGAATAGTACTCAAGACTGGTGTGATTTCTCGATTTGATTACGTCTATTTTGTCACTGTCTGTTAGATAAAATGAAGCAGGCCTTGCTAGTATTGCAGCACTTGTAACACACGCCATAGCCAAACTGTTTGGTACAGATGGTCATTTTTATGTATCTCATTTACATAAATAACACGTCAGAACATAGTTTACGAAATACCAATATCAAATGCCTATTAGGCGTACTACCATGTTAGGAAATAGTTTCACATTTCATTTATATGCTCCAGTTTCTCAAGCATGAGGTCGAAAAGTAGTACACTTCTGGCCATTAAAATTGCTACACCTAGAAGAAATGCGGATATTAACGGGTATTCATTGGACAAATATATTATACTAGAACTGGCATGTGATTACATTTTCACGCAATTTGGGCGGATAGATCCTGAGAAATCAGTACCCAGAACAACCACCCCCGGCCGTAATAACGGCCTTGATACGCCTGGGCATTTTGTCAAACAGAGCTTGGATGGCGTGTACAGGTACAGCTGCCCACGCAGCTTCAACGCTATACCACAGCTCATCAAGAGCAGTGACTGGTGGATTGAGACGAGTCAGTTGCTCGGACACCATTGACCAGACGTTTTCAATTGGTGAGAGATCTGGAGAATGTGCTGGCCGGGCAGCAGCTGAACATTTTCTGTATCCAGAAAGGCCTGTACAGGACCTGCAACATGCGGTCGTACATTATCCTGCTGAAATGTAGGGTTTCGCAGGGATCGAATGAAGGGTAGAGTCACAGGTCGTAACACATATGAAATGTAACGTCCACTGTTCTTAGTATCGTCAATGCGAACAAGAGGTGACCGAGATGTGTAACCAATGGCACCCCATGCCATCACGCCAGGTAATACGCCAATATGGTGACGACGAATACACTCTTCCAATGTGCGTTCACCGCGATGTCGCCAAACACGGATGCGATCATCATGATGCTGTAAACAGAACCTGGATTCATTCGAAAAAATGACGTTTTGCCATTCGTGCACCCAGGTTCGTCGTTGAGTACACCATCGCAGGCGCTCCTGTCTGCAATGCAGCGTCAAGGGTAACCGCAGCCATGGTCTCCGAGCTAATGCTCCATGCTGCTGCAAACGTCGTCGAACTGTTTGTGCAGATGGTTGTTGTCTTGCAAACGTCCCCATCTGTTGACTCAGGGATCGAGACGTGGCTGCACGATCCGTTACAGCCATGCGGATAAGATGTCTGTCATCTCGACTGCTAGTGATATGAGGCCGCTGGGATCCAGCACGGCGTTTCGTATTACCCTCCTGAACCCACCGATTCCATATTCTGCTAATAGTAATTGAATATCGACCAACGCGAGCAGCAATGTCGCGATACGATAAACCACAATCGCCATAGGCTACAATCCGACCTTTATCAAAGTCGGAAACGTGATGGTACGCATTTCTCCTCCTTACACGAGGCATCACAACAACGTTTCACCAGGCAACGCCGGTCAACTGCTGTTTGTGTACGAAAAATCGGTTGGAAACGTACCTCATGTCAGCACGTTGTAGGTGTAACCACCGGCGCCAACATTGTGTGAATGCTCTGAAAAGCTAATCATTTGCACATCACAGCAGCTTCTTCCTGTCGGTTAAATTTCGTGTCTGTAGCACGTCATCTCTGTGGTGTAGCATTTTTAATGGCCAGTAGTGTACTTTTGTAGATTTTTGGTAACAGCATTAAACAATGACTGTCTTTATATAGTAATATAGATAATTTTTTGCCATTTATTGTCCGTCTGTCTTAATTAGGTTTTTATTTATCCTCAGTGTTACTATGTCTTCGAGTATTGAGTCATTTCTGTCTGCTGTTGATCCAGATTTTCTAGACATTGTGAGAAAACATTAGACGAAGATGAAGGCAGCGATGCAAATTATCTCGAAGATGAAAAGACCCTTATTATAACAGTGAGGACGAAACTGCTTCAGAACAAAGCTGTGAGTGGTGAACCAGATAATGAAGTGAGAAATGAAACAGAGAGGAGGCTTCTACTGTCTATGGCAGAAAGTGGTCCGCTATTGAAACTCAAGGGAGTGTAAGAACACCAGCCCACACCTTGATTATGGAAGTTCCTACACTGAAAGGCACTGCAAGAAAATTGGGAGACTCATGCAGCCCATTGGAAGCGTGGCAATGGTTGTCTACCAGAGATATGTTATAAGAAATTTGCCAAACGTGTCGTTCAGTGACGCGTAAACAGTGTGAAGAGGACGCCTTGCGTAAATATTGAACATATGTGAAAGACTATGTACCAACTAATATGTGTAGTTCGTTTACATGTTGCTGATTTTTAACACCCTATATGTTCATTTACAGCAGTCTACTACTGTTTCATGTTATTCCTAATACAGTAAACTAGTTTGAATTTTTATGTTCCATTTTACTTCACTGTTACTGTTTCCTTTTGTGATTTATTTTGAGTTTTTTGTATTAAACTTACATTTTGTATTCTAATATATGCAGATACAAAATTTATGAATAAGTACATGTGATTAAAGTAAAATAAATTACTTTTCGAAGCTAAAGCAAAGAGGTGTCCTTTTGGACCCCACCATTTATGATACAAAGAGGTCACTACTCTGTTTGAGGATCAACTGTTTAATGTTCATTTCTTTGTATTAAAAATTTCTTGCAGACAGCTTACGAATCATATTTGTCAGAAAGACTAACGAAAAATCTAGTTTTTTTGGAGATTATTACATTCTCTGTTTATAAGTGACATGTGTGAGGGGCGTTTGAAAACCCCGTGCAAAAATAAAAACTACTTACATGTTTGGGGTAAACCTTTTTTATTTTTCGACATAGTCTCCTTTGAGACTTATACACTTCATCCAACGCTGTTCTAATTTGTTGATCCCTTCCGAATAAATAGGAATTGTCCAAGTCTGCAAAATAGCTATTAGTTGCTGCAATCACCTCCTTGTTTGGATAAAATCTTTGTCCCGCCAGCCATTTCTTCAAATTGGGGAACAGATAGTGGTCCGAGGGACCCAAGTCTGGAGAACGGGGGGATGTGAAACGAGCTGGAATCGTATTTCCATTAATTTTGCGACCACAACTGCTGAGGTGTGTGCTGGTGCACTGTCGTGATGGAAAACGACTTTTTTGCGGTCCAGTCGCCGGCGTTTTTCTTGCTGCTCGGTTTTCAGATGGTCCAATAACGATGAATAATATGCACCTGTAATAGTGTTACCCTTTTCCAGATAGTCGATGAGGATTATCCCTTGCGAATCCCAAAAGACAATCACCATAACCTTTCTGGCCAAATGACTGGTCTTCACCTTTTTTGGTGCAGATTCTCCCTTGGTAACACATTATTTAGATTGTTGTTTGGTCTCAGGAGTATAGTAATGTATCCATGTTTCATCCACAGTGACGAAACGTCGCTTAAAGTCCTGCAGATTCTTCCTGAACAGCTGCAAACCATCCTTGCAACACTTCACACGATTCCATTTTTGGTCAAGTGTGAGCAGTTGCGGAACCCATCTTGCGGATAGCTTTCTCATGTCCAAATGTTTATGCAAAATATTATGTACCCATTCATTCGAGATGCCCACAGCACTACCAATCTCACGCACCTTAACTCTTCTGTCATCTATCACCATATCAATGATTTCTGGAGTCGTAACCTCCACAGTGCGTCCAGAATGTTCAGCATTACTTGTGCTCGTATGGCCACTCTGTAAATTTTGAAACCACTTATAAACTGTTCTAATCGAAGGTGCAGAGTCGCCGTAATGTTTATCAATTTTCTCTTTAGTCTCCTGAGGCGTTTTGCCTTTCATAAAGTAATATTTAATCACCACACGAAATTCTTCGTCCATTTTCTGACAATCACTCTCCTTCCTTGATTCACACGAATGCCAAACACAAAGAAATCGACCAATATGGCTGAAACTTGATGTGCGTTCTTTCCAAAGATGCTATTAACTAAACATGACCTCGATACGCGCTGGTGGTGCCATCTCTCAGACTTTGCACGGACTTTTCAAACGCTCCTCGTAACAATGAATTTACTTGCCAGGTTACAAATTAGAGCGATAAACGCCGTGGACCTTAGTACAGTTATCGCTTCTCTTACGCATTATGCTTCCACAAGTTTGGAAACACGCGCCGTGTAGCCATGGCAGTGTCTGGTACGAGAAAGGCGTTGTAGCTAAGGGCACCGAGGGATGCGCGAATATCATGTGCTTCAGTGACTAGTTAAAAGACGCATCTGGCCCATCTAGCCTTCATTATCATGAGACAAAAAGCTCTGCGGATACGCAGTGGGACACGTTGAAGGGTCGAGGTAGTTTATAATATTTGTTTGAGTTACGATGTAGCTGTACAGTGTACCAACGTCACTCATAACGTACCCTAACAGGGAAAAAAATGGCAACACCAAGAAGGAGTTGTTCGGCATAAACGGAAGTTGGTAGGCGTGTTTGTCTATCTTAAAGATGACTATTAAAATTTGGCGCCAGTCGCACAAGAGTGGCGCCAGTAGCGCCACTATGAGGATGAAAACCAGATTTGTTTTAAATACGCGCCGTAACGGTCGTGAAAGTTAGTTACCTTTGAGACTGGGACGTAGTGAGTCGATATTAGTCAAATATGCCTTTAATGCGACAAAGACACCATTAGCAGCACCTCACTGAGTTTGAAAGAGGTCATGTAATAGGGCTATGAGAAGCTGGATGTTTCTTCTGTGCTACTGCGGAAAGACTTGGTAGGAATGTAGCCACTGTACATGATTGTTGGCAGCGGTGGTCACCAGAATGTACGGTTGTAAGAAGACTGGGCTATGGATGGCCATGAGACACTACCGAGAGCGAAGACCATTGTTTTCACTGTATGGCTCTGTTGCACAGAGCTGCATCTGCAGCAGCAATTAGAGCAGTGGTTGGCACCACACTGACACAAAGAACTGTTACGAACCGGTTACTTCAAAGACAGCTCTGAGCCAGATGTCATGTAGCGTGCATTCCGCTGACAGCCATTTGCGACTTTAGTCGAGTCAAGCGAGAGCTCATAGGAGGGCAGGATGGGGGTCTGTTGTGTTTTCTGATGAAAGCTGGTTCTGCCTCGGCGCCAGTGGCGAGCGTGCGTTGGTCTGGAGGAGACCAGTTAGGGTCTGCGACCAACTGTCTGTGTGCTACACACACTGGACCTATACCTAGATGGTCTCGGGTGTGATTTTTTACGACAGCGGGAGTACTCTTGTGGTTATTCCACGCACCATGACTGCAAATTTGTACGTCAGCCTGGTGATTCGTCTTGTTGTGTTGCCATTCATGAACTGCATTCCAGGGGGTGTTTTCCATCAGGATAACGCTCGCCCACGTACCGCTGTTGTAACCCAACATGCTCTAAGAGTGTCGACATGTTGCCTTGGCCTGCTCGATCACCAGATGTGTTTCCAATCGAGCACGTATGTGACGTCACTGTACGACAACTCTAGCATCATCCACAACCAACATTAACCGTCCCCTGTATTACGTGCAACAGGCATAGAACAATCAAGAATGGGGTGCCGCAAGGTTCGGTCTTGGGGCCTCTGCTGTTCTCAATATACAGGGTGTTACAAAAAGGTACGGCCAAACTTTCAGGAAACATTCCTCACACAACTGGTTCAACTGGCTCTGAGCACTATGGGACTAAACATCTGTGGTCATCAGTCCCCTAGAACTTATAATTACTTAAACCTAACTAACCTAAGGACATCACACACATCCATGCCCGAGGCAGGATTCGAACCTGCGATCGTAGCAGTCGCGCGGTTCCGAACTGAGCGCCTAGAACCACTAGACCACCGCGGCCGGCATTCCTCACACACAAAGAAAGAAAATATGTTATGTGGACATGTGTCCGGAAACACTTACTTTCCATGTTAGAGCTCATTTTATTACTTCAAATCACATTAATCATGGAATGGAAACACACAGCAACAGAACGTACCAGCGTGACTTCAAGCACTTTGTTACAGGAAATGTTCAAAATGTCCTCCGTTAGCGAGGATACATGCATCCACCCTCCGTCGCATGGAAGACCTGATGCGCTGATGCAGCCCTGGAGAATGGCGTATTGTATCACAGCCGTCCACAATACGAACACGAAGTCTCTCTACATTTGGTACCGGGGTTGCGTAGACAAGAGCTTTCAAATGCCCCCATAAATGAGACAAGAGGGTTGAGGTCAGGAGACCGTGGAGGCCACGCAATTGGTCCGCCTCTACCAATCCATCGGTCACCGAATCTGTTGCTGAGAAGCGTACGAACACTTCGACTGAAATGTGCAGGAGCTCCATCGTGCATGAACCATATGTTGTGTCGTACTTGTAAAGGCACATGTTCTAGCAGCACAGGTAGAGTATCCCGTATGAAATCATGATAACATGCCCCATTGAGCGTAGGTGGAAGAACATGGGGCCCAACCAAGACATCACCAACAATACCTGCCCAAACGTTCACAGAAAATCTGTGTTTATGACGTGATTGCACAACTGCGTGCGGATTCTCGTCAGCTCACACATGTTGATTGTGTAAATTTACAATTTGATCACGTTGGGATGAAGCCTCATCCGTAAAGAGAACATTTGCACTGAAATGAGGATTGACACATTGTTGGATGAACCATTCGCAGAAGTGTACCCGTGGAGGCGAATCAGCTGCTGATAGTGCCTGCACACGCTGTACATGGTAAGGAAACAACTGGTTCTCCCGTAGCACTGGTCAACGTTACCTTGTACAGCAGCAACTTCTCTGACGCTGACATTAGGGTTATCGTCAACTGCACGAAGAATTGCCTCGTCCATTGCAGGTGTCCTCGTCGTTCTAGGTCTTCCCCAGTCGCGAGTCATAGGCTGGAATGTTCCGTGCTCCCTAAGACGCCGATCAATTGCTTCGAACGTCTTCCTGTCGGGACACCTTCGTTCTGGAAATCTGTCTCGATACAAACGTACCGCGCCACGGCTGTTGCCCCGTGTTAATCCATACATCAAATGGGCATCTGCCAACTCCGCATTTGTAAACATTGCACTGACTGCAAAACCATGTTCGTGATGAACACTAACCTGTTGATGCTACATACTAATGTGCTTGATGCTAGTACTGTAGAGCAATGAGTCGCATGTCAACACAAGCACCGAAGTCAACATTACCTTCCTTCAATTGGGGCAACTGGCGGTGAGTCGAGTACATACTGACGAGACTAAAATGAGCTCTAACATGGAAATTAAGTGTTTCCGGACACATGTCTGTTGTGACTTAGCAAGACAGCCAAGCCACTATGAGATAGCCGAAAGGCACGCATTTATGCTCACGCAGGCTGGCGTGAGGTCTGGAACAGTTAAAGGAGTTGGGTCTAGTAAAAAAGTACGTAGCTTCTGGAATACTTAACTTTAATCCATAATGGGTGAACATCGGTCTGACGGTACATGCATCACAAGATAAATAGCAAATGATTATGGCGCCTTGCTAGGTCGTAGCAAATGACGTAGCTGAAGGCTATGCTAACTATCGTCTCGGCAATTGAGAGCGTAATTTGTCAGTGAACCATTGCTAGCAAAGTCGGCTGTACAACTGGGGCGAGTGCTAGGAAGTCTCTCTAGACCTGCTGTGTGGCGGCGCTCAGTCTGCAATCACTGACAGTGGCGACACGCGGGTCCGACGTATACTAAAGGACCGCGGCCGATTTAAAGGCTACCACCTAGCAAGTGTGATGTCTGGCGGGGACACAATATTCCTCCCCCGCAAATCGGCGGACGATTGTGGCATAAGGCTTCCGCCCGCCGTGGAGAGGACCCCATGTTGACGTATGCGACGAGGTGGGGAGCCTAACAACAGGCGAGGCTGTGCCACCCGCTCCCTGCCATTCGGTCCGAGGGGAGCTAGGAAACGCCTGAAAACCTAGTCCAGGGTGCACGCCAACATGCGGTGTATGCGCCCGCAGAGAGACAGGAGGGGCCGAAGGGTCGACCTCCATCGGGTCGGGGCACCCGACGGGCGAAGACGCCATGTGGTCCGGAGCGGGCAAGAGTTCCATGTCGGAGGACAACTGGTCACGGGAAGCGATCGGCGGCGCGTGACCCAGGGAGGCGCCCGGCGGTTGCAGCGACGCGTCCACTGCGGGCGTCGCCAGCGGGAGAACAGTCGGCCGCGGCGGCGCGTCGCCATGGGGCAAAATGGAAGGCAGCGTCGGTAACACCTGGGGCTGAGGCGAGCCAGTAGATGGGTCCCCAGGGCGCTGACCGGGCGGCAGCGTCACTGAAAGCAGACGGGGAGCGGCAGATCCCGTGCGACGACAGAGGCGCAGCTGATTGAGATGCCGACGCACCTCACCAGAGGCCCCCAAAACCAGATACATAGCGCGGCCGAGGCAGCGAAGAATGCGCCCTTCGAGCCAACGCCATGAACCTCGATAGTTGCGATAATAGACAACGTCACCTGGAGCAAAAGCAGGTGGCTGCCGCTGCACAGGAACCTGATGCGGCGGATGTAGCAAAGACATCAAGGTTCGATGAGGGCGACCGTGAAGCAACTCAGCCGGCGAGCGACCATCTCGAGGCTGAGAGCGATACGAGGACAAAAAGAGCAATAACGCGTCCTCCCGAGAATGCGACTCTTTCAACTTCAACATCTGGGACTTGAAAGTCCTGACCAATAGTTCAGCGGCACCGTTTGACTGTGGCAAAAACGGCGCGGACGTCAGATGTTGAATACCATTGGCCTTGCAGAATGACTGAAATTCTGCGGACATTACTTGTGGGCCATTGTCGGAAACAATAGTCTGTGGAAGACCTTCAATGCAAAAGATAGCGGATAACGCTTGGATGATGGCAGAGGACGTCGTGGAAGACATCCGGACAACAAAAGGAAAATTACTGAAGGAATCGACAACAACCAACCATCGAGCATTCCAGAAGGGACCAGCAAAATCGATGTGTAAGCGTTGCCAAGGGGAAGTGGCTTTTGGCCATGCAAAGAATTTCCGTGGTGGTGCGGATTATTGTTCGGCACATGCCATGCAAGAAGAGCACATATGCGTAATCGCAGCATCGATTCCGAACCAAGCACAGTGCTGACGAGCAAGTTGTTTCGTTCGCACTATACCCCAATGTCCTTGGTGGAGAAGTCGTAAGACAGAGGACTGTAACGAACGTGGGACCACGACCCTGGACTGATCATTATCAGAACGCAACAGCAAAACACCACGTCGTACAAAAAGTTGCTCCTTGTGAACAAAAAATCGGCGAACCAACGGATCCTCGATCCGTGACTTTGACAAGGGCCATTGCGTAGCAACAAAACGCAGAACGGTAGCAAGGACAGTGTCAGCAGCTGTGGCTGTAGCTACACGACGAAAATCAATCGGAAACGATTCGACCACGTCATCGGTTTCCGAATCAATGAACATGCAAGCAAGTTCAGAGGAATCGAATGCTCTATCCTCAGCAATAGGCAAATGGGACAACGCATCAGCGTTTCCGTGCGTAACAGTGGACCGATACAAGATATCCTAGCGGTACTGCGAGAGGAAAATTGACCAGCGAATGAATTTCTGCGCTGTACGTGGAGGTACAGGCTTGTTCGGATGAAAAAGCGATGTCAAAGGTTTGTGGTCTGTGATGATGGTAAAGTGACGACCATACAAGAAATCATGAAACTTAGTAACACCAAATACGAGAGCCAATGCTTCTTTCTCGATCTGTGAATAATTTCTTTGCGCAGACGAGAGCAATTTTTACGCAAAGGCAATAGGGCGATCCATCTTTGTGCGCAAGCACAGCACCGATCCCGAAATCCGATGCATCCACCATCAACAAAAGGGGTTTCTGGGGATCGAATGGCGTAAGGCAAGTATGGGAAAGCAACGCCGATTTCAATTGGCGAAAGGCGCGGTCGCATTCCGTCGTCCAGAAGAACGGAACACCTTTACGGCGTAAGCGATGAAGCGGAGCTGAAATGGAAGAGGCGTGGCGCACATAGCGATGATAATAATTGATTTTTCCCAGCACACTCTGTAGCTGCTTCAAATTCTGCGGCGAAGGCAAGTCTTGTATGGCACGGAGGTGCTCTGGACTGGGATGTATGCCTTGGGCATTGAGTACATGGCCCAGATAGGGTAAGTTACGAGCAAAAAACACACATTTGTCCTTCCGCAAGTGAAGACCATTTTGTCGCAAGACCTGAAATAATGTTCTGAGATTGGCTAAATGTTCTTCTTCCGTCTTTCCGGAGATCACAATATCGTCCAGATAGTTTGCTGCAGTAGGAACCGACGCACAAACAGTTTGGAGATATTGCTGAAACAATGCAGGGGCGATGTTCTCGCGACCTCATCACACAATGCGTGGGGAACATTGCGTGCTCTGAAAAATTTCGGTTGTGTGTTTACTTTCAGTTCCAAATGTGCTTTATAGTTCTTAGCGCAACAAAGGCCCGGTGCAAAAATGTCTGCAAACTCTTCACATAGACGAGAAACACTGTCTGAAGGCACAGTCTGGTTCACTGATAGGACCTGATTGACTATAGACAAGTTAAACAACTGAAATAAATCTAAAACCAAACAAGTTCACTGCAGAAGAAGAACGAAGGACGTACAATGACACAAGTTTTGTTTGTCCCTTGTATGTTGCAAGAAGGCTGCACTGTCCTAACACAGGTATTGCTTGTCCTGAATATGTAGTTAGCTTAACATTTGCGGCACACAATGGAGGTGTGCCCAGCTTTCGGTACGTGTCGTGATTGATCAGTGAAACTGCAGCTCCGGTATCGAGCTGGAATGTTATCGCTTTGCCATTTATGTCCAAATCTACAAAAAGTTTATTGTCCTGCTGACGACAAGAGTGACTGTCTCGTGCAACGTGAACTGACACTGGTACAGAATCACTTGCGACTGGACGGGAATTCCGGCGATGTCGATGCACACTATTTGTGGGATGAACACAGTCACTGTTAGAGAGTGTAGCACTGGGCGGAATGGCATGAACTACATGAATTTCCATAGGCGAAGTGTCGCGAGCCTGAGTATCCTTGGTTTGATTTCGATTCCGGCACGATGCAAAGGGCCTGGAATGGTTTTGAGCTTCCGATCAGAGCTTTTTCTGGCAAACACTTTGAACATGTCCTTTTTTATTACAGAAAAAGCAAATAGCTTGGCGTGGCGGGCAATTCTCACGCGAATGTCTAGTAGCACACCGCGGGCATGATTTCACTGCATTTGCTTGCCGATGCGGGACACGTGGCTGAGGGCCAGGTGGCTTCGGCACGGCCGGGCGCGAGGACTGTTTACTGTTCCGTGCAGCTCGCCCGGCGGGCTGGTTAACGTGACACACGGGTGGCGAAGTTTCTAATGATGCCTGAGCAAAGTCAAGTGTGTCCTGTTGATACAATATGTCCATCACTTGTTGAAGGGAGGGATTGACTAGTTTCAAAATCTGTTCCCATATACGAACATCAGCAACGTTCGGTGCAATTGCATCACATACCATAGTATCTGAATAAGGGAGTCCACAGTCACACTCAAAACACAATCCCTAGTAAGGCCTTGCAAGGTTGCAACCCACTCCCGATTAGTCTGACCGGCCGTACGATTTGTACGAAAGAACGTATACCGTTTGGCAACTACATTGACTGATTCTTTGAAATATGAATCTAATGCAGACAAAATTTCGTCGCAGGACAGAGTTGCTACGTCGCGTCGGGGAAATAATTTCACTATCACATGGTACGTGGACATTCCGACACACGATAATAAGAAAGGCTGCCGCTCGTTACCTTGAATTCTGTAGGCGGCGAGATGGAATCCAAATTGGCGGGACCACTCCGTCCAGCTTTCCAGTGCCGCATCAAAAGGACGAAAAGGTGGTGCAACAACGTGTTGTGGCTGCGTGAGCGGTGAAGCGGTGGCTGCCGCATCGTTTTGCATTGCACGTTGACCCTGGACGAGCTGTCCAATGGCATCCAGTAAGGCCTGCGTCTGCTGATTCTGCAAGCGATAAAATTCGGACAGTACATCTGGAGATTGTGGCGAAGCCATTACACAAGTATATCAGTCTGTATTGGTACAAACGCGAATTGGCTCGTCGCCAATCCTCAGCGAAAGGCACGCGTTTAAGCTCACGCAGGCTGGCGTGAGGTCTGGAACAGTTAAAGGAGTTGGGTCTAGTAAAAAAGTACGTAGCTTCTGGAATACTTAACTTTAATCCATAATGGGTGAACATCGGTCTGATGGTACATGCATCACAAGGTAAATAGCAAATGATAATGGCGCCTTGCTAGGTCGTAGCAAATGATATAGCTGAAGGCTATGCTAATTATCGTCTCGGCAAATGAGAGCGTAATTTGTCAGTGAACCATCGCTAGCAAAGTCGGCTGTACAACTGGGGCGAGCGCTAGGAAGTCTCTCTAGACCTGCCGTGTGGCGGCGCTCAGTCTGCAATCACTGACAGTGGCGACACGCGGGTCCGACGTATACTAAAGGACCGCGGCCGATTTAAAAGCTACCACCTAGCAAGTGTGGTGTCTGGCGGTGACACCACAATGTCCACATAACATCTTTTCTTTATTTGTGTGTGAGCAATGTTTCCTGAAAGTTTGGCCGTACGTTTTTGTAACAACCTGTATATTAATGACTTGCCATTCTATATTCACGAAGATGCAAAGCTGGTACTTTTTGCCGATGATACAAGTACAGCTATCACACCCAACAGACAAGAATTAACTGGTGAAACTGTAAACGATGTTTTTCAGAAAATCATTAAGTGGTTCTCTGCAAATGGGCTCTCATTAAACTTTGACAAAACACAGTATATACAGTTCCATACAGTAAATGGAATGACACCATTAGTAAATATAGACTTCGATCAGAAATCGGTATCTAAGGTAGAATATTCAAAATTTCTAGGTGTATGCATTGATGAGGGGTTGAACTGGAAAAAACACACTGGGGATCTGCTGAAACGTTTGAGTTCAGCTACTTATGCCATTAGGGTCATTGCAAATTTTGGCGATATACATCTGAGTAAATTAGCTTACTACACATATTTTCATTCTCTGCTTTCGTATGGCATCATATTCTGGGGTAACTCATCATTGAGTGAAAGAGTGTTCATTGCACAAAAGCGTGTAATCAGAATAATTGCTGGAGCTCATCTAAGATCATCCTGCAGACACTTATTTAAAGAGCTAGAGATCTTCACTGTAGCCTCACAATATATATATTCACTTATGAAATTTGTTATTAACAATCTGAACGAATTCAAAAGTAATAGCAGTGTACATGGCTACAACACTAGGAGAAAGGATGATCTTCACTGCTCAAGGTTATATCTAACTTTGGCTCAGAAGGGGGTAAATTATGCTGCCACAAAAGTCTTTGATCACTTACCTAATAGCATCAAAACTCTGACAGATAGCCATATAGCATTTAAAAGGAAATTAAAAGAATTTCTTAATGGCAACTCCTTCTGCTCATTAGATGAATTTTTAGATATAGTAAGTGGGTAATTTCCCCAAACCCCACCAAAAAAAAAAAAAAAATTAAAAATATTAAGTGTCATGTAATATTTTGTGTAATGTAATATCTTGTATAGACACCTTTTATTAACCTGACACGTTCCACATCATTACGAAGTGTCGTATGCATGATCTATGGAACAAGTACTAATCTAATCTAGAACTTCGTCCCATAAAATGTACAACACAATGCATGCATGCTTTCATTCAAGATTCTGGCTGTTACACTGGTTATTAATGTACCAGCATTTCACATTTGCAATGGCTTATCTCGCGCTTACATTGACCCATGATCGTGCGATGTTAACCACTTACACATGTTACCTAGACAATTATTTTTTTTGTTGTTGCGATTTTTTCCGTCAGTATACTATAAAGAAAATTCTAATGATTGAAAATTTATATATTTTTCTTTCTGTCACGACTTTCAGATTCTTGTCCCGCTTATTTTTTTAAGCCATCAGTCTCTAAGTTGGATTTTCTGCGAACTGTGTCTGGCAACTACTCCAGATGCACGCACTTCCACACCCAGTTCCCAGAACTGAATCAGCCCGTACTTCCCCGCCTCGATGCTTGCAACATCGTCTGAAGGAGAAGAGGCAGGACTTGAGAAGGTCATCAGCGTGAGAGATGCTTGACTTAACACTATCCCGTTTATAAGAGAGTCATGACTGCGCTTCACGCACTCTGTGACGAATGCTGACGGAAATAGCGTCCTCTAATACGGTGAGACGGTCATTATCGTAAAAGCTGGTGTTAACAACTATTTTTTAGTGTTTGTGGAGCAGACAAATCTACTCACTGATTTCGTCTAATGTGAATGAGACCAGTGGCGGCCGTTTAGGCATTTCATTGGTGGTGAAAAAAAAAAAAAAAAATATATATATATATATATATATATATATATATATATATATATATATATATATAAATAAATAAAAAATAAAATAAAAAAAATTAGTTTGGTAGCATCGAACGTATTACGGAATTTTGT
The DNA here is from genome assembly GCF_021461385.2 of Schistocerca piceifrons. Classification (NCBI taxonomy): domain Eukaryota; kingdom Metazoa; phylum Arthropoda; class Insecta; order Orthoptera; family Acrididae; genus Schistocerca; species Schistocerca piceifrons. Next base: position 191,770,781 of record NC_060138.1, read on the forward strand.
CGATAATTCATATATTTCATAAGATATTATGTCAAACAAAACGTATAGAGAAACAGAAATAAACATTTATTACAACAGCGCTCTTCTTATGCACAGTTAGAGATTGATATTTTCCTGTAGAGCATGATAGCAAGTGTTTGCATTAGAGAGAGAGAGAGAGAGAGAGTGAGGGAGAAGTTTGCTTTTAGCTATCTTTTTCGCTGTCTGCGTCAGGTGTAAAACGTAACGCTAACTCTGAAAATCTCTCTCGCACACACAAATGCACACATGCGCACGTATACACTATGTGATCAAAAGTATCCGGACACCCGCAAAAACATACGTTTTTCATATTAGGTGCATTGTGCTGACACCTACAGCCAGGTACTCCATATCAGCGACCTCTGTAGTCATTAGATATCGTGAGAGAGCAGAATGGGGCCCTCCGCGGAACTCACGGACTTCGAATGCGGTCAGGTGATTGGGTGTCACTTGGGCTGCACGCGAGATTTCCACACTCCTAAACATCCCTAGGTCCACTGTTTCCGATCCGATGGTGAAGTGGAAACGTGAAGGGACACGCACAGCACAAAAGCGTACAGGGCGACGTCGTTTGTTGACAGTTGAAGAGGGTCGTAATGTGTAACAGGCACACATCTATTCAGACCGTCACACGGGAATTCCGAACTGTATCAAGATCCACTGCAAGTACTATGACAGTTAGGTGGGAGATGAGAAAACTTGTATTTCATGATCGAGCGGCTGCTCATCGTCACACATCACGCCGGTAAATGCCAAACGACGGCTCGCCTGGTGCAAGGAGCGTAAACATTGGACGATTGAACAGTGGAAAAACGTTGTGTGGAGTGACGAATCACGGTACACAATGTGGCATGGTGTGGGGGTATGGCGAATGCGCGGTGCACGTCATCTGCTAGCGTGTGTAGTGCCAACAGTAAAAATAGGAGACGGTGGTGTTTATGGTGTGGTCGTGTTTTTCATGGAGGGGGCTTGCATCCCTTCATGTTTTGTGTGGCACTATCACAGCACAGGCCTACACTGATGTTTTAAGCACCTTCTTGCTTCCCACTGTTGAAGAGCAGTTCGGGTATGGCAATTTCAACACCATCGAGCACCTATTCATAATGTACGGCCTGTGGTGGAGTGGTTACCTGACAATAACATCCCTGTAATGGACTGGCCTGCACAGAGTTCTGACTTGAATCCTATAGAACACCTTTGGGATGTTTTGGAACGCCGACTTCGTGCTAGGCCTCACCGACCGACATAGATACCTCTCCTCAGTGCAGCGCTTCGTGACGAATGGGCTGCCATTCCCCAAGAAATTTTCCAGCACGTGATTGAACGTATGCCTGCGAGAGTGGAGGCTCTCGTAAAGGCTAAGGGTGGGCCAACACTATTCTGAATTCCAGCATTACCGATGGAGGGCGCCACGAACTTGTAAGTCACTTCAGCCAGGCGTCCGGATACTTTTGATCACATAGTGTATCAACAGTATAATTCTTCATTCCTCACAGGGTATGTTCGGTCACTTTAACGTGGCAGTAGTAAGCACGGGGCGTTTTGATGTATTGTTGCTTAAGATACCGGTGGAGATCGGGCCTGAACTACAACGTAACGACACCACCAACCTTAGCTAACAATTGCGCTCTAGCCGTTACCAAATGATTTATGTGCTCCGCTTTCCTCTGAGTTGTTTTCTTTTCTTGTTTTGAAATGAGTGCAGAGAGCAATGTTGCTCTGTCACAGGGTTCGAATATGACTCTCACAACACCAGATGGAATCAGCTATCCACAGTACATTATTACATCGGTTATGCTTTCCCAGGAGTACAGAAGGACGTAGGCTGCCAGCCCTGTGAGAGGGAGGCGTGGCTTCTCCCCTCGCTCCGCTCTTCTTTCCTCGACAGCCAGAGCTCCTCGTTTGTTTTACGTTCGCGGCCGACTACCAGAAAAGCGTTCGCTGTAGCATGAATGCCAGTACTAGGAATAATAGAGCATATATAAATTAATCGAACTTGTAGTCTGGATTTTGTGAAGCAAATTTAATCAAATTACCAACATTTAAAACTAAAGGCATTGTACTCACCAGAAGCAGCAACTCCATGACTTTGGGAAGACAGATTCAAAATAATTAGTAGGAACGATATTGTAAATCGATTCATCGCTCCTTCTTGTTGGCAAATAAATCTGCCATCTCAGATTGAAACGTTCAATTTTACACAAGAATCACTTTTCACAGGAACATTTTAATTCTCTTGAGCATTGAAAAGCGCCGCTCAGCTTCTGATGTCGAGATAGGCGTCGTGATTAGCAGTTTCAATACTTTAACAGTCTCGGCGAACGTGTCACGAAATTAATCCTCTAGAATCAGCGAAAGAAATGCACCTGCTCTCAACTCAGGCCTAGCATAGAAGACTTGAAGTTCACCATTCATTTTTCTTTTTTCCAGAAACGTATATGTGTCTTTAATTTCAAAGTATTTGTCAGGAAAATCTGTGATGTATTGTCAAACTGATTTACATCTAATAAGTTGGCTGCAATGAGATGTCCAGCGAACTGACAGGAAGGATGGCATCGCACACTTCCTAAGCATCTCTTTTTTTATGCCCATCAAGAATCCGTGGCTTCTTGATAGGCATCATTTCATCATTTTCCAAACTAATGACGTTAAGGATGGAGTCAATGTCATCTCTGATGTTCTGCATTACCGCTTCAGTGTTCTTGTTGTCTTGCGTTGCTGTGGTCAGTTCGGTTTTCTTCTTCTGAAACTGATTAAAAAGTACGCATCTTCTTCTGTAGCTGATTAAAAAGTACGTATGAGTGAGGCATTATCTTATAGGACAATGGTAGCCAGATAACGAATTCGAGTCTTTGTTTGTATGAACCAGCTTTTGCAATGGTAGGAGATAGTTTTATGCTCTCACTTGTTTCGGTGACTTCTATTAACAGTAATAAGATTTTTCCCCGTTTTCAAAAACATCTTTTTCTACTCGTGAATGGTAATTCTATCTCGTCTCACACACTCGCATAACGTTTGCGCCGTCGTAACTCTGAGCTATTAGATATGCTCGATCATCGCCAGTTAGTGGTTCAATTTCTTTCAGGATACTCTCAGCTATGTTATGTTATATTAACCGGGGACCTAGAAGCGACGTAGAGGCTCCGTTCCCGCCACAGCCGCAGTGGTCCACAACCCCACGATGACTGCCGCAGTCCACTTCACCCCTCCGCCGCTACACACCGAACCCAGGGTTATTGTGCGGTTCGGCCCCCGGTGTTTGCGTGGTAGAGTAATGGTGGTGTACACGTACATGGAGAACTTGTTTGCGCAGCAATCGCCGACATACAGGGTGTTTCAAAAATGAGCGGTATATTTGAAACGGCAATAAAAACTAAACGAGCAGCGATGGAAATACACCGTTTGTTGCAATATGCTTGGGACAACAGTACATTTTCAGGCAGACAAACTTTCGAAATTACAGTAGTTACAATTTTCAACAACAGATGGCGCTGCGGTCTGGGAAACTCTATAGTACGATATTTTCCACATATCCACCATGCGTAGCAATAATATGGCGTAGTCTCTGAATGAAATTACCCGAAACCTTTGACAACGTGTCTGGCGGAATGGCTTCACATGCAGATGAGATGTACTGCTTCAGCTGTTCAATTGTTTCTGGATTCTGGCGGTACACCTGGTCTTTCAAGTGTCCCCACAGAAAGAAGTCACAGGGGTTCATGTCTGGCGAATAGGGAGGCCAATCCACGCCGCCTCCTGTATGTTTCGGATAGCCCAAAGCAATCACACGATCATCGAAATATTCATTCAGGAAATTAAAGACGTCGGCCGTGCGATGTGGCCGGGCACCATCTTGCATAAACCACGAGGTGTTCGCAGTGTCATCTAAGGCAGTTTGTACCGCCACAAATTCACGAAGAATGTCCAGATAGCGTGATGCAGTAATCGTTTCGGATCTGAAAAATGGGCCAATGATTCCTTTGGAAGAAATGGCGGCCCAGACCAATACTTTTTGAGGATGCAGGGACGATGGGACTGCAACATGGGGCTTTTTGGTTCCCCATATGCGCCAGTTCTGTTTATTGACGAAGCCGTCCAGGTAAAAATAAGCTTCGTCAGTAAACCAAATGCTGCCCACATGCATATCGCCGTCATCAATCCTGTGCACTATATTGTTAGCGAATGTCTCTCGTGCAGCAATGGTAGCGGCGCTGAGGGGTTGCCGCATTTGAATTTTGTATGGATAGAGGTGTAAACTCTGGCGCATGAGACGATACGTGGACGTTGGCGTCATTTGGACCGCAGCTGCAACACGGTGAACGGAAACCCGAGGCCGCTGTTGGATCACCTGCTGCACTAGCTGCATGTTGCCCTCTGTGGTTGCCGTACGCGGTCGCCCTACCTTTCCAGCACGTTCATCTGTCACGTTCCCAGTCCGTTGAAATTTTTCAAACAGATCCTTTATTGTATCGCTTTTCGGTCCTTTGGTTACATTAAACCTCCGTTGAAAACTTCGTCTTGTTGCAACAACACTGTGTTCTAGGCGGTGGAATTCCAACACCAGAAAAATCCTCTGTTCTAAGGAAAAAACCATGTAGTCTACAGCACACTTGCACGTTGTGAACAGCACACGCTTACAGCAGAAAGACGACGTACAGAATGGCGCACCCACAGACTGCGTTGTCTTCTATATCTTTCACATCACTTGCAGCGCCATCTGTTGTTGAAAATTGTGACTACTGTAATTTCGAAAGTTTGTCCGCCTGAAAATGTACTGTTGTCCCAAGCATATTGCAACAAACGGTGTATTTCTATCGCTGCTCGTTTAGTTTTTATTGCCGTTTCAAATATACCGGTCATTTTTGAAACACCCTGTAGTATAGCTGTGGCGTAATAAGGGGAACAGCCCGCATTTGCTGACACAGATGGAAAACCGCCTAAAAACCATCCACAGACTGGCCGGCTCACCGGACCGTGACGCAAATCCGCCGTGCGAATTCGTGCCGGGGACCGGCGCCCCTTCCAGCCCGGAAAGCCATGTTTTAGACCGCATGACCAACCGGGCAGGCACTCCCAGCTATAGTATGAGCATTCTGACTTCCTCGATTAATAAATTTTCCAACAGGTTTCCCCTGAACAACGTAACGCAAAACAATAACCAATTGAAATTCGGAAGACGCATCTGTGCCTTCATCCACGATTATTGCAACATAAATAATGGGTATGTTTTATTTTTTTACGAACTTCATCACGGTACACTTCCAACGTGCATTGCAGTAGTTTGTTCTGAACAGTCTTAGAAATGCCTTTGAAAACTGATGCTTGAAGATCTTCATACAGTCCCGCACTGACCTGAATTACCTCGCGAAAAACCCCTTATTTTGAGAGGCATCAGATTCATCGTGCCCACTGAGAGCCAGTTCCAAAGCACCACAGAACCCAATAAAGTTTATAATAAAATTCAATATTCTTTTCTACACATTTGCTGTGGCTGTCAGTTGTTTGTCTATACTGCGAATCTAATTTCTAATGAATGTTGGTTTTGCCTAAAAATGAAAGACTAAGCACATTATTCATGTGTCGCTTTGACATTTCGTGTACTTTCAGTTTAGAACATATATGCCTAATATCAGTTATTCCGGTCTTACACCAACGAACATATCCCCCAAATAACACACTCGGAAAACGAAAAACAGTGTTGTTTTCTTCACAACAACAAATCCATTTCTTCTTTTCGTAAATTTGGGGACTGAACTTACGGCATCAATTTTTTGTTTGCTGCTACAGATTCAGATTCTGGAGTGGCCTACCTAGTGTTTTTTATCTGAGAGTCCTATTGCTAAATGGCGTTTTTAATAACTTATTTACTTTGTTCATATTTGCTGTTTTCACAGTCAACTGAATTTTCCCTTAGGGATAATACTGTGCAGACAGCTATATACTGTCAATTACCTGACCTCGCAATAACTACGTCATGTTTATACAGAACTGTATTAAGCGAACGTAACGAGTATGAACAGAAATACTAAACCTTTGTGTGCAAAACAGATGCTCAACATGTCTTGAATACGTTAGTGTTTTTGTTCTGTAGCTATAGCCCTGCTGTTGTGAAATAATGCCTCTTAGCTTCAAACTCCTCCCCCCATGAACCATGGACCTTGCCGTTGGTGGGGAGGCTTGCGTGCCTCAACGATACAGATAGCCGTGCCGTAGGTGCAACCACAAGGGAAGGGTATCTGTTGAGAGGCCAGACAAATGTGTGGTTCCTGAAGAGGGCCAGTAGCTTTTTCAGTAGTTGCAGGGGCAACAGTCTGGATGACTGACTGATCTGGCTTTGTAACACTAACCAAAATAGCCTTGCCGTTCTGGTACTGCGAACGGCTGAAAGCAAGAGGAAACTACAGCCGTAATTTTTCCCGAGGGCATGCAGCTTTACTGTATGATTAAATGATGATGGCGTCCTCTTGGGTAAAATATTCCGGAGGTAAAATAGTCCCCCATTCGGATCTCCGGGTGGGGACTACTCAAGAGGACGTTGTTATCAGGAGAGAGAAAACTGGCATTCTACAGATCGGAGCATGGAATGTCAGATCCCTTAATCGGGCAGGTAGGTTAGAAAATTTAAAAAGGGAAATGGATAGGTTAAAGTTAGATATAGTGGGAATTAGTGAAGTTTGGTGGCAGGAGGAACTAGACTTTTGGTCAGGTGAATACAGGGTTATAAATTCAAAATCAAATAGGGGTAATGCAGGAGTAGATTTAATAATGAATAAAAAAATAGGAGTGCGAGTAAGCTACTACAAACTGCATAGTGAACGCATTGTAGTGACCAAGATAGACACGAAGCCCATGCCTACTACAGTAGTACAAGTTTATATGCCAACTAGCTCTGCAGATGACGAAGAAATTGATGAAATGTATGATGAAATAAAAGAAACTATTCAGGTAGTGAAAGAAGACGAAAATTTAATAGTCATGGGTGACTGGAATTCGACAGCAGGAAAAGGGAGAGAACGAAACATAGTAGGTGAATATGGATAAGGGCTAAGAAATGAAAGAGGAAGCCATCTATTAGAATTTTGCACAGAGCATAACTTAATCATAGCTCACACTTGGTTGAAGAATCATAAAAGAAGGTTGTATACATGGAAGAATTCTGGAGATACTAAAAGGTACCTGATAGATTATATAACAGTAAGACAGAGATTTAGGAACCAGGTTCTTAATTGTAGGACATTTCCAGGGGCAGATGTGGGTTCTGACCACAATCTATTGGTTATGAACTGTAGATTAAAACTGAAGAAATTGCAAAAAGGTGGGAATTTAAGGAGAAGGGATCTGGATAAACTGACTAAACCAGAGGTTGTACAGAGTTTCAGGGAGAGCATAAGGGGACAATTGACAGGAATGAGGGAAAGAAATACAGTAGAAGACGAATGGGTAGCTCTGAGGGATGAAGTAGTGAAGGCAGCAGAGGATCAAGTAGGTAAAAAGATGAGGGCTAATAGAAATCCTTGGCTAACAGAAGAAATATTGAATTTAATTGATGAAAGCAGAAAATATAAAAATGCAGTAAATGAAGCAGGCAAAAAGGAATACAAACGTCTCAAAAATGAGATCGACAGGAAGTGCAAAATGGCTAAGCAGGCATGGCTAGAGGACAAATGTAAGGATGTAGAGGCTTATCTCACTAGGGGTAAGATAGATAGAGCCTACAGGAAAATTAAAGAGACCTTTGGAGAAAAGAGAGCCACTTGTATGAATATCAAGAGCTCAGATGGAAACCCAGTTCTAAGCAAAGAGGGGAAAGCAGAAAGGTGTAAGGAGTATATAGAGGGTCTATACAAGGGCGACGTACTTGAGGACAATATTATGGAAATGGAAGAGGATGTAGATGAAGATGAAATGGGAGATACGATAGTGCCTGAAGAGTTTGACAGAGCACTGAAAGACCTGGGTCGTAACAAGGCCCCGGGAGTAGACAACATTCCATTAGAACTACTGACGGCCTTGGGAGAGCCAGTCCTGACAAAACTCTACCATCTGGTGAGCAGGCGAAATACCTTCAGACGTCAAGAAGAATATAATAATTCCAATCCCAAAGAAAGCAGGTGTTGACAGATGTGAAAATTACAGAACTATCAGTTTAATAAGTCACAGCTGCAAAATACTAATATGAATTATTTACAGACGAATGGAAAAACTGGTAAACTGGTAGAAGCCGTCCTCGGGGAAGATCAGTTTGGATTCCGTAGGAATGTTGGAACACGTGAGGCAATACTGACATTACAACTTATCTTAGAAGAAAGATTAAGGAAAGGCAAACCTACGTTTCTATCATTTGTAGACTTAGAGAAAGCTTTTGACAATGTTGACTGGAATACTCTCTTTCAAATTCTAAAGGTGGCAGGGGTAAAATACAGGGAGCGAAAGGCTATTTACAATTTGTACAGAAACCAGATGGCAGTTATAAGAGTCAGGGGCATGAAAGGGAAGCAGTGGTTGGGAAGGGAATGAGACAGGGTTGATGTTATTCAATCTGTTTATTGAGCAAGCAGTAAAGGAAACAAAAGAAAAATTTGGAGTAGGTATTAAAATCCAGGGAGAAGAAATAATAACTTTAAGGTTCGCCGATGGCATTGTTATTCTGTCAGAGACAGCAAAGGACTTGGAAGAGCAGTTGAATGGAATGGACAGTGTCTTGAAAGGAGGATATAAGATGAACATCAACAAAAGCACGACGAGGATAATGGAATGTAGTCGAATTAAGTCGGGTGATGCTGAGATTAGGAAATGAGACACTTAAAGTAGTAAAGGAGTTTTGCTATTTGGGGAGCAAAATAACTGATGATGGTCAAAGTAGAGAGGATATAAAATGTAGACTGGCAATGGCAAGGAAAGCGTTTCTGAAGAAGAGAAATTTGTTAACATCGAGTATAGATTTAAGTGTCAGGAAGTCGGAAAGTATTTGTATGGAATGTAGCCACTTATGGAAGTGAAACGTGGACAGTAAATAGTTTGGACAAGAAGAGAATAGAAACTTCTCTTCTCCCCAATCCTATTCAATACCTCCTCATTAGTTACGTGATCTACCCACCTTATCTTCAGCATTCTTCTGTAGCACCACATTTCGAAAGCTTCTATTCTCTTCTTGTCCAAACTGGTTATCGTCCATGTTTAACTTCCATACATGGCTACACTCCATACAAATACTTTCAGAAACGACTTCCTGACACTTAACTCTATACTCGCTGTTAAAAAATTTCTCTTCTTCAGAAACGATTTCCTTGCCATTGCCAGTCTACATTTTATATCCTCTCTACTTCGACCATCATCAGTTATTTTACTCCCTAAATAGCAAAACTCCTTTACTACTTTAAGTGTCTCATTTCCTAATCTAATCCCCTCAGCATCACCCGATTTAATTTGACTACATTCCATTATCCTCGTTTTGCTTTTGTTGATGTTCATCTTATATCCTCCTTTCAAGACACTGTCCATTCCGTTCAACTGCTCTTCCAAGTCCTTTGCTGTCTCTGACAGAATTACAATGTCATCGGCGAACCTCAAAGTTTTTATTTCTTCTCCATGGATTTTAATACCTACTCCGAATTTTTCTTTTGTTTCCTTTACTGCTTGCTCAATATACAGATTGAATAACATCGGGGAGAGGCTACAACCCTGTCTCACTCCTTTCCCAACCACTGCTTCCCTTTCATGCCCCTCGACTCTTATAACTGCCATCTGGTTTCTGTACAAATTGTAAATAGCCTTTCGCTCCCTGTATTTTACCCCTGCCACCTTCAGAATTTGAAAGAGAGTATTCCAGTTAACGTTGTCAAAAGCTTTCTCTAAGTCTACAAATGCTAGAAACGTAGGTTTGCCTTTTCTTAATCTTTCTTCTAAGATAAGTCGTAAGGTTAGTATTGCCTCACGTGTTCCAACATTTCTACGGAATCCAAACTGATCTTCCCCGAGGTCCGCTTCTACCAGTTTTTCCATTCGTCTGTAAAGAATTCGCGTTAGTATTTTGCAGCTGTGACTTATTAAACTGATTGTTCGGTAATTTTCACATCTGTCAACACCTGCTTTCTTTGGGATTGGAATTATTATATTCTTCTTCAAGTCTGTGGGTATTTCGCCTGTATCATACATCTTGCTCACCAGATGGTAGAGTTTTGTCATGACTGGCTCTCCCAAGGCCATCAGTAGTTCTAATGGAATGTTGTCTACTCCCGGGGCCTTGTTTCGACTCAGGTCTTTCAGTGCTCTGTCAAACTCTTCACGCAGTATCTTATCTCCCATTTCGTCTTCATCTACATCCTCTTCCATTTCCATAATATTGTCCTCAAGTACATCGCCCTTGTATAAACCCCCTATATACTCCTTCCACCTTTCTGCCTTGCCTTCAAATTACATATAGCTATTTATAACGATATTCAAGTGTATTATTTATATATTCGATTTAATTATGCATTAATTAGCGTTTAGGAATGCATTAACATTAACTTGCAGGAAGATTGAAAACTGGATTACAAGAAATCTGTGCCCCAATGTATTCAACATGATCGCTAGATGGCAGATCGTGCTGCTATAGGTCCTGCACTTTACTGCTGTCTGGTGGAAGGAACATGAAGCTTTGAGTCAGACTAGCTGTGGCTCTACCTTCATCATATGAAGCATGTAGAAACCAACGGCTCAGCCTTTCACACAGCGCTTATGAGGGCAGAAGGTCCCAATCTGCAGTTGGCTGGCTCTAAGCTTCAGAAAACTACCGCTAGAGAGCGCGTGGCACAACGCGCCTCTTCAAATCAGTAAATACGTACTGCGAAACAATGTTTTATGCGCAGTTCGCATAGATTTCACTTTCTTTCTTTTTTGTACAAGTGATGCCATGACACAGGTGCACTACCTCAGAATGTTTTTTTTTGTTTTAATTTTGAAAGACGCATCATATAATTGGGAGCCGTATGTTTACTTTGCTTAGGGACTGCTTAAAAAAAGGCAGAAAACTTGTTGGAGATCGCAGTATCAGTCGGTCATTATTTACAAACATTGTGCATCACTCCTTAATAGAAACAAGAAAAGAAATAATTTCTTTGGAAAGATGAACTCATTTTCTTCGTTTCTTTCGAGACTGGAAATTTTACATGCAGTTCCAGAACGCAGCTTTCCTTTCGACATTTCGCGAAACAAATTCTTTGGTGACATCCATAGGACAATTTTCCCAGCTCCGTCTTGATGAACATGAAGGAAAAGAATATGAGGAAGTCTCGACTGTCTCATGATTAATCTAAAGCAAGTTTTATGTCGTCTCAGGATGCTGCATGATCTCTCAGTGGATGCTGGAACTATCATGATAAGAGAGATCAGGCGAATAACTTCCTGATACAGATCCTCAACTATATCACCTTCCATTCAGCAATGTGTTGTCATCTTACTTGGTTGTAAAACAGCTGCAATAGATCCAGCGACGCCCGCAGGCTTTCGTGTCAGTGTGGGCAAATCATTTCTCCCACATACGTGATAAATTTTCAAGACATTATTATCTGCTCATCATTTTCTCCTATTATTTTCTTCAGTGCACTTTTAATACCTGGTCAGTGTTATAAGCATAAAAAAGCTATTAGTGTAAGGTAATTTTAGTAAAACTTGTATTTAGACTCACAGATTTTGTTTTTCCGCCATGTACATTATTTTCTGTTAGTCCCATATAAGCCCTGTTCTTCATTTTGTACGTGTTGTGTTTAATGTCCGTTTATGACACAACCGTTCATTCTTTTAGTGTTAGTAAAAACGAACAATGCATGTGCTTCTAGGTTTAACGAAAAAAGTTGTTCAAGAATGTATTCATACATACTGAAAATAAACGGAATTGATGGTTCATCGGCTTGTGTCATTGTCCTGTCACTGCAGTGTCCTTCTATCACACATTGATATTGAAACAAAAAAAATTGATAGTTTGTATGGATATTCAAGCAAACGTAATGTCTATTTGTAAAATATAAAAGTGCACACTCCAGTAATTGCAGCAAATGTTGAAAGATTTTCTAGCTACAAGCATGGGTTTTCTGATAACAGAGGTGCTCTCACTTTCGAGAACCTCTGCCAAAACCACCTACAATAAATCAGACCGTAAGGCAGATATTAATCATTAACAATACAGCGGCAATCGTGGGGGAAACAAACCAGCGTGCTTGTGTTTCCTGAATATCTATCAAATTTAGAGAAATAGAAATCAATCTCTATGGGCTTGGAATGTAATAAAACCATCGACTGTAGCAAAGACGTGGCAGCACAATAAGAAATAACAAATAACATTTATTAACAGTGTTTAGTACTTAACTTTGGCACAGTGATATGCATGGTACTTGATGTCTTCAACGTAACACAATGATATCGAAACACCCTTTACTCTCTCTTGCTAGTATCACTGACAGTAATGTTTGCAGATACTCTGTTACTGGTTCTAGGTCTCTGTTAATAATGAATGGTAAGCCAGAAGACAGTCTTCAGAGTGCTGTATGGACCTAACTACAGGCAGTGTCTCAATTGTCTAATTGATGGTGTGGAACTGTGTGTGTATGTTCATGGCATGTTTTGTTTTAAGCCTGTTGATGGAAGAATGCCCGTGTGTGCAAGTACAGGATGAAAGCAAAGTAGTCCATGGTTGACAGTGTTTCCTATCACCTGTCAACACTATTGGCAGATGTACAGAATGTGCTGCAGAAATTGGTGTGGAAGCAGGAGCGAATAGTTTTGTCTGTGTGGTGGTGACCTCTTGCGGTGTTTGTGTGTGCCTCTTACTCAGTACGCAACAATAATCTTTTTATCCACTGAGAAAACTGACTTTATTGTAAGCCACAGTATAAATGCTATACACAAAATTTATGGAAAAATGTCATGCATTTAGGATCATGATGATACATAACTACTTTGCTTCTACGAGCATATATGTTACTCAGAGAGAAAAATTTACTTTTAATGGACATATAGGCAATCATCTGTCACTGAAATAATCTTACAAATCTTTTTCTTAGTGAAGAGAATTCACCCATAGCACTCTCGGATAAGGAAGTTAAGAAAAGCAAAAACTGGACAGGCTGAATCACTCACTGGATCTTTAGATAATAACCTTTCCGTTTGCAGAGGAAATAAAGATGGTGAAGGAAAGAATAATCAGACTGTTAAATCAGGCTCCAGCATACAGATAACTATTGATGTTATACTATGAACACAGATCTATGCCCAATGATTATGAACATTGGATAACACATGATCCAGAGCATACCAGAACTGTGATTCTTGAAAACGATAGTGAGTATATCAAAAAAGGAAGGACCTTTTGAATCTATAGAATGACCAGGTGAAGGAACTAAAGGAACACTGTGTTGTTTAACTTCGCCATAGTTTCACTCACATTTGAACAAGACTAATTATTTAAGGAAATGGGTGCTATACTCACCATCAACAAACAAACTGTACTGCTTTTGCTGTTGATTATTTGCCTCTGAGGGTGATACCAACAAAAATAAATATATTTCTTGATTCTGTCAGTGATGGAAATTGAATCCAAAGATATCAAAGCATGAATCATAGCCTGAATATCAATCAAATTTAGAGAAATACGAATCACTCTATATAGACTCGGTTTCAAATAGTGCAGTACATGACGCAAGTTCATGGCTTGTAGAAAATAAACTAACACTAAATCACAGTAAGACTCAGTTTTTACAGTTTCTAACACATAATTCAAAAAAACCTGACATTTTAATTTTACAGAACAGGCATATGACTAGTGAAACTGAACAGTTCAAATTTCTAGGTGTTTAGATAGATAGTAAGCTGTCGTGGAAAGCCCATGTTCGGGATCTTGTTCAAAGACTTAATACTGCCATTTTTACTGTACGAACGGTATCAGAAGTGAGTGATCGTTTGACACGAAAATCAGTCTACCTTGCTTATTTTCATTCGCTTATGTCATATGGTATTATATTTTGGGGTAACTCTTCCCATTCTAAAAGGATATTTTTGGCTCAGAAACAGGCGGTTTGGGCAATAAGTGGTGTCAGTTCACTAACCTCTTGTCGACCCCTGTTCACAAGTCTGGGAATTTTGACAATGGTCTCTCAATATATATATTCCTTCTGTAATTTCTTGTTAATAGTATTGGCTTATTACCAAGAATAAGAAGCTTTCACTCGGTTAATAATTGGCAGAAATCAAACCTGCATTTGGATCGGACTTCCTTAACTCTTGTGCAAAAAGATGTGCAGTATACTGCTGCATCCATTTTCAATAAGCTACCACTCGAATTCAAAAATCTTAGCAGTAATCCACATGCTTTCAAATCGAAACTGAAGAGTTTCAACATGGGTCAATCCTTCTATTCTGTCGAGGAGTTCCTTGAAAAACTAAGCTGATTCTTATTATATTGTTGATTGGGTTTACTGAAACTTATGGAACGACTTTTTTTCAGGTTCATGAAGATTTATTTTTATCTGTTATTACTTTTATGTTGTAATTTCATGTACTGACACATTCCATGACCTTGGAGACTTGTTCCTCAATTTGGTCCTACGGAATTTGATGTGTGTAAATAAAAGTAAATAATGTAAACTTAATAAAACCATTGACAAAGATAATAAAAAGTTTGTTAATGATGGGACCAAGAAATGGAGAAACATCTTACATTGGCTTTTAGATATAACATTATTTTTAGCCAAGGAAAACCTTGCTCTCCGTGGTCATCGAGAAGATGTTTCATCAGGAAACAGAGGAAATTCCTTAGAATTGGTGCAGTTGATGGAGAAATATGATCCAGTATTGAAAGACAAAAGTTTAAAACTTGAAGAGTCTGCTGGTGGGTCAAAGAGAGTACCGTACCTTCTTATTTGTCAAAAGGGATATAACATTCATTTCTTTTTATTTTGGGTGAACTTGTTAAATAATAAATTATTGCAGATATCAAAAAGGCTAAACATCACAGAATAATTTTTGACAGCAGCAGAAGAACTGACAAACTGAGTCAATTCATCATACATATTCAAGTAAAAGACAAAAATGTGGAAATTCAAAAATCTGTCTTATGTTTCTTCTTTATGTCAGGAAAGACTGCAGAGCATATGTCAAAAGATAGTCAAACAGCAGCTGGAAAAAGAAAAGATGGGAAGGATATTGTGCTGTGCACAGCTCAGGTTATGGCAATGCCTCGTCAATGTCAGGAGTACAAGGAGGAGCACAACAAAAAATTCTAGAAGTCAATCCAAAATCTCTGTTCAATCCCTGTGCTAATCATACCTTAACTCTTCGAGGAGTTTGTGCATTCTCAAATGCTACCTCTAGCAAGCCCTACTTTGGAACTGTAGAGAAGGTATATTCATTCTGTACTTGGGAATTACTTGCAGAAAAAGGCAGCAGAAAGTCTGACACAATTACCTGATACTCAATGGAGTGCTCATAACAATTCCGTTAAAGTCATGAAAGAAAATGTAGAAACCATTGTGAGCACTTTGGAAGATATGCAAGAGCCATCCAAGGCAAACTTTGATATTGGATCTACAGAAAGCTTGGTCCTTCCAGATGTATGCGATTTTATCTTTTTGAACTATTTCACATTTTGGCACATTTCTTTCAGACATATCTGAAAGAACTGACACCACATAGCATCTGCAGCTGTGATACATTATATGTAAATGGAAGATGGAGTGGGGAGAAAGGAAAGGGGAGGGACTAGTGATGTCAGCAGCATTGAGACTCAACACAGAATCAGCGGCGACAAGCGGACTGGGATTCAAATGCACAACCTCCTGCTTATTAGGTAGCTGCGTTAACCGCTGTGTCACCCAGAACACTGTGTTTATTGCAACTGTGCAGACTATCTTGGTACGCCTCTTGGCCAACCCACATTCCCACCCATTGCCACCTATTCGCAGTCCCTCTCCATGTCCTCAGTGCTTGCTACGCTGAGTTTTCCACAGAAGATTGGATGTAGTTGTGCACCCACACTGAAGAAGGGTGGATATGTTGTCCATCTAGCTGAATCAATTATATGAATGCATAGCTTCTGCCCTTTCAGACGTGCCTGAAAGAACAGACACCATACATTCATATAACTGATTTGCCTACACGGGCAGTGCATCCACTATCTTCAGTGCAGATGCACAACTACGTCTGACCTCCTGCAGGAATCTGAGTAATGAGCATGGAGGACATGGACAGGGACTGCAGAAAGGTGATGCTGGGTGGGACTGTGGGTCAGCTGAGATGCATGCCAAGATAGTCTCTGCAGTTACGATCAACACTGTGCTCTGAGTGGCACAGTGGTTAATGCAACTATGTACTAAGCAGAGGATCCTGAGTTTTAATCCCAGTCTGGCACACATTTTTGCTTGTCACCACTGATTCTGTGTCAAGTCTTGATGCAGCTGACAGCACTAGTCCCTCCAATTTCTTCCCTTTCTCCCCCCTCTGCCTCCAATTTACATATCTAAAATTTCCAAAAATGATTTTCGATAAAGGGCTCACCAAATTAAAAACCATGAATGAGTTTTTAGTGACGGATCAAACCACAGCTATACACAATGTTACTTTTGGCACCAAAAAATGCAATCATATAGTCATTAACATTGACTGTTGAGGGGAAAAAGAAACAATGCCAGCTGAACTAGCTCATAAGGAGAAGATCACCTATCAGTGTTTGAATGCACAGACTGATTTGTACAAGAATTGTCACAATGACACAGGTCCATGAAGGACATCAACAAAATTTCCAAATTGTTGAAACAAAATTTATGCTTGAAGCTTCTGATGGTGCTCTGGCTAAAGCACTGGAGAATCTGGTAGAAATTTACAGTGACCCTGATAAGGAACAGGTGTCCCCAAAAATGAAATCCTTCAATTTGTAATTAAATGGGACTTCACAGAAATATTATTTTTTACATCACTTATAATCCAATACTTCTTGACTATTTGTGTCTCAATTGCATCATGCAAGAGAAGCTTTTCTAAACTGAAAATAACAAAAATTGCCATAGCTCTGTGATCAATCAAGATTGGCTAGCCAATCTATTCATTTTATCAAATGAAAGAAAAGTTACAAATGAAATAGATTTCAATGATGTCATGGAGAATGTCAGTAAAATAAAGGCACGGAAACGTACTTTATATAAAGGCATGGAAACGTACTTTATACAGTCACTGGTGTCTGACAAGCCTGGGAATGACTCACAGACCTACAGGGCCTGGATGTTCGGCTGAGTATCAACAGTGAAACAGAAAGATAACAACAGAGAAGGACAAACAACAGTGACGATATGCTGGAAGAATAAGTCCACTAACTAAACCAATATCAAACGGTAAGACAGAGTGAATCCAGAGCTAAACAATGATGTATAGTAATATCAATACTATAATGCAGTGAAATCATAACTGACTGACTGAGAGGGTGCACTGCTGTATCAGATTATAACAATATCTTAAAATTTGGTTGACAGGACATCCAGAACTGAGCATTGTGAAATCAGATATAAAATGCTTCAGTTTTAAAAGATTTATTTGTTAAATCACAACTGATTTCGTGCACTTATAAGGCCACCTTTAGATGAAACAAGTCTGCAATAGAAACATGGAGAAACTCTAATAAAAGATCATAAACCACTTAACACTTGTTTAGTTATAATAATAGGAATTCACTCCAAACTGTAAATATGAAGCTGATACTGTCACCTTAGTCAGAATGAAACACAAACTACTTAAAGAAATGGGTGATCAAAGGGAAAAACTAAGAGAATATCAAAATACAACATAAGAGAACTTACACATGTGCACAGCCTCTGCGCACTGGATGCCAGACTGTGTGTGGGCTGGTGACAGCCATAACTGAAGGCAAGATATGGTATCAATGATAACTACCATCTTGTACTAAGGTTAAAAAACTGTGCATTCTTTGTTTCCAGGTATATAAGTTTGTTATTCTATTGTTTATTATTTCTTTGTACTCCACCAGATGTTTGCTGTGCTAAATACTGATTCATATTATAAGTTTCTCAATATATCTTTAAGAATGTACAATTACTAAAATGGAGTACACATATTATAAATACTTGATTTTCTGTTTGGTCAGCCATTACATCACCATATTTTACAAAATGTACACTACAAATACATCAATTTCTAAGCAGACTATGGGCCTCATCTAGTTTCACTGCTTCGGACCTCTGATGGGCTTAGTCTACCACTGATCAGCAATAACACAAATACTGGCTGTAAAATCCTGATTTCTGTGATTAAATTCATCTTGTTAACTGTCTTGGTCAGTGTATTGTCATTATCACAACTGCAGCCTGAAAAGGCAGCAGAGCCATCTCAATTTGCAATGTGAACCACCAGAGTGAGTGCACACTGGTAATTCATCTTAACAGAGACTTTCTGATTTGGCAGCACTCTTACAACATATCAGATGATTTTGGCAATACTTTGCCCCTATTGTTGACACCTGAAGTACTGATACTATGAGTGAAGATCGGCTGAGCATACTTCAAAAGCACATGGAGGTCAAGAACTTCTTCATCTAATGCCCCAGCTATTGGACATGTTCCACAGGCTCTTCCTATCCATTTTCATGGTGTGAATGTGCAGCGGTAGTTAATTCTTATTTGACTCAAGGGCAGAAAGAACTTCACAAATTGAAGCTTGAATCGAATGTTGGATACTGACTAATAGCAAATGTATCCAGGGCCGTTTGTCATGGAATCTGAAAACTGTATTGCCATCTGGCAGCAAAACTAAAAATGCCCCCCCCCCCCCCCCCCCCTCGCCTCCAGAATTACAGTTTTGGGTAAGCTTTTCTTTTGGCTGGCCTGGTTTTGAAGCTTCACTGCCACAACCAGGCAGACACCTGCCTTTTTGAACAACAGAACTGGTGTTTCATAGGCACAATGACCCATGAAGGAAGACCTAGACTATCAGTGTCATCTTCTTTGGGAAGTCATCCTGGCAGCTATGAGCTGTGTATCTACCAAGTTAGAATGTACCTTGAAGATGGATGAATCTGTGTAATGAAACTTGCAAATCTTTATTTATAATAATAATATCCACAAATTGAAAAGTGCAGTTGGATGCAGAAACAGTTTTTGTTTCTGCCTCAGCATCAGTTTTCGATTTGGATATAATAAGGTAGTCATTCGTTCATTCATTTCTACAACAAACATTCCTCAAGAGACAAAAAGCTAAAAGCTTTTCCAAAAATAAATATATTCACAGTTATAGTATCAATATTTTGTTTTGGTGGATAAAGCAAAATAGACAAAAAGAACTGTATTCAATATGGATTCCATTACAACTCATAAGTGCATGGGGAACCTGAAAGCATGTAAGGCAGTTTTAATAGAACACATTAGTCATTATCAGACAACTGGACCATAGTTTTCAGTATTAATAACAACTTATATAAACAATGTGTTCTGATATTACATACAGAGTATATACATATAAATCACATTTATGTAATCCTACAAAAATATCATGGATACATACTCTGATGTATTAAATTTCAGGTCACAGTCTGCTTCACATGCAATAACAAAACTGAGAAACATGTGAGTGTCTACTGGTTCAAAAGAAATCTCTGACACAATATTCATATAAATGCATTCATATTTACAAAATTAAATTATATCTACAGTACATGATTTTCATATAACCAATACCAACAATGAAATATTTGTGTATGGGACCAGGTCTACTTCATATTAGAAGACACCAGTATACCTCAAAAAGTTGTTAATTTTATCTCTAAAATCACTCTGAGAGTGATTCCAAAATTCTTTTCTCAACTGATGAACTTCCATGGTTCCATCCTCAAATGACAGGACCTGAAAAACACGATTGCTTGATATTACTTGGAACACAATGTGACTATTTAATTACTTATCTGAAATTGTAGCAAAACTAAATAATCAAACTTAATCACCTAACTCCCCACCCTTCCTTTCCTCTTATACTTCCCTCTATTCTCCTTTCCACAAACATGCCATCTCTGTCAAATCTCCCACTCAAGAACAGTCAGGTGAGATATGCTGCAAGGTCGATACCTCATGCCTGACTCCTGAGTGTGACTTTGGTGCTGTGATGTGGGGCTCTCTTTGGTTTGTTTGGACAGAGAAGGATGGGGCAGTGCACGGGGAGAGATTTCTGGCGGTTGCCACTGAAAAAGGTTGGTGGCACTCTATTTGGCTATGAGGCACTCGGTACTGAATAACTCTGTTTGGAGCTCACAGGGTGAGTAAGGAAAAACAGCATACACATGCCATGCTCAGATGGCCTATTGCAACTTCTGTTTTCCAGATCTCACTGTTGGTGCTGGTTTATCTAGAGGAAGAAACCTTCCTGCTCCTGCACTTATTAAGAGTGGGTGAGTACCATAATTCTCATGCATTGGTGGTTTTCCTCAGATCCTAGCAGTGGAATGTTTAGCATATTTCTTGGAATATTATTTGGCAGCTTGCCCATTTGCCCTGTTGTGGTGCATCACTTTCTTACTTATTTTGACACATGTGCATATTGCTTATTTAGTGCACCTTTGGCATGTTCATGCCGACCTGGCAACACTATGCCCAGCCCCTCTCTTGGAAGTAATTTGTTTTTGCTTTTGGCTTCTATTCTGTTTTATTGTGTTCACCTGTTGACTGGACTTTATATATTGTCACTTTCAGGCTAGTGTACCCAATATTAGTTTTTTAAAGAATGTTTGGCTATTTGGGCCACCTTTTGGAATTTCACATCTGAATCTGTTAAAAGATGCAACCTCTCTCGAGACGCCCCTTTTTCTGAATTACGTTAAAAAGAGTGGTTGTAATATGCATTTTCTCACTTGTCTTAAGAATTTTGATGTGTTCTAAAAGTCAATTACAATTTGGTCCCTCACATCAGGTTTGGCGTGTGTCTGCATAGCCTGGGCAGATCTGGTGCATGCCAGGTTTGGTTGATATCTCTGCTAGGAGCCTCGACCAGCCTTATGATATGCTGTTAGTGATCATGCCTTACAGGCACCACTTCTGTCTGTAATCTGCCTGTTACATTTGGTATTTTTGTCTCTTATCATTTGAAAAGTTGGTATTGTGTGTGTGTTTTTGTCTCTTAATTAACCTTGCTTATTAGGATATTTGGACAAAAACATATCTTGAAAGAGCACCCAAATTTAAATAGGTATCTTGCAAGTTTTAATGGTTCTGTTTTACATGTATATTCTTTCTAATGAAATAGTGATTCCTTTGTCAAAATCACTTTAATTAACAATAATTTGAATTTGTAATAATAATAATAATAATTTTATTGCCCAAAAAATTTAAAAATATTTAAAATGAACAATGCTCAATTCCCCCCCCCCCCCCTCCCTCTCATGATCCAGCCATACTAATGTGCTATGACAAGCACATGCAGTGCTACCATAGTGCCATGCTACAGGGAATGTCACAGGGTGAGCATTTATATTTATTTGTATGTGTGTGAGGAGAGAGAGAGTTGGAGAGAGACAAAATATTTAGACTATAAATGAGCAAATATCCAAAACCTACAGCAATTTTCTGAGCTGGTACATGTGTCTATGCAACACATGTGCACACAAACAAACACACACACACACACACACACACACACACACACACACACACACACACACACACACATCATCCGCAGGTGAGTGGCTGTCTCTTCTCATTTCATTCTGCAGTTAAATATACCTTTCAGACCAATATTCTGCTGTCTCATGCATCATGTATCACTCTAACTGAAAGCTGTAACTTATAAATGTAACAAACAGTTTTAATCTAGTATTAACTTAATTTTAATACATACTCTTACACAGAGTGCCTAGTTATGAAAATAATCTCAATACCACTGTTACTATCTTTGCCCCCATATCTTATATATCACTTATGCAGTTGTGAGAAAAGAGTGGGGATATGCTGGTAGATTATAAACATATCAGTCCATGAAGTAGAATACACCATCAGCTGCAAAAAGTGAAAATTTGGTTTTAAGTTCTGGTCCGGCACACAGTT
This sequence comes from Schistocerca piceifrons, assembly GCF_021461385.2. NCBI lineage: Eukaryota > Metazoa > Arthropoda > Insecta > Orthoptera > Acrididae > Schistocerca > Schistocerca piceifrons. Next base: position 191,792,863 of record NC_060138.1, read on the forward strand.
TCACCTTTCAAAAAAATGCAATTCAGCGTACATTAAGATGCAAATTCGAAGTTTCAATCTACTGTGGATGTTAACAAACCACACAGGATTGTCAACACAAAAACAAAATGCACATGCACATACATATCAGTATAAGCTGTTATGGCCAACAATGAGCAATGGAAAAAAGGTTGTTTCTTTGTGAACCATCCACATCCTCAGAAATAGTGCTTATATCAGCTGGAACCACTAAAGAGATAGATGAAATTTTACTCATTTAATGCATTCCAATCAGACCACAGTGACTGCTGCAGTCCCCAAAAGGCATAAACTTTTTCAACATTTTGTGTCACGCCTGCTTCCTTTAGTCAAATTGTGTCACAAATTTCTTGATTCCAAATTCTATTCATTACCTCCTCATTTGTTATGTGATTTACTCAACTAATCTTAAGCATTCTTCTGTAGCACCATATTTTAAAAGCTTCTATTCTCTTCTTGTCTGAACTGTTTATCATCCTATTTCACTTCCATACATGGCTGCACTCCAGACAAATACCTTCAGAAAAGACTATATTCAATGTTAACAAATTTACCTTCTTCAGAAATCTTTTCTAGCAATTGCAGTATAAATTTTATATCCTCTCTCCTTTGGCAATCATCAGTTATTTTGCTGCCCAAATAGCAGAACTCATCTACAACTTTAAGTGTCTCATTTCCTAATCTAATTTCGTCATCGGAAAACCTCAAAGTTTTTATTTCTTCTCTCTGAACTTTAATCCCTACTTCAAATTTTTCTCTGATTTCCTTTACTGCTTGCTCGATGTACACTTTGAATAATATCAGGGATAGGCTACAACCCTCCCTCAGCCACTGCTTCCCTTTCATGCCCCTCGACTCTTATAACTGCCATCTGGGTTCTGTACAAATTGTACACAGCCTTTTGTTCCCTGCATTTTACCCATAAGACGTTTAGAATTTGAAAAAGAGAATTCCAGTCAACTTGTTCAAAAGCTTTTTCTAAGGCTACAAATGCTATAAATGTAGGTTTGGCTTTCCATAATCTATCTTCTATGAGAAGTCGCAGGGTCAGTATTGCCCTACATGTTCCCATTTTTCTCCGGAATCCAAACTGGTCTTCCCCGAGGTCATCTCCCGAGCTATCAGTAGTTCTGATGGAATGTTGTCTACTCCCAGTGCCTTGTTTTGACTTAGGTCTTTCAGTGCTCAGTCATGTTCTTCACACAGTATCATTTCTCCTATCGCATCTTCATCTATCTCCTCTTCCATTACCATAATACTGTTCGCAAGCATATCTCCCTTGTATAGACCCTCTATATGCTCCTTCCACCTTTCTACTTTCCCTTCATTGCTTAGGACTGGTTTTCCAACTGAGTTCTTGATATTCATACAAGTGGTCCTCTTTTCTACAAAGGTCTCTTTAATTTTTCTATAGCCAGCATCTATCTTGCCCTAGTGATATATTCTTCTAAATTCTTATGTTTTTCGTCTAGCCATTCCTGTTTAGCCATTTTGCACTTCCTATCAATCTCATTTTTTAGATGTTTGTATTCCCTTCTGCCTGCTTCGTTTGCTGCATTTTTATATTTTCTCCTTCCATCAGTTAAATTCGGTATCTCCTGTGTTACAAAAGGATTTCTAGTAGCACCTTTCTTTTTACCTAGTTGATCCTCTGCTGCATTCACTATTTCATCTCTCAAAGCTACCCAGTCTCCTTCTACTGTATTCTTTTCCCCTGTTCGTGTAAACTGTTCCTTAATACTCCTACTGAAGCTCTCTGCAACCTCTAGTTCTTTCAGGTGGGTCTCATTTCCTTAAATTCCTATCTTTCTGCCATACCTTCAGTTTTAATCTACAGTTCATAACCAATAAATTGTGGTCAGAGTCCACATCTGCCCCTGGAAATGTCTTACAATTTAAATCTATTCCAAACTCTCTCTTATCATCATGTAATGAATCTGAAACCTTTCAGTGTCTTCAGGTCTGTTCCATGTATAAAAACTTCTCTCGTGATTCTTAAACCAAGTGTTAGTTATGATTATATTATACTCTGTGAAAAATTGTACCAGGTGGCTTCCTCTTTCATTCCTTTCTGCCAGTCCATATTCACCTACTATTTTTCCTTCTCTTCATTTTCCTACTATCAAATTCCAGTCTCCCATGACTATTAAAGTTTCATCTCCCCTAACTATTTGAAAAATTTCATTTATCTCATCATACAGCTCTTCAGTCTCTTCATCATCTGTGGAGCTAGTCGGGATATAAACTTATACTTGTGATGGGTATGGGCTTTGCATTTATCTTGGTTACAATAATGCATTCACTGCACTGTTCATAGTCACTTATGCGTTTTCCTATTTTTTAAATTCATTATGAAGCCTACTCCTACATTACCCCTGTTTGGTTTTGTATATATAACCATGTATTAACCTGACCAGAAGTCCTGTTCCTCCTCCGACAGAATTTCAGTAACTCCCACTACATCTAACTTTAACCTACCCATTTCACTTTTTACTCCTGGGGCCTTGTTTCAAATTAGGTCTTTTAGTGCTCTGTCAAACTCTTCACGCAGTATCACATCTCCCATTTCATCTTCATCTACATCCTCTTCCATTTCCATAATATTGTCCTAAAGTACATTGCCCTTGTATAGACCCTCTATATACTCCTTCCACCTTTCTGCTTTCCCTTCTTTGCTTAGAACTGGGTTTCCTTCTGAGCTCTTGATATTCATACAAGTGGTTCTCTTTTCTCCAATGATCTCTTTAATTTTCCTGTAAGCAGTATCTATCTTACCCCTAGTGATATATACCTCTATATCCTCACATTTGTCCTCTAGCCACCCCTGCTTAGCCAATTTGCACTTCCTGTTGATATCATTTTTGAGAAGTTTGTATTCCTTTCTGCCCACTTTATTTACTGCATTTTTATATTTTCTCCTTCCATCAATTAAATTCAATATTTCTTCAGTTACCCAAGGATATCTACTAGCTCTTGTCTTTTTACCTACTTGATCCACTGCTGCCTTCACTATTTCATCGCTCAAAGCTACCCATTCTTCTTCCACTGTATTTATTTCCACCATTCCTGCTCAATGTACAAAATGAATAATATCAGGGGTAGGCTAAAACCCTCTATCACACCCTTCTCAGGCACTGCTTCCCTTACATGCCAATAAATTCTTATAACTGCCATCTGGTTTATGTACAAATTGTAAATAGCCTTTCTCTCCCTGTATTTTATCATGCCATCTCTAGAATTTGAAAGAGAGTACTCCAGTCAACATTGTCAAAAGCTTTCTCTAAGTCTACAAATGCTATAAAAGTGGGTTTACCTTTCCTTAACCTGTCTTCTATGAGAAGTTACAGGGTCAGTATTGCCTTGTATATTCCTACATTTCTCTAGAATCTAAACTGATCTTTCCCGAGTTCAGATTTTGCCAGTTTTTCCATTCTTCTGTAAAGAATTCATATTAGTATTTTGCAGCCATGGCTTATTAATCTGATAGTTTGGTAATATTCACAACTGTTACCACTTGTTTTTTTTGAAATTGTAATTATTATATTCTTCTTGAAGTCTGAGGGTATTTCGCTTGTCTCCTACATCTTTCTCACCAGATGGAAGAATTTCGACGTGGCTGGCTCTCCTTTTTTTGACTTGGGTCTTTCAGACCTCTGTCAAATTCTTCATGCAGTTTCATATCTGCCATCACATCTTCATCTACCTCCTCTTCCATTTTGATAATACTGTCCGCAAGTATATCTCCCTTGTATAGACCCTCTACACACTGCTCCACCTTTCTGCTTTCCCTTCATTGCTTCAGGCCAACGGCCTTGCCACAGTGGTTACACCGGTTTCCATCAGATCTCCAAATTTAAGCACTATCGGGCTGGGCTAGCACTTGGATGGCTGACCAGCCAGTCTGCCGAGCACTGTTGGCAAGCAAGTTGCACTCAGCCCTTGTGAGGCAAACTGAGGAGCTACTGGATTGAGAAGTAGCAGCTCCGGTCTCATAAACTGACATATGGCCAGGAGAGTGGTGTGCTGACCATGTGCCCCTCCATATCCACATCCAGTGATGCCTATGGGCTGACGATGACACGGCGGCCAGTCAGTCCCATCGGGCCTTCCAAAGCCTTTCCGGATGGAGTATTTTTTCATTGCTTAGGACTGGTTTTCCATATGAGTTCTTGATATTCGTACAAGTGGTCCTCTTTTCCCAAAAGGTCTCTTTAATTTTTCTGTAGGTGGCATCTATCTTGCCCCTAGTGATATTTCCTTCTACATCCTTAAGTTTGTCCTCTAGTCATTCCTGCTTAGCCATTTTATAGAAATTTGTATTCCTTTCCACCTGCTTAATTTATTTTTATTACCTCCTTTCATCAGTTAAATTCAGTATCTCTTGTGTTATACTAGGATCTCTGCTAGCCCTCATCTTTGTACCTAGTTGATCCTCTGCTGCATTCACTATTTCATCTCTCAAAGCTATCCAATCTCCTTCTATTGTAATCTTTTCCCCTGTTCTTGTCAACTGTCTCTTAATACACGCTCTGAAACTCTCTGCAACCTCTGGTTCTTTCAGTTTATGCAGGTCCCATTTCCTTACATTCCTATCTTTTTGCCATACCTTCAGTTTTAATCTACAGTTTATAACCAATAAATTGTGGTCAGAATCCACATCTGTCCCTGGAAATGCCTCACAATTTAAAACTTGATTCCAAAATCTCTGTCTTACCATTATATATTCAATCTGAACCTTCCACTGTCTCCAGGTCTCTTCCACGTATACAACCTTTTTCATGTTTCTTAAACCAAGTGTTAGCAACGATTAAATTATGCTCTGTGCAAAATTCTACTAGGCAGTTTCCTCTCTCATTCCTTTCCCCTAGACCCCAGTCCATATTGACCCACTACAGGATGTCCCACATAAAACCGGTAAGCCTCACATACTGGTTAACCATCTCTAGTCGAATTGCTTGTGAAGTGACAACATTGTGTCAAATGTTGGGTAGACTGTGTTTCGTTGGAAACTCAAGCACAGCTGTTTGTTTGTGTCTCAGTTGTTGCGAGAAGCTCATATTGCTGTTGCAGAAATGGGGCAGTTTGGTTTATAACAGGGATTTGATACTGTGAAGTGTTACATAGAGATAGGCCTCATCAAGGAATGTAAGGATTGAAGTGAAGTATCGTGGTAGGAAACTCCCCATGACCAGCACTATACAAGATCTGTAAAAGAAATGGAGGGCTGTAAAATTCAATCAGAATGTGCGAAGGAAAAGGTGAGTGACAGTGAGGAACCCTGAAACTACACACAGGATTCGCATGGTGTCATAATGTACTAAAAGATATAAAATTAAAAGCCCATTATTCGAGTGTGGTGCAAGTTAAAATTTGAGGATCAGGAAAAAAAGAGTTCATTATATTATCTAGCTGTTAACATTAATTGCTAACGGTTACTTAGACCCCTTGCTTTACTTCATTTCAGATAAGGCCTGGTTTCAATTTTCAGGTTATGTGAAGCCACAGAATTTCAGATATTGGTCGCAGGACAACCCACATATTTTGCATGAAGAACTTCTCCACTAGGAGAAGATACTTGTGTTGGTGTGTGTTGCCCGGAATCACATTATTGGCCCCATATTTTTCAATTATACCTTAAACAGTGCCAGATATCTAGAGATCTTTGACTCTTCCAATGAGTAATTAACAGATGCAGAGAAGCTGTATACATTATCCCAACAAGGTGTCCTCGCACAACAGATGATCTTAGATAGAACATTACTAGAGAAATTAACACCACCACAGTGGCTGAATTACAGCCTGTTACTATTACTCATCATGTGAAACTTGCAATACTTGGATACCCATGCCCACCACTTCCAGCATTTACCATATACAGGTAACTACATGTTTTTTCATGTTACTATTATCTATTCTTTTTTAGTTATTTCATTATTCCTTGAATCTCAAGTATGAGGTGTACTGGTTTTATGTGGGATACCCTGTATTTTTCCTTCTCTTCCTTTTCCTGCTATCGAATGCTGGTCCCCCATCACAAATAAATTGTTGTCTCCTTTACCTATCTGAATAATTTCTTTTATCTCCTCATATATTACTTAAATTTTTTCAACATTTGTGGTGATAGTTCGCATATATACTTGTACTACTGTAGTAGGTGTGGGCTTTGTGTCTATCTTGGCAATGATAAAACATTTGTTATGCCATTCATAGTAGCTTACCCGCATTCCTATTTTCTTATTCATTATTAAACCCACTCCTTCTTTACCCCTATCTGATTTTGCATTTATAACCTCTACGATGAAGGCTAGTAGAAATCCTTGGGTAACAGAAGAGATTTTGAAGTTAATTGATGAAAGCAGAAAATACACACATCAAAACATGTTTTGCATCACCCCGGTTCCCAGAACTCTTGAAGATATATGTTGACTGTGGATATTGCATCACAGACACAGTCCCTTTGACTGTTCAGAGATGTCACTAAACCTGCCCAAAGATGTAAACAACCATGCATGAGAAGCACCTATTAGACAGAGGGGGTCTGACAGCCAATCAGTTTCAGTCATTCCACCAGGAAGGAGTTACGCAATTTGTGTTGTCTGTAGTTCAACCATGCCTAGACGGTCAATACCACAGTTTGATCATGTCAGCACTGTTACTTTGTGCCAGGAAGGACTCTCAACAAGAGAAGTGTCCAGGCATCTCGGAATGAACCAAAACAATGTTGTTGGGACATGGAAAAGATACAGAGAGACAGGAACTGTCGATAACATACCTCACACAGGCTGTCCAAGGGCTACTACTGCAGTGGATGACAGCTACCTACAGATTATGGCTTGGAGGAATCCTGACAGGAATGCCACCATGTTCAATAAGGCTTTTCGTACAGCCACAGGATGTCATGTAACGATTCAAACTGTGTGCAATAGGCTGCCTTGTGCGCAACTTCACTCCCGATGTCAATGGTGACGGCCATCTTTGCAACCACAACACCATGCAGTGCGGTACAGATGGGCCCAATAACGTGCTGAATGGACTGCTCAGAATTGGCATCACATTCTCTTCAGTGATGTTTCTTTAATTTTTTTATTTTTGTTATGGTTTTAGGGTGCAAAACTGCTATGATCTTAAGCATCCAAGCGATGAGTGTCGCATATACCTTCAACCAGACAATTGTTGGAGACGTGTTCAGAGGCAACTTGGTCAGGCTGAACGCCTTGGACAAACTGTCCAGCGAGTGCAGCAAGGTGGAGTTTCCCTGCTGTTTTGGGGTGGCATTATGTGGGGCCTGTGTACACCACTGGAGGTCATGAAAGGCACTGTAATGGCTGTACAATATGTGAATGCCATCCTCTGACTGATAGTGCAACCATATCGACAGCATATTGGTGAGGAATTTGTCTTCATGGACAACAATTTGCGCCCCCATCATGCACATCTTGTGAATGACTTCCTTATGTATAACGACATCGCTCAACTAGAGTGGCCAGCATGTTTTCCAGACATGAACCCTATCCAACATGCCTGGGGTAGATTGAAAAAGGTTGTTTATGGAGGACTTGACCCACCAACTACTCTGAGGGATCTATGCCAAATTGCCGTTGAGGAGTGGGACAATCTGGACCTACAGTGCCTTTATGAACTTGTGGATAGTATGCCATCATGAATACAGGCATGCATCAATGCATGAGGACATGTTACTGGGCATTAGAGGTACTGGTGTTTACAGCAATCTGGACCACCACCTCTGAAGGCCTCACTGTACGGTGGTACAACACCCAATGTGTGGTTTTCATGAGGAATAAAAAGGGTGGAAATGATGTTTATGTTGGTCTCTATTCCAATTTTCTGTGCAGATTCGGGAATTCTCGGAAACAAGGTGATGCACAACTTTTTTTTATGTGCGTAGAAATATGCAGTGAATCAAGCATACGAAAAGGAATACAAACGTCTCAAAAATAAGATAAAACAGGAAGTGTGAAATGGCTAAGCAGGGACAGCTAGGGGACAAATGTAAGGATGTAGAAGCATATATCACTAGGGGCAAGATAGATACTGCCAGAGGAAAATAAAAGAGACCTTTGGAGAAAAGGTATGAATATCAAGAGCTCAGATGGAAAACCAGTAATGAGCAGAGAAGGGAATGCAGGAGGAAGGGATATATGGAAGGTCAGTACAAGGGCAATGTACTGAAGGGCAATATTATGGAAATTGGAGAAGACATAGATGACGATGAAATGGGACATATGATACTGCGTGAAGAATTTGACCGAGCAGTGAAATACGTAAGTCAAAACATGGCCCTGGAAGTAGACAACATTCCATTAGAACTACTGATAACCTTGGGAGAGCCAGCCATGACAAAACTCTTCCATCTGGTGAGCAAGATGTATGAGACAGGCAAAATACCTTCCGACTTCAAGAAGAATATAATAATTCCAATCCCAAAGAAAGCAGGCATTGACAGGGGTGAAAATTACTGAACTATCAGTTTAATAAGTCATAGTTATTAAATACTGACATGAATTCTTTACAAATGAATGGAAAAACTGGTAGAAGCTGACCTCAGGGAAGATCAGTTTGGATTCTGTAGAAATGTTGGAACATTCTAGGCAATACTGACCCTATGACTTGTCTTAGAAGATACGTTAAGAATAGGCAAACCTACGTTTCTAGCATTTATAGGCTTAGAAAAATCTTTTGACAATGTTGACTGGAATACTCTCTTTCAAGTCTGAATGTGGCAGGTGTAAAATACAGTGAGCAAATGGCTATTTACAAATTGAACAGAAACTACATGGCAGTTATAAGAGTCCAGGGGCATGAAAGGGAAGCATTGGTTGATAAGGGAGTGAGACAGCCTATCCCCGATGTTATTCAATCTGTATTTTGAGCCATCAGTAAAGGAAACAAAAGAAAAATTTGGAGTAGGAATGAAAATTTATGGAGAAGAAATAAAAACTATAAGGTTTGCCGATGACATTGTAATTCTGTCAGAGACAGAAAAGGACCTGGAAGAGCAGTTGAACAGAATGGGCACTGTCTTGAAAGGAGGATATAAGATGAACATCAACAAAAGCATGACGAGGATAATGGAATGCAGTCGAATTAAGTTGGGTGATGCTGAGGGAATTAGATTAGGAAATGAGACACTTAATGTAGTAAATGAGTTTGTTATTTGGGGAGCAAAATAACTGATGAAGGTTGAAGTAGAGACAATATAAAATGTAGACTGGCTATGGCAAGGAAAGCCATAAGAAGAGAAATTTGTTAACATTGAGTATAGATCTAAGTGTCAGGAAGTCTTTTCTGAAAGTATTTGTATGGAGTGTAGCCACGTGTGGAAGTGAAACATGGATGATAAACAGTATAGACAAGAAGAGAATAGAAGCTTTTGAAATGTGGTGCTACAGTAGAATGCTGAAGATTAGATGGGTAGAACATGTAACTAATGAGAAGGTACTGAACAGAATTGAAGAGAAGAGGAATTTGTGGCACAACTTGACTATAAGAAGGGATTGGTTGGTAGGACACATTCTGAGGCATCATGGAATCACCAATTTAGTACTGGAGGAAAGTGTGGAGGGTAAAAATCACAGAGGGAGACCACAAAATGAATACATTAAGCATATTCAGAAGGATGTAGGTTGCAGTGGTTATATGGAGTTGAAGAGGCTTGCTCAGGATAGAGCAGCATGGATAGCTGCATCAAACCACCAAACTTCATTAATTCTCACTATATCTAAGTTCAACCTAACCATTATCTGACTGATTAAGGGATCTAACATTCCACACTCTGAGTTGTAAAATGACAGGTTTGTTTTTCCTGATGATGACATCCTCCTGAATAGTCCCCACATGGAGATCCGAATAGAGAACTATCTCACCTTCAGAATGTTTTACTAAAGACAATGCCATAATCATTTAACCATACAGTAGAGCTGTATGCCCTTGGGAAAAATCACGGCTGTAGTTTCCCCTTGCTTTCAGCCATTCGCAGCACCAGCACAGATAGGCTGTTTTGGTTTATGTAACAAGGACAGATCAGTTGGTCACCCAGACTGTTGCCCCTGCAACTACTGAAAGGGCTGCTCCCCCTCTTCAGGAATCACACACTTGTCTGGCATACAGTACAGCTATATGTATTGCTGAGGCACACAAATCACCTCACCAATGGAACGATCCTCTGTTTATGGGGCTAGTTTATTAGTCTATTAAATTTATGGTGCATTGATATCCACCATTGGGGGGCTCGAGTCATATCATTTACTGCTGCACAATAGCTTGTGTTGATCATTAGAGACAGTAACATGTGTTGTTTCCACAATACATCTGGTTTGTGAAAACTTAAATCAACTGTAGTTGTGTTAGTTATTTAAAACCTGCACCTATGTTTCAATCTAGCAGTTAGTGGAATTCTGACCAGTTGTCAGTAACCATTCAACAGTTTATTGTAAATTAGTGACACATTTTAGGTAAATAAACCTGCCCCTAGATGAAGAGAAGCAGAGCCAAATTTTATTAAACAATTTGAATTTAACCTTTGTAGCATCGAAACCGGAATGTGTTACGAATACATTCTTCAATTAACATTTGCATTCTGATGGAGGGCAATATTAGATTTAAAATGGGCCAACTCAGGTGCTACTGTTACAGCAAAAAATGTGATCATTATGTACTGTATCCTCTGGTGACACAGTCACCAACCACACAGTTTTGTATTGTAGACAGCCAGAGCTCTAGCCTGCTAATGACACTTCCTCTGGAGCTCAGACAAAAACAGTCTCCAGCACCTCTCAAATACACCAGCAGCTGTCACAGTAACATGTGCTACCAGCTTCACTGCCAGAGGCTTCTGCGAGTTACCTGCCTTCGTGGTATCCTTCCACTGGAGGAGTATTTAGGTTGTCGTCCGCTCACTCTGAATTCACTTCATATTCCAGACTTCATGCTGACCACACTTAGTGGTTCCTCAATCAGACCACTTTTGCTGAGCATACTGTACACTCTGGGTTCTATGCTGGCCGTGTCTAGTGATCTACCACTCGGAGTTCATTCCTCGAGCACACTCTACTCTCTGTCCCCTCTGCTGGCTGTACCTACCAGCCCACCATCTGAGTCCACAGCAGCTCAGTCCTTTGCAAGACTTCATCTCCAAGCTCACTGTCTCACAGTACACTAATACCATGAACATTGTCCACCTGCGAATACCTGATAATTTCATGCTGGGACTTTGCAGTGCTTCAGTGAGTAACTATCAGACTTAACCAAGTAGCACAGATTCATGTTCCAAGAAAGAGTTATTATATTTTGTTGTTAGACTCAGCAAAATTTCATTGTTATTGGCTATGTGGGTACATCAATGATAGTGTGTTGTTCCCCTCAGTCACAAACACTATATTTAATCACCATTGTGCTCTCAGACTGCCAGCAATGTTGTTACCCAATATTTATGAAAACTAACAACTGAATGCGTATTGTACCTCCACAGGTACTGCCCTGTGTTGCTTTTATCCTTTTCCCATATGAAGTTGGGAATACATGATAAGCCATTTTAGTTAGCATAAGTAGTTCTGAACGTAGCAGAGATAATATCAGACACACTTAAGCAGGTAGCTAAAAGAACATCTTTTGATGTAAGCAGTCAAGTAAAGCAACTCAAAGGGAATGTTTCCTAAATTATTTCTGAGTAAAAATGCATTCTTACTCTTCACTAAACTGCCCTTGTGGCCCTTGGTACAGATAATACTCCACCAGAACTGATGAGATTGTCGAGTTAGTCTGCCGTGACAGAACTATTCTACCTGGTGTGCAAGATATACAAGACAGGAGAAATATCCTCAGACTGTCATGAATAATGTAATAATTCCAACTGCGAAGAAGGCAGGTTGCAAAATACTGACACAAGTCATTTACAGAAGAATGAAAAAACTGGTAGAAGCTGAGCTTGAGGATGATCATTTCAGATTCTGGAGAAATATAGGACTATGCAAGTCAATACTAGCTGTATGACTTATCTTAGAAGATAGCTGAGTAAAAGCAAACACACATTTACAGTATTTATATATACAGAGAGAGTTTTTGACAACATAGACTGGAATACACCCTATGAAACTGTGAAAGTACCTAGAATGAAATACAGGGAGTGAAAAGCTATCTAAAATTTGCAAGAAATCAGACTGCAGTGATACATTCGTAGGATATGAAAGCAAAGCAGTAGTTGAGAAGGGAATGAAAGAGCATTTTAGCCCATCCCAGATGTTATTGAATCTCTACTTTGAGCAAGCAGTAAAGGAAACCTATAGAAAATTTGGAAAGGGAATTAAAGTTAAGGGAGAATAAATTAGAACTTTGAGGTTTTACAATGACAGAGATGGTAAAGAACTATGAAGAGCAGCTGAATGGAATGAATGGGTTTTTGAAAAAAGTTATAAGATTAACATCAACAAATTCAAAACAAGGGTAATGGAATGCAAACGAATAAAATCAGGTGATGCTGAGGGAATCAGACTAGAAAATAAACACTAAAACTAGTACATGAATATTGCTATCTGGGCAGCAAAATAACTGACAATGTCTGAACAAGAGAAGACATAAATAAAATGGAGAATGGCAACAGTAAGAAAAGCATAACTGAAGAAGAGAAATTTGTGAACATGTAATCTCAATGTAAGTGTTGGGGAGTCTTTTCTGAGGGTTTTTTTTAATTTTTTTTATTTTTTTTTATTTATTTATTTATTTTTTTTTTTTTTGAGTGTGACCCTATATGGTAGTTAAACAATTCAAACATGCAGAGAACAAAAACTTTTGAAATGTGGTGCTGCAAAAGAATGCTGAAGATTAGGTTGGTACAGCAAATAACTCATGAGGAGGTACTGAATCCAAATTGGGAAAAAAGAAGAGGGATTGGTTGGTAGGACTCATAAAAAAAGGTCATCACAGAACTGACAATTTGGTAATGCAGAAAAGCATTGGGGAGGCGAAGGGCAAAGGGTAACTGTAAAGGAAGATCATGAGTTGAATACAATAAGCAAGTCAAATGGCTGTAGTTTGCAGTAGTTATGCAGAGATGAAGAGGCTTGCACAGGATAGACTAGCATGAAGAACTGCATTAAAATAATCTTGGGACTGGTGATAATAACAACAACATTATATAATAATTTCCGAATCACACAGGGCACACATTTTACAAGCCCTACACCAAGATTGCGACCGGATGATGCTCTTGATAATATCAGACCATTGTCATTCACCTGGCGTGAGATGGATAAAAAAAATAAAGAAGCATGTTCATGCATGCACAAAGCCCACAAAACACCAACTCAAAATCTGGCTAACACCTACCATCCATTGGAAGAATTGTTGTAGACTTTGTTGGACATTTTCTGAAATACATATGTTTAATTAAACTGGAAGCCCTTTAAAACTCCTTTTCGGGTAGAAATCATCAACAAAAATGCCATAGTGGTAACACCGGTCCCTGTCAGATCACCGAAGTTAAGCATTGTTGGGCTTGGCTACCACCTGGATGGATGACCATTCAGGCCCACCAAGTGCTGCTCAACCCAAGTGGGGTACACCCAGCCCTTTTGAGACCAACTGAGGAGTGAGTACATTGAGGAGTAGCAGCTCCAGTCATGAAAACTGACAACAGCCTGGAGAGCAGTTCACTGACCACATTTTCCTCCACATCTGCATCCAATGATGCCTGATGGCTGAAGGTAAACAATGGTTGGTCGGTACCTTTGGGCCTTTCAAGGCCTGTTCAGATGGAGTTTATGTAGTAAGTATGCAGTCCATCACTACAGAAGTGAAACTATGGCCTATGATAACAACTTTTAACTTTTGAAAATCTTCTCAATAGGATACTGGTAAACAATGGCCCCAGTTTTTGTCCAAAGTGTTTCACATTTCTGCACTTGAAATGGCATTACACACCTCATAGTGATGGTCTCCAGCCATCTTAAAATGGCAAAGCATTGAGAATGATATTTAGTTTTAAGCAGTAGGTGACAAGGACCATGCGAGAGTTCTCAACTGAGGCATGGAACACACTATTTTTCACTATGTACAGCACAATGCCAATCAACAGTCAACAGATATCCTCCACAATCACAAGCCATGCACCCAAATGCTGTGGCCACCTGATGTCACTATCATAGCTGCTGCAGCATGGGCACACACACATCACTGAGTACTAGGATGACTGAAGGGTATGTGGTCCATCTTCAGCATATGGGAGGCAATAGCCAGGGGCACCAAGTGCACCTCCCCAGCTGTCACGACTGGCCAACATGAAGGCCATCTTAGAGCAGGTGCTAACACAGTTTTCATGAACCAAAGCAGTGATATGACCCACAGCTCTGGTCAAACAACAATGCCACATCTAATAGCAGCACTTCAAAAGAGAAGCTCTACAACCCAAGACATTGCCAGAGAACTGCTGGCACTTATATATACCCCTCAATAAGTTAATACAAGGCTGGCCGTATCTGGCCAAAGTGCCAGTGATAAGGGGAAGGATTTAGGACCACAGCATGAAGAGGATTTCAACAAAACATGAAAATTGTACAGAAGGCAGTCAATACACAAAATGAGGATGCCACACAAGTAGTAAGTACCACCAGGTACTGGGGCCATGACCATGGTAGTGCCATTTGACATGGGTGATTTGAGTCCTTGTACCATGCAAATAATGTGACCCACAGCCACTTCTCATTATCTGGTCCTTATCTATGCCAAGTCATCATCACTAACTGGGTTGTGCAATGCTACTATCACTGTACTCAGACTTCGGGCAGTTATACGAGTATATGGCATTTACTGATCCTATGGTTGATGGACTTTGTGTTCTCATTTGGTTATTTTTGTTTTACTCTTTAGACAATCTCAGTGCACTGCTGCTATGGGCTAGACCATGGACATTATAGTGTTGTTCTCCATAACATTTCTTTGTGTGTGACATTAAATATGCAGGTTCTTGGCCAGAAAATAGACCACATTCAGATCAAGTTTACCAGTAGTGCTGGTGATATAATCTATTGCCTTAACATCAGAATCTGACATTTCTGAAGGAAAAAAATAGTAATATACCAATTGTGACTACAGTTACATACTTACTAGTGTCGGAATTTCTCTTCCATTAATATGCCTTGGTGAAAGCCTCATAGATGTTGCTGTTTTTTCACAGCAGACAGAATGAACTGGTGACACATCGCTTACATTCAGATCCCAAACTTGTATCCTAATAAACAGAAACAATATAAATAGTGCATTTATAAATTTAAGGATTGTGTAGTAATATGGAACACTAATCACAGGATATGGCCAACTAAATACTTAAAAAAGAGTACAGTAATGAGCAACAGATGTAGTGTTCAAAAAATGTACACCTTTGTATACTCCTCTATTGCAGTAATATGATACCAGATACAATTATATTAGAATTCATGTTTTATTGTAATGCAAACTTGAATAAGAGAATAAATTCACAATTCTGAGGACAAAAAAATGTGTATTTGCATGGAGGTCTTAGTTACTGTTGAGGAGAATAAATGAGAACTAAAACCAACAAGTCCAGATGTAACAATAAAGGCATATCTTTAACATAACTGTTCCCAGTGTCTACTGTAAAATAAACTGGCAATTTGTTATTTTTGTTAAAACTGTTATTTTTGTAAACTATGCATGAACTAATTTTGCATGCTGTTAACATTATATTGTGACTCAGAAGAGTGAATATGTGGTGTTTAAAATTTATTGTGTATGTGGCCCAACACTCTTACCTACAAACTTCAAGATTAATGTTGAACTTCAGTGTTGGTCAGCATAATTAAGATAGGATGGGTAATCTACTAATAATTACAAACACAGAAAACTTTGTATATTACTAAGGAGATTTTTAAAAATATGCACACAACTGTAATAATCTCACTGGACTTCATTGTGCATATGCTCAAACTGTACATAGGCAACCATTGTAGACACTACTTACATTGCCCCACTTGGTCTTTTGCAGGATTCTACATGCTTGAGTGAAGATATCAAAGAGATTTTTATGATGAACTCCCCCTGAGTTCAATGGAGCTTATGCAGCAAATTCATGGGAAAATAGACCTTCATTTTCTTCCTCCAACTTGCTTTACAATTGGCACTTGACATAATTTTATCAGTACAAAATTATTTGAAGACACAATTAATTCAATGAGCTGATAATTGTCTGATAGCTTAAGACCATAGCATTGGAATTGTTTATAACTACCTTCACCTGCCAGTTACAGTGTCTGTTACTCAATATTAAGTCATGCTCTGGTAGCTTTTTTGATGATATTGTAATTCCTGGGGAGTGGTTTCATTGAAAAATCATGAACACATGCAGTAGCTTTCAAAATAATTTCATATTACACCAGGCACATTCAACACCCAATTCAGTGTAGGTCAACCTTAAGGGCACAGAAGGCACAATAATGAGATATGCTGTTAATGAATGTTTCTTTGGTTAGTACGTTTTCATTTCTTGTTATTTTTAATTTATTCACCTCATTTTCCTCTATTAACTTTACCTTGTCATTTTTTTCTTCCTACCTTCTCAAAATGGTGGCACACTATGTTAAATTTAGTCGATCTTATCACAAATACTCCTTCCAATGCACTACTCTCCCCTGCTCCTTACCCTCTATCTGAAATTGCCTCTGAGGTGAGCTCAACATGAAATTTCAACTTTAGAAGCGAAAAATTTAAGCAATCATGAGCAGGATGTTGCTTCACAGAAAAGTGTGTAAATATGGCAACAACTTATCACTAAACCATTTTCTTCTTACATTTGTTTTAGAAAGTCAGTCAACACAGAAACACTTTTAATTTTTGCTGCCAAAGAAAAACGCCTGAATTCTGTACTGCCCGGGATGTAATGAACACAGGTACTTGATATATTTGTGTCAAATTAAAAAGTTTAGTTATAGCTGTTATGAGGGCTGTAATAAGAGACCTTGTGTCAAAATGGATTGAGGGAAATGAATTTCTAAGAATGGACAGTGTTGTCATTTACTGAGACTGTTGCATTAAGGATGTAAATAACTGTGTATTTGCCTTATTATTACCAGACAGTAGTGTATTTTAAAGAATATTTTTCCAAACCACTTGTACACAATATCGTGCTATTTTGTTTAATCTTTATTAAGCCTAGAACATGTGTGCATAAAAATATAATACTGATATAAGCTATATTTTGTTTGCAGATCACATGCTCAAAAAAGTTTTAAGTAGATCAGCAAGTAGCTTCCACGTGTCATACTGCAAAGATGAAGCCATGAAAAGACACAAAGTTCTAAACATGAAATCATTTATTAGTATAATACCAACTAAGCAAATGCAAAATCCATTTTCATGGATCTATGTGATGCTTTGGCAGGAGTAAACATACTATTTGCAAAACTGGCAAATATTGCATTAAAATCATTTTTAGAAAAACACCCGAAATATGATACCCCAGACCCAACTACTTTACACAAAAAGAACTTCACATCAGGCAGGTAGGTTAGAAAATTTAAAAAGAGAAATGGGTAGGTTAAAGTTAGATATAGTGGGAGTTACTGAAATTCTGTCAGAGGAGGAACAGGACTTCTGGTCAGGTGAATACATGGTTATAAGTACAAAACCACACAGGGGTAACGCAGGAATAGGCTTCATTGTTGTTGTTGTTGTGGTCTTCAGTCCTGAGACTGATTTGATGCAGCTCTCCATGCTACCCTATCCTGTGCAAGCTTCTTCATCTCCCAGTACTTACTGCAACCTACATCCTTATGCAGCTGCTTAGTGTATTCATCTCTTGGTCTCCCTCTACAATTTTTACCCTCCACACTGCCCTCCAATGCTACATCTGTGACCCCTTGATGCCTCAGAACATGTCCTACTAACCGGTCCCGTCTTCTTGTCAAGTTGTGCCACAAACTCCCCTTCTCCCCAATTCTATTCAGTACTTCATCATTAGTTATGTGATCTACCCATCTAATCTTCAGCATTCTTCTGTAGCACCACATCTCGAAAGCTTCTATTCTCTTCTTGTCTAAATTATTTATCGTCCACGTTTCACTTCCATACCTGGCTACACTCCATACAAATACTTCAGAAACGACTTCCTGACACATAAATCTATACTCGATGTTAACAAATTTCTCTTCTTTAGAAACGCTTTGCTTGCTATTCCCAGTCTACATTTTATATCTTCTCTACTTCAACCATCATCAGTTATTTTGCTCCCCAAATAGTAAAACTCCTTTACTACTTTAAATGTCTCATTTCCTAATCTAATTCCCTCAGCATCACCCGACTTAATTCGACTACATTCCATTATCCTCGTCATGCTTTTGTTGATGTTCATCTTATATCCTCCTTTCAAGACACTGTCCATTCCGTTCAACTGCTCTTCCAAGTCCTTTACTGTCTCTGACAGAATTACAATGTCATCGGCGAAACTCAAAGTTTTTATTTCTTCTCCATGGATTTGAATACTTACTCCAAATTTTTCTTTTGTTTCCTTTACTGCTTGCTCAATATACAGATTGAATAACATCGGGGAGAGGCTACACACCTGTCTCACTTCCTTCCCAACCACTGCTTCCCTTTCATGCCCCTCGACTCTTATAACTGCCATTTGGTTTCTGTACAAATTGTAAATAGCCTTTCGCTCCCTGTATTTTACCCCTGCCAACTTTAGAATTTGAAAGAGAGTATTCCAGTCAACATTGTCAAAAGCTTTCTCTAAGTCTACAAATGCTAGAAATGTAGGTTTGCCTTCCTTAATCTTTCTTCTAAGACAAGTCGTAAGGTCAGTATTGCCTCACGTGTTCCAATATTTCTACGGAATCCAAACTGATCTTCCCTGAGATCTGCTTCTACCAGTTTTTCCATTCATCTGTAAAGAATTCGTGTTAGTATTTTGCAGCTGTGACTTATTAAACTGATAGTTCGGTAATTTTCACATCTGTCAACACCTGCTTTCTTTGGGACTGGAATTATTACATTCTTCTTGAAGTCTGAGGGTATTTTGCCTGTCTCATACATCTTGCTCACCAGATGGTAGAGTTTTTTCAGGACTGGCTCTCCCAAGGACGTCAGTAGTTCTAATGGAATGTTGCCTACTCCCGGGGCCTTTTTTCGACTCAGGTCTTTCAGTGCTCTGTCAAACTCTTCACGCAGTATCTTATCTCCCATTTCTTCTTCATCTACATCCTCTTCCATTTCCATAATATTGTCCTCAAGTACATCGCCCTTGTATAGACCCTCTATATACTCCTTCCACCTTTCTGCTTTCCCTTCTTTGCTTAGAACTGGGTTTCCGTCTGAGCTCTTGATATTCATACAAGTGGTTCTCTTATCTCCAAAGGTCTCTTTAATTTTCCTGTAGGCAGTATCTATCTTACCCCTAGTGATATATGCCTCTACATCCTTACATTTGTCCTCTAGCCATCCCTGTTTAGCCATTTTGCACTTCCTGTCGATCTCATTTTTGAGATGTTTGTATTCCTTTTTGCCTGCTTCATTTACTGCATTTTTATATTTTCTGCTTTCATCAATTAAATTCAATATTTCTTCTGTTAGCCAAGGATTTCTATTAGCCCTTGTCTTTATACCTACTTGATCCTCTGTTGCCTTCACTACTTCATCCCTCAGAGCTACCCATTCTTCTTCTACTGCACCTCTTTCCCCCATTCCTGTCAATTGTTCGCTTATGCTCTCCCTGTAACTCTGTGAAACCTCTGGTTTAGTCAGTTAATCCAGGTCCCAT
Source organism: Schistocerca piceifrons (assembly GCF_021461385.2). Classification (NCBI taxonomy): domain Eukaryota; kingdom Metazoa; phylum Arthropoda; class Insecta; order Orthoptera; family Acrididae; genus Schistocerca; species Schistocerca piceifrons. The sequence goes on from NC_060138.1 coordinate 191,812,664, forward strand.
CTCCTTAAATTCCCACCTTTTTGCAGTTTCTTCAGTTTTAATCTACAGTTCATAACCAATAGATTTGTGGTCAGAGTCCACATCTGCTCCTGGAAAGTCTTACAATTTAAAACCTGGTTCCTAAATCTCTGTCTTACCATTATATAATCTATCAGATACCTTCTAGTATCTCCAGGATTCTTCCATGTATACAACCTTCTTTCATGATTCTTGAACCAAGTGTTAGCTATGATTAAGTTATGCTCTGTGCAAAACTCTACCAGCCAGCTTCCTCTTTCATTTCTTACCCCCAATCCATATTCACCTACTATGTTTCCTTCTCTCCCATTTCCTACTCTCGAATTCCAGTCACCCATGACTATTAAATTTTCGTCTCCCTTCACTACCTGAATAATTTCTTTTATCTCATCATACATTTCATCAATTTCTTCATCATCTGCAGAGCTAGTTGGCATATAAACTTGTACTACTGTAGTAGGCATGGGCTTCGTGTCTATCTTGGTCACTATAATGCGTTCACTATGCAGTTTGTAGTAGCTTACTCGCACTCCTATTTTTTTATTCATTATTAAACCTACTCCTGCATTACCCCTATTTGATTTTGTATTTATAACCCTATATTCACCTGACCAAATGTCTTGCTCCTCCTGCCACCGAACTTCACTAATTCCCCCTATATCTAACTTTAACCTATCCATTTCCCTTTTTAAATTTTCTAACCTACCTGCCCGATTAAGGGATCTGACATTCCACGCTCCGGTCCGTAAAGCGCTAGTTTTCTTTTTCCTGATAATGACATCCTTTTGAGTAGTCCCCACCCGGAGATCCGAATGGGGGACTATTTTACCTCCGGAATATTTTACCCAACAGGACGCCATCATCATTTAACCATACAGTAAAGCTGCATGCCCTCGGGAAAAATTACGGCTGTAGTTTCCCCTTGCTTTCAGCTGTTCGCAGCACCAGCACAGCAAGGCCATTTTGGTTAGTGTTACAAGGCCAGATCAGTCAATCATCCAGACTGTGCCCCTGAAACTACTGAAAAGGCTGCTGCCCCTCTTCACGAACCACATGTTTGTCTGGCCTCTCAACAGATACCCCTCTGTTGTGGTTGCACCTACGGTAAGGCCATCTGTATCACTGAGGCACGCTTCATAATGAATTTAAAAAATAGGAACATGCATAAGTGACTATGAACAGCACAGTGAATGCGTTATTGTAACCAAGATGAACTCGAAGCCTACACCCACCACACTAGTTCAAATGGTTCAAATGGCTCTGAGCGCCATGGGACTCAATAGTTAAGGGAGATGAAACTTTAATAGTCATGGGGGACTGGAATTTGATAGTAGGAAAAGGAAGAGAAGGAAAAATAGCAGGTGAATATGGAGTGGCGAAAAGGAATGAAAGAGGAAGCCGCCTGGTACAATTTTGCACAGAGCATAATTTAATCGTTGCTAAGACTTGGTTTAAGAAACATGAAAAAGGTTGTATATGTGGAAGAGACCTGGAGACAATGGAAGGTTCAGATTGAATATATAATAGTAAGACAGAGATTTTGGAATCGAGTTTTGAATTGTGAGACATTTCCAGGTACAGATGTGGATTCTGACCACAATTTATTGGTTATAAACTGTAGATTAAAACTGAAGGTATGGAAAAAAGATAGGAATTTAAGGAAATGGGACCTGCATAAACTGAAAGAACCAGAGGTTGCAGAGGGTTTCAGAGGGTGTATTAAGAAACAGTTGACAAGAACAGGGGAAAAGAATACAGTAGGAGGAGATTGGATAGCTTTGAGAGATGAAATAGTGAATGCAGCAGAGGATCAACTAAGTACAAAGATGAGGGCTAGTAGAGATCCTAGTATAACACAAGAGATACTGAATTTATCTGATGAAAGGAGATAATAAAAATAAATGAAGCAGGTGGAAAGGAATGCAAATTTCTATAAAATGGCTAAGCAGGAATGGCTAGAGGACAAACTTAAGGATTTAGAAGGATATATCACTAGGGGCAAGATACAGGCCACCTACAGAAAAATTAAAGAGACCTTTTGGGAAAAGAGGACCACTTGTACGAATATCAAGAACTCATATGGAAAACCAGTCCTAAGCAATGAAAAAATACTCCATCCGGAAAGGCTTTGGAAGGCCCAATGGGACTTACTGGCTGCCATGTCATTGTCAGCCCACCGCTCTCCCAGCTGTGTGTCAGTTTATGAGGCTGGAGCTGCTACTTCTCAATCAAGTAGCTCCTCAGTTTGCCTCACAAGGGCTGAGTGCAAACTGCTTGCCAACAGTGCTCGGCAGACCGGATAGTATCCCCATCCAAGTGCTAGCCCAGCCCGTCAGCACTTAAATTTGGAGATCTGACGGGAACCGATGTTACCACTGTGGCAAGGCCGTTGGCCTGAAGCAATGAAGGGAAAGCAGACAGGTGGAGCAGTGTGTAGAGGGTCTATACAAGGGAGATATACTTGCGGACAGTATTATCAAAATGGAAGAGGAGGTGGATGAAGATGTGCCGGGAGATATGAAAGTGCATGAAGAATTTGACAGAGGTCTGAGAGACCCAAGTCAAAAAAAGGCACCAAGGGTAGACAACATTGTGTTAGAACTACTGATAGCCTAGGGGGAGCCAGCCACGTCGAAATTCTTCCATCTGGTGAGCAAGATGTATGAGACAAGCGAAATACCCTCAGGCTACAAGAAGAATATAATAACTACAACTTTTTTTAAAAAAAAAAAAAAAAGTGGTAACAGTTGTGAATATTACCAAACTATAAGATTAATAAGCCATGGCTGCAAAATACTAATATGAATTCTTTACAAGAGAATGGAAAAACTGACAAAATCTGAACTCGGGAAAGATCAGTTTAGATTCTAGAGAAATGTAGGAATATACAAAGAAATACTGACCCTGTAACTTATCATAAAAGACAAGTTAAGGAATGGCAAACCCACTTTTATAGCATTTGTAGACTAAGAGAAAGCTTTTGACAGATTTGACTGGAATACCCTATTTTAAATTCTAGAGAGGTATGATAAAATACAAGGAGAGAAAGGCTATTTACAATTTGTACATAAGCCAGAAGGCAGTCATGAGCGTTGATTGGCATGTAAGGGAAGGAGTGGCTAAGAAGGGTGTGAGAGAGGGTTGTAGCCTATCCCTGATATTGTTCAATTTGTACATTGAGCAGGAATGGGGAAAAGAAATACAATGGAAGAAGAATGGGTAGTGTTGAGTGATGAAATAGTGAAGGCAGCAAAGGATCAAGTAGGTAAAAAGACAAGAGCTAGCAGAAATCCTGGGCAACTGAAGAAATATTGAATTTAATTGATGAAAGGAGAAAATATAAAAATGCAGTAAATGAAGTAGGCAGAAAGGAATACAAACTTCTAAAAAATGAGATCAACAGGAAGTGCAAATTAGCTAAGTAGGGATGGCTAGAGGACAAATGTGAGAATGTAGAGGTATATATCACTAGGGGTAAGATAGATACTGCTTACACGAAAATTAAAGAGGCCTTTGGAGATAAGAGAACCACTTGTATGAATATCAAGAGCTCAGATGGAAACCCAGTTCTAAGCAAAGAAGGGAAATCTGAAAGGTGGAAGGAGTATATAGAGGGTCTCTACAAGGGAAATGTACTTGAGGACAATATTATGGAAATGGAAGAGGATGTAGATGAAATTTGAGATAAGATACTGTGTGAAGAGTTTGACAGAGCACTGAAAGACCTGAGTCGAAACAAGGCCCCGGGAGTAGACAACATTCCATTAGAACTACTGACAGCCTTGGGAGAGCCAGTCCTGACAAAAGTCTACCATCTGGTGAGCAAGATGTATGAGACAGGCAAAATACCCTCAGACTCGAAGAAGAATATAATAATTCCAATCCCAAAGAAAGCAGGTGTTGACAGATGTGAACTACCAGTTTAATAAGTCATGGTTGCAAAATACTAATGAGTATTCTTTACAGATGAATGGAAAAACTGGTAGAAGCTGACCTTGGGAAAGATCAGTTTGGATTCCATAGAAATGATGGAACAGGTGAGGAAATACTGACCCTACGACATATCTTAGAAGATAGATTAAGGAAAGGCAAACCCATGTTTCTAGCATTTGTAGACTTAGAGAAAGCTTTTTACAATGTTGGCTGGAACACTCTCTTTCAAATTTTGAAGGTGGCAGGGGTAAAATACAGGGAGAAAAAGGCTATTTACAATGTGTACAGAAACCAGAAGGCAGTTATAAGTGTCAAGGGGCATGAAAGGGAAGCAGTGGTTGGGAAGGGAGTGTGACAGGGTTGTAGCCTATCCCCAATTTCATTCAATCTGTACATTGAGTTTAAGCATTAAAGGAAACAAAAGAAAAATTTGGAGCAGGAATTAAAATCCATGGAGAAGAAAGAAAAACTATGAGGTTTGCAATGACATTGTAATTCTGTCAGAGACAGCAAAGGACCTGGAAGAGTAGTTGAACAGAATGGACACTGTCTGGTAAGGAGGATATAAGAGGAACATCAGCAAAAGCAAAATGAGGATAATGGGATGTAGTAGAATGAAACCAGGTTATGCTGAGGGAATTAGATTAGGAAATGAGACACTTAACATAGTAAATGAGTTTTATTAGTTGGGGAGCAAAATAACTGATGATGGTCAAAGTAGAGAGGATATGAAATGTAGACTGACAACGGCAAGGAAAACGTTTCTGAAGAAGAGAAATTTGTTAACATCAAGTATAGATATAAGTGTCAGGAAGTCGTTTCTGAAAGTATTTGTATGGAGTGTAGCCATGTATGGAAGTGAAACATGGACGATGAATAGTTTGGACAGGAAGAGAATAGAAGCTTTCAAAATGTGGTGCTACAGAAGAATGCTGAAGATTAGATGGGTAGATCATGCAGCTTATGAGGAGATAATGAATAGAATTTTGGAGAAAAGAAATTTATGGCATAACCTGACTAGAAGAAGGAAACAGTAGGACACATTCTGAGGCATTAACAGATCACCAATTTAGTACTGGAGGGAAAGATGGGGGATAAAAATTGTAGAGGGAGACCAAGAGATGAATACAGTAAGCAGATTCAAAAGCTTGCAGTAGATAATCGAGATGGAGAGGTTTGTACAGGATAGAGTAGCATGGAGAACTGAATCAAACCAGTCTATGGACTGAAGACCACAATGACAATAACACCATATGCACAGGCATGAAAGTGAGTTTCCATGAGCACACATTTAAAAATATCCAAAAGTAATTTATTTTTGACACCGCATCAGGGAGCTGCAGTGATTTTATCTTGTAAAATACTTCCAAGAATATCTATGACTTGATTGATTTCCTTCCAAGAATGTAAAAATTAATTTTATGAACTTAAACTTGCTTCAGCGTTCATATAAATTCTTATTTTGCCACTTAGGTGTTGGATGAAATTTGAAAGGACTTGGAAACATTAAACATGTGGGCGCAAAATTTGAAAGGCCTCAGAAACGTTAAACATGTGGGCCTTTGCAAACAAAATTACTGACTGTGTGCGTCAATATATTACATATTAATAGTTGGAAAATTAAATGTGGACAGAGAAGGACAGCCTCGTCTAGTTTTCTGCAAAGTTTTTGCAAAAACCAAATCAGTCTACAATTACAAATTACTTTGATGAAGGACTGCATGAGTAATTGTAAACAGAAAAACATTGTGTATTCTAAACATTTTAGTATATTCAGGTGCCACATTTTCAACCAGTAGAGTTTGTGGCTACTACCTATCTTCATTACCTAATAGTTTTTCATTTACAACTATAAATGTATGCCACAAGCTACCATACAATGCTTGGCAGAGTGTATCTTGTACCACTACTAGCTATTCACCTTCCTGTTATACTCACAAATAGAGTGTGGCACAAATGATTGCCTATACACCTCCATACAAGCCCCAATTTCTCTTTTATTGTCTGCAAGACCCTTATGCAAAATGTATGTTGACAGTAGTGGAATTGTCCTGCAGTCAGCTGCAAATGGTGGTTGTCTAAATGTCCTCAATAGTGTATCACAAAAAAGAATGCCATTTTCCATACAGAGATTCCCATTTGAGTTCAAAAAGTATTACCACAATACTTCCACACTGTTTGAATGTGCTGGTACCACATCCAGCAGCATGCCTGTGATTGGTTCGATGTCTTCTATTAATCCTACATGGTGAGGATTCCAAACACTCGAGCAGTACTCAGGAATGGGCTACCACACTAGTGTTCTATATGCCATCCCCCTTGTAGATAGTACACTTTCCTAGAATTCTCCCAATAAACTGAAGTCAACCATTCTCCTTTCCTACAGATGACCTTACGTGCTAAAAGCACCTCTTATCTTCCATTTCTTATAACTTTGCAACACTATGGCCAGATATTTAATTGAAGTGACTGTGTAAAGCAGCATACTAGTAATATTGTTTTTGAACACTACTGATTTATTTTTCCTGCTCATGTTACATACTTCTACATCTAGAGTAAGTTGTCATTCATCACACCAAACAGCAATAGACAATGTACTGGGTTCTATTACTTAAGAAGTCTTCATGCCACTCCCATACCTGAGAATCTGTTCCATATGCTTACTTCATTGACAGTCCGTAGTGGGGAATAGTGTCAAATGCTTTCTGAAAATCTAGGAATTTGGAATCTGCCTGTTGCTCTTTATCCATAGTTCAAAGGATATTGTGCAAGAAATGGGCAAACTGAGTTTCTCATGCCTGATGCTTTCTAAATCCATGCTGGTCTGTAGACAGAAGCTTTTCTGTCTCAAGGAAATTTATTATACTCAAATTTAGGATATGCTCAAGAATTCTGCAGCAAGAAGATGCTAAGGATATTGATCTGTAATTTAATGGGTCTGCTCCTTTACCATCATTATATCCCAGGGCATCTGTGCTATTTCCAGTTGCTTGCACTTTTGCACTGAGTGAGAGCTTCGCATTAAATGCAAGCTAAGTAAGGGGACCAAACTCAAAGAGTGCTCACTGTACAACTGAACTGGGATTTCATCTGGACCTGGAAACTTATGTGTTTTCAACTCTTTCAGTTGCTTCTGAATGCCAGGCATGCCAACTTCTGTGTCCTCCATTCAGGGAGTCTGTGTGATGGTCAAATGATGGTACATCTGTAAGATTCTCCTGCATGAATGATTTTTTAAAAGTTTAATTTAAAATTTCAACTTTCCTTTTACTGTTTTCTGTTGCCACACCAATCTGGTTGATGAGAGGCTGGATAAATGCCTGTAACCTGCTTAGTGATTTTATGTAAGACTAGAATATTTTTGGGTTCTTGGCATGACTTTTGCCAGGGTATGATTTTGCATGTCAGCATTTCCACATTATTTTTTGAACTGAGAATATAAAAATCTTTGTTTCGTCAGCATTTTCTGAATTTTGTTATCAAACCACAGTGGATTTTTTTCTGTCCTTAATCCACTAACTCAAAGCATACGTCTCCAGAGCATTATTTACAATCAGTTGAAACACTGCCCATAACTCCTCTACACCCATCATATTTGAAATAAATGATGTCCATTCATTGTTCAAGTAGGATAAAAACAACTGCTTATCTTCAATTTTTGGGTCCTGTCCTCCTCAGTTGCGCGTAATACTACGGTATGTTGATGATTTTCACTTATGGACCGTCTGACAGCAACTGAATAAAACACAATTTTAGTGCCATACGCGTTTCGCCTTTATTTTCTGCAAGGCATCATCAGTGGCCTGTAATATGTACATATGTTAGCTATTTTATTTACATTTTTTGTCACTGTGCCTATAGGTTATAAACAGTTCTGGTGGTTGGTATTTCCTATTAAGTAGTAATGTTTTGAACTGTACTTACAGGTTGCGTAGACAGTTTCTTACATATTACGCTCCTGTTGCATTTTTGGTCTTATTCTTCTTCCTATGAGCGCCAATTTGCTGTTTTTTCTGCATTCCACAGCACTATGCACTGAACGCTTTTTTTAATGCAATGTTTTGGTTTCTGTTGCCGACTGTCAAATGTTTTTGCCAAAGATCGAATATTACTGCCAAACTTATGAGTGTAACTATCGAAGTATCAGTGGTCTGTTCGTGTATGCATTTGTGTGTGCGCTTGTGTGTGTTACACTCATAAGTTTGGCAGTAATATTCGATCTTTGGCAAAAACATTTGACAGTCGGCAACAGAAACCAAAACATTGCATTAAAAAAAGCGTTCAGTGCATAGTGCTGTGGAATGCAGAAAAAACAGCAAATTGGCGCTCATAGGAAGAAGAATAAGACCAAAAATGCAACAGGAGCGTAATATGTAAGAAACTGTCTACGCAACCTGTAAGTACAGTTCAAAACATTACTACTTAATAGGAAATACCAACCACCAGAACTGTTTATAACCTATAGGCACAGTGACAAAAAATGTAAATAAAATAGCTAACATATGTACATATTACAGGCCACTGATGATGCCTTGCAGAAAATAAAGGCGAAACGCGTATGGCACTAAAATTGTGTTTTATTCAGTTGCTGTCAGACGGTCCATAAGTGAAAATCATCAACATACCGTAGTAACTGCTTATCTGCTCTTTCCAGCATAAAAACTCACCTAGCTTTCTTGATGGATTTATCAACTTTACTAACCACTGTCACTATGAAGACATCGCCATAATCACTATACTGTCATTGTTGATATAATCATGTCTGTTTGCAGCTACAAGTTCAAATATATTTCCGCTGCATTTGGGCTGTTGAAGAAGCTGCTCAAGAAAGTACTCAGAAAATGTGTAATGAAGCACTTCACAGTACTGTCTATCTGTGTGAACTGCAGTGAATACATAGACATCCCAGTCTGTACTGTGTAGGTTAAAGTTGCCTGTAACTAATGTTATATGATCAAGGTATTTCTGCACTAGTTAGCTGTTTGTAAATGTTCCCATAAGTTTAACTTAATTCCATATTCATTTCTTCAAAGTATGCAATACTTTAACATGGGCTTCTTTATTACGTCTTTTCACATTATTTTGATGCTTCTGAGTTGTATGTGACATTTTTACTATAGCAGATTATTTGCATGAAATGTATGTTTTCAGCACTGGGAGAAGTGGTGGTAACTAAATCTCTCCACAACATCCATCACCAATTGAAAGTTCGTGTGCTCTATCCCCTCTACCTGCAAACCAAGGGAGGTATGTTTGCTAAAATATTTGCAGACTGTATGTCTTATTTTAAAATGTACCAATGATCTGATATTTTTATTAGTTTTTAGGAATATTGTGGCCAACAAATTTAAATAAAAAAGATCCTGTTATTGAGCATTGCTGTCCCATATATGGTAAAGTGCAGGACAGTAATTAAAATATTTCATTCCAACATAAAGCGCATTACATTTTTAGCTCATGTGCCACACCACATAACTGAACCAGTACGTCTAAAATATGAAAATGTGAGTACATTGATACGCTCCACAAAGGAGGTAAGTACACTGACAAAATACAAAGGTCTGATAGTTCAGACATCATTAATTAATCAAATACCTTTTTTCCTATTGAAGGTATTTTTGTAAGTGCCTGCCCATGTTGCTGCGTTTAGAGATATACAGCCAGTTTCAGCATTTAGAGATATACAGCCAGTTTTAGCTTTGCCACTGCACCCTATGAATATTGTAAACAAATGGGGTACCTGGATATATGCTGGTATCTTTTACTGTGATAAGTTTGATGGAGTTACATAAGTAAGGAATCTCAAATTCCTGCAGATTTATTGAAGTTAACACCTGTTTGCTTCATTCTGTGTAAAAGCTTACTGATTTTTTTGTTGTTTTTGGGTTGTAGACACCTTTGAAGCCACTTCTGCAGCTTCATTAAAGATGTGCAAGTGGCATTCAAGAAAACAGATTTGAAGCAAGACCTGATTTACATCAAATCAAATCTTGTGAACTTCCCTGCAGCAGTAATTAAACTGGAAGCCACAGGTATACAACTGGTGGAATCTTTGGCAGTTTCTGAAGAGATTGAAAATCTTCGCAACCATCCTGTGGAGAAGAGAAAGTTGCAGCAAAAGATAAGCTGAACAAAGTTATCAGATGAAGTCCTGATTTTGACTTTCTTAAGACAAGGGCAAAAATGCAAAAGACTTCCAACTTGATCTAATTTTGCCCAAACTTTCTTCACCTGTCACTTCTTGTGTTGTAGAACCATTTTCTGTGTACAAAAATGGGAATGCATGAGCCTCATTGAAGAAAATATGGAGTAACTGGTTGTTGAGTACTGTTTTAGAAAGAAATAGCAATAACTATATAACTGAATTTTGATTCCACAAATTTTTATTGTTTTGCTGCTTCATCATGCACATTTAGTGACGTGACACTGCATGAATGCCTACACTTTATGATTTTTGTAATGCTTGAAAAACTGGATCTAGTGACAACTAATGAAATAAGAACAATGTGATAAAGGTACATTCAGGAAGTGTATCTAGGTAGCCTGTGAAGAGGTAATTAAAAGGGACATATGACAAAGAGTGTGATAAATTAGGAGTTTTAGGCATAGCTAGAGACAGAACAACTGTTTATTAAAGTGGAAAGATAATATGAAAATTAGACCATTTTCGACAGGTGAAAAAAAGGCACTGTCCTGGTCAATGGTTGGTTGGTTGTTTTGGGGAAGGAGACCAGACAGCGAGGTCTTCGGTCTCATCGGATTAGGGAAAGACGGGGAAGGAAGTCGGCCGTGCCCTTTGAAAGGAACCATCCCGGCATTTGCCTGGAGCGATTTAGGGAAATCACGGAAAACCTAAATCAGGATGACCGGATGCGGGATTGAACCGTCGTCCTCCCGAATGCGAGTCCAGTGTCCTGGTCAATGGAGCAGACAGAAATGTTGAGATAGAATGAGTGGAAATTATAAAAGAACAATCATTTGCAATTTTATTTTGATATAGAGAATATTCTGAAATTAGAAATGCTGCCAAGTAAGTGTTATGAACACATGAAAATTGTTTTTGTTGTTGTCTTCGTCCATAGACTGGTTTGATGCAGCTCACCATGCTACTCTTTCCTGTGTGATCCTCTTCATCTTCGAGAGACTACTGCAACCTACATCCTCCTGAATCTGGTTAGTGTACTCATCTCTTAGTCCCATTCTACAATTTTTACCCTCCACTTTTCTTTCCAATACTAAATTGGTAATCCCCTAATGCCTCAGAACGTGTCCTACGATCTGATCCATTCTTCTAATTAAGTTGTGCCACAAATTCCCCTTCTCCTGTGTCAAGAGGCACTGGTGGGATTTTGAGGTGATAAGATGCTCCAAAATAAGTTGACATTAAATGGTTCTTTGTGCAGAAAATGTAAAAAACATGTAGTCACAGGAATTCAGTGCATTAAGTGCAACTTTTGGTTACACGAGAAGTGCGCAGATGCATATCTGAAATTTATAAATGACGATATTCAGTGGACATGCCTCGACTGAATAAGTGATGAAAATGTACGATTAACATCTGTACTATGTTCTAAAGATGAAATTATTCATATTCTTCCAAAGTGACATTGATGCTCTGAAAGCAGAACTGATGCTGCTAAAACAGGGAACTATTGCATTGAAACATGAAAAGCTGCAAATCATAAAGAACCATGTCGTCCATTATTTAGAAAACTTAGAATATTAACTCTGCCATACCTAACATATTGAGATTATTATATTTTTGTATGCCAGACATGAAAAATTTGAAGGAAACCATTTTGTTCATTCACATGATACTAGAAACTAAGAAAATTTTATGCTCCCCACCTGCTGCCTCAGACTGTGGGCCCAAAGACATGGGAATGAAAATTTTTAATAAATTAAAAAGGAAACAACTTGATGCAGATGAATTCAGGTTCATTTAAGAGAAAGTTATATGAGGTACTGACACTGGAAGGTTATTACTCAGTGGATGAATTCATGAAGGAAAAACTGGAAATTTGAGCTGGATACAATGTGCTACATATTCCAAGAAATATTCTCATAATATTATTATATATTGTGGTGCTATTATTTATTAGTGTAAAAATCATTGTAACTGTATTATAAATTTCCAACATGTCTCTTGTATGCAAACCAAATGGATTGCAAATGTACATCATGAGATGAATAAAACACAATTCACAATTCTATTCAGTACCTCCTCTTTAGTTATGTGATCCACCCATCTAATCTTCAGCATTCCTCTGTAGCACCACATTTTGAAAGCTTCTTTTCTCCACTGTTTATCATTCATGTTTCACTTGCGTACATGGCTACACTCCATACAAATTTTTTCAGAGAAGGCTTCCTGGCACTTAAATCTGTAGTTGGTGTTAACAAATTTCTCTTCTTCAGAAAACCTTTCTTTGACATAGCCAGATGACATTTTATATCCTCTCTACTTCGACACTCAGTTATTTTGCTCCCCAAATATGTTATTTACTACTTTGAATGTCTCATTTCCTAATCTAGTTACCTCAGCAACACCTGATTTAATTTGATTACATTCCATTATCCTCATTTTACTTTTGTTCATGTTCGTCTTATATTCTCCTTTCAAGACACTGTTCATTCTTTTCAGCTGCTCTTACAGGTCCTTTGCTGTTTCTCACAGAATTGCAATGTCGTCAGCAAACCTCAAAGTTTTTATTTCTTCTCCATGGATTTTAATTCCTGCTCCAAAGTTTTCTTTAGTTTCCTTTACTGCTTGATCAATATACAGATTGAATAACATTGGGGATAGGCTGGCTCATTTCCTTCTCAATCACTGATTCCATTTCAAGCCCCTCGACTCTTATAACTACCATCTGTTTTCTCAACAAATTGTAAATAGTCTTTTGCTTCCTGTATTTTACCCCCGCCACCTTCAGAATTTGAAAGAGAGTATTCCAGACAATGTTGTCAAAAGTTTTTTCTAATGCTACAAACGTAGGTTTGCCTATTCTTAACCTATCTCCTAAGATAATCGTAGGGTCAGTATTGCCTTGTGTGATCCAACATTTTTATGGAATCCAAACTGATCTTCCCTGAGGCCAGCTTCTACCAGTTTTTCCATTCATTTGTAAAGAATTCATGTTAGTATTTTGCAATCATGACTTATTAAACTGATAGTTCAAATGTTCACACCTGTCGACACCTGCTTTCTTTGGGATTTGAATTATTATATTCTTCTTGAAGTCTGAAGGTATTTCTCCTGTCTCATACATCTTGCTCACAAGATGGAAGAGTTTTGTCATGGCTGGCTCTCCCAAGGCTATCAGTATTTCTAGTGGAATGTTGTCTACTCCTGGGGCTTTGTTTCGACTTAAGTCTTTCAGTGCTCTGTCAAATTCTTCACGCAGTATCATATCTCCCATTTCATCTTCATCTATATCCTCCCCCATTTCCGTAATGTTGCCCTCAAGTACATTGCCCTTGTATAGACCCTCTATATACTCCTTCCATCTTTCTGCTTTCCCTTCTTTGCTTAGAAGTGGTTTCCCATCTGAGCTTTTGTTATTCATACAGGTTTCTTTTCTCCTAAGGCCTCTTTAATTTTCCTGTAGGCAGTATCTATTTTACACCTAGTGATATATGCTTCTACATCCTTACATTTGTCCTATAGCCACCCTGTCTTAGCCATTTTGCACATCCTGTTAATCTCATTTTTGAGATGTTTGTACTCCTTTTCACCTGCTTCATTTACAGCATTTTTATATTTTTTTCTTTCATCATAAATATTACATTTTAAAAATACACAGGAAATAATCATCGGTTGGCATGGATCTGAGAGCACACTTTAGTTAGAATAAAACTTTCATTTGTGTACTTCATATATAGGTTATTTCAAAATTATGCTTTTAAGTTTTGTCAGTGCAACATCTGAATAAGGTGGCTGTAAATGGACTGACAGGAATTGTTTTTGACCATGTGTTTTTTCTTTTTTTTTATGTGTTTGTGTGTGTGTGTGGGGGGGGGGGGGGGATGCTAACACATGCAAAGATTGAAAATAATAATTTAGTACTATTTATTGAGCAACTGCTGAATTTCACAGAGAAAGGATACGATCATTATAAACTGACTTTCCAGAACAATATTCCTTGTTTGGTTGCCGTCCATAGCTGCTTATCTATTATTTTGAGCTGTAAAACAAAAATATTTATAAATCTTTGCATACCTGGATGTACGGTCAAGACTGAAAATTGAACATGGTGAATGGGACAACCACTGGACAGAAACCAATGGTGATGTGCCAGCAGGTGTCTGTGCAATCCCTTTTTCTGAATTCCGCCAGAAGAGTTTCATACTGCCATCACTGCAGCCAACCTAAAAAAATATAAAGGAACAAAATTAAGATATAACTGAACAGATAAGACTAAAACTTTATTATCAATTAAATAAAATATAAGTGGATGTCTTAGAAAATAGACAAGACTGTAAAATGCAAATATTTTTACATAATTTGCCATACTACTCATGAGATAATATGTTGTTGAGATTTTATGACAAAATGAAATGAAGTAGAAATTCTTCAAAGGTAGTGCCCAATGGGCACCTTAAAAGTGTCATGCACAGTTCAGTAAAAAGTCAAAATAGCATTCAGTGACTTTAAAAGTGAAGATGTTAACATAAAGAATGAGTGAGGAAATTCAATTGAGGAGGGAGTGTATATGTGGAAAGACAACACTGAAGGCCTCTATGAGGTGAGTGGTGGGATGGGGTGAATTGTCTGATGATGTGATAGAAGAAGAAATAGTGCCAATAAGGAAGACATAAGGGATGCAGTACTATAGAATTTAACAGAGCTTTGGAAGACTTATGATCAAATAAGACGGAAAGCCTAGATAACATTACTTTGGTATTTATAAAATAAATGGAGTAAGTGGCAACAAAAGACTATTCAAGTTGGTTTGTAGAATCATGAGTTTGGAGACAATAACACCATACCTTCAGAAAAATATCGCCTGCACATTCCCAAAGAGAGCACAATCAGTTAAACAGCTCATGCATCAATGATGGTGACAAAAATAATGTACAGAAGAATGGGAAATAAAACTGAAGATTTGTCAGATGACGGTCAGTTTGGCTTTAGGAAATGTAAATGCACCAAACACAGTTCTGTCACTGTACTTGATAATGGAAGCAAGACTTAAGAAAAATCTAGACACATTTATAGGATTTGTCAACCTAGAAAGAATGAAGTACTCAGTTTAAAAACGATGTAAGACAAGGAT
Organism: Schistocerca piceifrons; assembly: GCF_021461385.2. Classification (NCBI taxonomy): domain Eukaryota; kingdom Metazoa; phylum Arthropoda; class Insecta; order Orthoptera; family Acrididae; genus Schistocerca; species Schistocerca piceifrons. Next base: position 191,827,891 of record NC_060138.1, read on the forward strand.
GTAATCTTTTGCCCTTGCTGCTTAATTGCACATCGATAGAAATAAAAGGTTCAGGGGTGTATTAAAATTGATAGTGAAAGGATATAAATGATAAGTTTTGCTGATATTGCTATCCCCTATGAAAGTGTAGAAGAATTTAAGCACCTGTTGAATGGAGTGAACAGTCTAATGAGCACAAAAACTGAAGAAAGGTGAAAATAATGAGGAGCAGCCAAAGTGGTTAGCGATAAGCTTAATATCAAAATTGGGAAACATGAAGTAGACTGCAGGAAGTACTGCAGCCTGATTACTGCAGTGGAAGTCCCGCACTTTGCCACTATCCCGAGAATATGATGGGAAGGTCTATCCATCTCTGCCATCACCAGGGAATCAACAGAAGACCACTATGCTCTGGGCCCTGGAGTGTGATGCAGTCTGAGGTCCTTGCAGGTGTTGCCGCTGGCCACACTTACTGTGGCAGTAGTCACAGCAGCATCAGCAGAATGCTTAGTCAGCAGTCAGAGGCTGCCACACTTGGGAAACACCATGATATTCTCTGGGTCCCCAACCAATGATTGTAAACAAACCTCAATAAAGAAACATTGTAACCATCATTGGTCCTTTTTTGGCTGCACAACACATCCTTCAGCAGAGAATCCTAGCCAGTTCCAAGCAATCCTTGACACACCAGGTGAACTGCCTCTAAAAGTATGCCCCCTACCTCCACCCTGTTGCAATTGGTGCCAGAAAGATGACGAGGATGGAGATGAAGATGGACAGCCAGAAGACAGCAGCCAGAACCATTGACCTTCTGCAGGAGGAACATCCTACTTGACAATATGAGTAAGTGCTGAATTTAAAGTTTTGTTTGGGCCTGTATGGCTGTTTCTTTTATTCTTCCTTTTTTATTTTTACTCTGGGTGTATTATATACTTAGGTTGGTACTGGGTGGTTATAATCAAAGTGCAGCTACTCAAAGAAGTCCATTGTGGGTTGTAATTGTTGTATGGCAGCAAAATTTGGTAGACATTCTAATGCATCAATGCAGAACCTATTTACGAAGGAAAATATGGAGCTGTCAATGCAAGAAAGACATGCAGAAATTTTTTTGTATGCAATGAATTAGGAATGGGATGATGGCAGAGAAGATCAAACAAGTCAGACAGATATATTGTTGAGTTTATTACTTATTATTGCTGATACAATTTGTGCAACATGAGTACCATAGACATCAACAAGATGCTGTATAGCACCATATTTGCACCTGGTGGCCAAAACTGGAACTTATTTTTTTCCCCAGAGTACATCAGTTCTGCATTAATGTATCACCATATCTACCAAGTTTTGCTGCCATGTGACAATTACAGTTCACAATGGGCCCCCTTGAGGAGCTGCACTTTAATTATAAACACACTGTAATAAGTAGGCAATATGGAGAGGCAAGTTTTGGCTCAGGAAGCTATTCACCAGCTAACAAATTAAGTAGCTCAGCTGCAGGCACAGTTAGGGCAACTAAGTGAGGAAAGGTGGAAACAGTAACTTCCTAGTCTAGCTATCTTGGACACCAACACTGCTGCACTGATTACCCAGTATTCAGGAAACTCAGGGGAGGAGGTCTTTGATAATGTAGATGCAGCTGTTATTTTGGGAAATTGGAATAATGAGTAACTGTTGACTGTAAGCAAGCTAAAACTAGCAGGGGACACTACCGCATGTATTATGAACAATGAAAAGTTGAGAGAAGCACAGTCATTCGATGACTTAGGTAAGGGTTGGTGGACAGATATAGGAGAAAGAGTAAGTTGAGATACTATCACAAGCAACTTAATGGAATGTTTTAAAAGCATGGGGAATCAATAGAGTTTCATAGGCATTATTTGCAAAATTAATGGCAACACACATGAGATGACAGAGTGTGATAAAGCTAGCAAAGCCATGTTACAAGTAGCTTAGCTGAGAACTGATGACACTTTTTTTATGTAGGTTGTCATGAAGAGTTTGGCTGGAATTCCCAAAGGCTCTGAATAAAGCAATAGAAACTGAGGTAGCACTAGCTGAAATTGATGTGGTCACCAAACCACAGGGAAAAAGCAATATTTAATATGACTGTTAAATGTTTTAGATGTGGTTAGAGAGCTTATGAAGCATAACTGCAGAGAACATCAGTGCCATATATGCAAAAGTTTTGGACATTCTGAGTAGAGGTGTAATGGCAGAAACCTGTAGAGGCATAGAAGACAGTCATAGGGCAGACCTCGCACTCTGCAGTTAAATGGGGAAGGGGCACCGTGTGCACTGTATAGCGCTCCCAGTGGAAGTAATCACAAGTGCAAAATCAGTGGCCGACTTTTTTCTGACTTGTTACATAATAGGAAATTTGGGCATTAAACGGCTTAGATGGGGGTCATGTAGATTCACTAAGTTCAACAGTAATAAGTTTCTGAGTGGGAAAGGTAACTTGTGCGTTGATGTAGAAGTTCTTCCTATGGTCAGCAATGGCTATGAAAAATTGTTCTTGCATTAGATTCCTGCTTGCACATCATGACAAAGTTGACTTGGAGTAGCATATAATAGAACTGGCTCTACTGCCAGAATACTATTAAAGTCACAAAGTTCACCCTTAAGCAAGGGGCAGATGCCTAAACTGCCTTAAATTCGACTCGCAGGATATCATACCAAAATATACTAGAAAGATAATTTGGGTTGATGTAGAAGCTGATTTTCTGGTGAATTCTTTGTGTAATGTTGAAACTTCATTTGAAAATCAAAAATTGGATAAGGCAAAATGTTTTGCACCATGCAGTTTATCCCACGTACACGAAATTGAAGGAAGCAAAGTAGTGCCTGTCAGTATTGATAACTTTAGCACTGAGGAAATACAGCTATCAGTGATATGCTGATAACTAATATAGATATACTATGTGAAGATGAGCTAGACAGGGATGTCATGTTCAATTACACAACACCGGGACAGTCTGTCAGCTTGACTGCACTAGGAAATAAAGTAGCATATCTAGAGTGACAGGACAAGGAGGGCATTGAACGAATTTTGAGGAATCCACAGGGTTGTCTGATCCTCCTGGCCTATTGCCTACCACACCATTAGCTCAACATTATATGGGAAACTGTATTGAGTTCCTGAAGCCCTACAGCCTGTAATGGAGGACCTTTTACGTTAACAGCTTCAAGACAGGATCATAAAAACAAGTAATAGCTCCTGGTCAGCACCTGTTGTCAACGGTTCTGTTATGACTACCACTACTTAAAACAGTATCAGACACCTACCCAATACCAAATATACCAGAAACCTTAGACAATCTGGTCAGTATTTCACAAGTACTGAGAGTGGATACTTTCAATTAGAGGTAGTGCCTGAAGATCGTCTGAAGGCAGCATTCTTAGCACCATCTGGTCATTATCGCTATCGCCGCATGCCTTTTGAGCTCAAAAGGCATGAGCTACTTTCCAGTGATTATTAGATTGATCATTGCAAGGATTGAAAGTGAAGAAATGCATCGTCTGTTTGGATGATATAATTGTGTTTTTTGAAGACACCCAGGAGCAAAGTTTTCAGTCATTTACATGCAGTATGTTTTACCCTTAGCCTGGAAAAGTGCCATTATGTTTTAATACAGTCAAAATGGGGTCCAGTCTGTGTCATATTGATGCTGTCAAGAATTTTCCAACACTCACTACCATAAAAGAATTACAGTCATGTTTAGGCCTCATAAACTTTTATCAAACATTTCTTCCATTATTGCAAGACCCCTTCCACAGTTATTAAGGAGAGGGATAAAATTTCATTGGCACCAGAATGTGAAGCAACTTTTATAAAACTAAAAGATTTATTAATGTCTAGTACATTTCTTACCTGTCGAGATTACCAGGAACAGTTAACGCTATAGTGCGACTCCAGCAATTTTGCATTAGCCTGTCTCTTGAATAAGGAAATAAATGGACAGGAACACCCCACAGTATATGTATCCAGACAGTTGACATTAATATGCAGAAAAATTAATTTCCGGTATTCTTTATGTGGACAGCATTTTAAAGTAATAACTATTCACACGGCACTCATGGTTATTAGGACCCATCTAGTTAGTTAACTAGATGGGCATTGTGTCTCATGGAGTTTGACTTCAAAGTAATAAATACACTGCCCAGGAAAGTCACAAACAAATGCAGACAGTCTGAGTTGCAACGTATGCACTGTGGAATGCGCTGATATAAATAAGGGTGAAAAGAAGGAGACTGTCAGTGGTTGGCCAGACAGTCACAATTCAACATGAGGGATGAAAGTTTTACAGGAATATGAGACACGATCTATACATAGTAGTACCAGAGAAATTATGAAGCAAAGTTTCTGTGTTATTGACTTGAGTGGTCTGTTATTTGTGAGTGTGCTTACATAGTTCATCCAAGTCTCATGCCTCAGCAGTGTGTTTACATTTCGTTGCATGCAGTTGCAGCTGTGGTGGTTATAAAGCTAAGTACTAACAAAGTTGTTTGTGCACTGTTATATGGTTATTAAATTTAGTAGTTTTCAATGGTGTCTTGTGCTGTTTGTGGTGAAATAATGGTTTAATAAACTTTTGGAAACGTTCACTCACTGTGTTTTTTAGAACTGTCTGTGCATTAAAGTAGTATAGCAAATTTTGTGCCGTAGTTTTTGGGTCACATTTTTTAGCCTTTTTTTTTTGTGAAATATTTCAGTAAAATTTTCATTCACTGTTTTAACTTCATCGACTGTTCCAGTGGTCACTTGAATTTTCGGTTTTAGCTAAGAAATTGCATTAAGTTTTCATGGTATTGGCATTTGTTGTGGTTTAGTAGTATTAATAAAAGCTGTTGCTCTCTTGGTAGAGACAGAATTTCGAGACCACTATTGTTAGTTCTATAAATAGCTCTACTGGTGTAATTGAACTTAGGTAACATAGACATTTAGAATTTTCAGTAACTGTAAAATTTTACAATGATTGAGTAGTGTGGGCTTAGTCGTAGGTTTGTGAGTAGTGGGTTATGTTGTTGGATTTGTTCGAAGTAGTTTCATTGGGGGGGGGGGGGGGGGGGGGGGGGGGAAGCCAGTGGGCATTCTAGCAAGATCCTCTCCTGGGAATGCAGAATCTGTAGCAGAAATAAGTTGATAGTGGAGCAGGAGCGTAAGATCTGTGGCCTTCAGGTGCAGCTACAATATGCAAAGGAAGAACTAGATAGGTTGAGGAGGGTGAAGGGTGTTGGGGAATGTGACCCGGCAGTTGGCAAGAAGGCAGCTAGGAGGAGGAGGTATTCAGACAGTTGTTTTCTGCATATATACAATAGATTTAGCCAACTGTCAGAGTTGAGAGGAGAGGAGCCTTTCATAGCTGTAGGTGTAGGAAACAGGCAGTAGACCTCAGCAGTTCAGAAGCCTAAGTCTTTTGCAAAGCCTAACAGAACCATGAAGATTCTGCTGCTAGGTAGCTTGCACGGTAGAGATGTGGGCCAGCAGATGTGGGCCAGCAGTTGCAGGAAGTGTTGGGGAGGGAGTACCAGGTCATCAGCATTGTAATGCCTAGTACAGGGTTGGCTCAGGTGACTGACAATATAGGGGAGTTATGTAGGAATTTTACAAAAGAGGATCAGGTAGTGATTGTGAATGGAGCTGGGAATAATCTTGTTATGGACAGGGAATATGATGTAGGTGGTGACCTGGTAAAGATAGCTACTCATACTGGTGGCACTAACGCGCACTTCGTGCACTGTTTCAGCGTCATCATTGGCCTCATTTTAGTGCTACTGTTAGGCAAGTTAACATGTGGCTGGAGAAGGCACTGATGGCAGTGGTGCCAGTTGAGTCTATCAATAGATCAATAGATCGGGCTTCACTAGGCACGGGCTGCACCTCAACAGGTATGGGAAGGGGAGGCTGGTAAAGCTTATATGTGACAGTGTAGTGGGTGGTGGTAGGATCACTCATGGAAAAATTCCTCTAGTAGTTGGTGTTAGAGCTGCACCCCTTTTAGACTGAAGTCAGCTGATAGGTATACCTACTTAAAGGAAGTCCCTCTAACAAAGGAATCACCTTCAGAGGTGGTCAAGTATCCAAGTAGAGAAGGAATTAGCATATTTCATAAAATATCTTTATCTCTAATAAGGGATAAAGTTAGTGAACTGCTTATAGATGTTGACTCTGACATTATTGGTATATCAGATCACCACTTATATAATTTGACAATTCAGAGGCATCCTTTACCTGGATACAGATTAGCTGGTGTTTTCAAAGAGTTCCTTGTGGAGTAGGGGAATGGCCATGTACATAAAAAACAATATTCCATTTGAGTCCACAGACATATCACAGCACTGCACTGAACAGATATTTGAATGTTGTGCAGGGGCAGTTGAATTTAGTGAAACTAAACTTCTAATTGTTGTTGTTTATAGGTCTCCTAACTCTGACTTCAGAGCATTTCTGCTCAAGCTAGAGCGAGTTCTTGATTCACTTTATATGAAGTACCAGGAAATTAGTTACCTGCAGTGACTTCAATAATAATTTTGTATATGATTGTGCAAGAAAAAGGATGTTAGTGGATCTTCTAAATTCATATGATCTGATGCAGAATGTGTTTTTTCCAACTAGGGTGCAGAGGAACAGTAGCACAGCTATAGACAATATTTTTATTCATTCTTCATTACTAGATGGGCATTCTGTTAGTAAAAGGGTGAATGGCCTTTCAGGCTATGATGTACAAATTTTAACACTATAAGGCTTTTGTACTCAAACAAATGTCACATATAATTACAAACTATGTAGGAGAGCTAACCCAATGGCAATACAGAGATTTTTAAACTTCATTAAGGAACAAGAGTGGCAGGATGTTTATAGTGCCGATAATATAGACTCCTCAACACTTTTCTCATGCTGTTTGAGAGTTGCTTTCCATTACAATGTTCTAAATGGGGTACTAGCAGTAAAAGAAAGCCTGGGTGGCTCCTTAGTGTGATAAGGATATCATGTAGACAAAGTGGGAACTATATCAAAATGTTAGAAGTAGTTACAATCAATCTACAGTAGCGCATTACAAACAGTATTGTAAGGTGCTTAAAAGGTTATTACAAAGGTAAAGAGTACATAGTGTGCAAATAGAATAGCTAATTCACAGGATAAAATTAAAACCATATGGTCAGTTGTGAAGGAACGGTCTGGCCAGCAGCACAAGGTTGATTATATCAAGTCAATTCACAGTAAAAATATTTCTATAACTGATAAGTCAGATATATGCCTTTCCGAGACTGATTCTGAAATACTCCTCTGTGATACTGACAAGGGGGAGATTGAGTCAATAGTTAAATCACTGAAGACTAAGAACTCTCATGGCTGTGATGGAGTGCCTAGCAGGATATTAAAGTACTGTGCTGCACATTTTAGCCCTGTACTTAGCCAGTTTTGTAATTTTTCCTTTAAGAAAGGTCAATTTCTCAGTGATTAAAGTACTCAGTAGTAAAGCAGCTTTATAAAAAGGGACAATGTAGGCAATTTCAGACCTATTTCTATGCCATCAGGGTTTGCTAAAGTTATTGGAAAGGCTATGTGTGTAAGGATAATTGATAATTTTATATCACATTATTTGCTATCAAATGTACAGTTCAGCTTTAGAAGTTATTTAAGAACTGAAAATGCTATAATCTCTTTTTCTGTGAGGTACTGGATGGATTAAACAAAAGGTTTCAAATGCTAGGTATATTTTTTTGATTTATTATTGATTTAACTAAGGTGTTTGATTGTGTTGATCACAAAATATTGCTCTGGAAGTTGGACCATTATGGAATACGGGGAGTAGTTCACAAATGGTTCACTTCTTACTTTAACAACAAGCAGCAAAAGGTCAGAGTGTTGAGAATGGCTGTGATGTGGGGTCTGAGCGGGGTACAATCAAATGGGACGTGCCCCAGGGATCAGTGTTGGGGCTACTCCTGTTTCTTATTTTTATAAATGATATGCCCTCTAGAATTACAGGTAATTATAAAACATTTCTGTTTGCAGATGACACTAGCTTGGCAGTAAAGGATGTTGTGTTCAACATAGGCTCTGTTTCAAATAGTGCAGTTTATGACATAAGTTTATGGCTTGTAGAAAATAAACGCTAAATCACAGTAAGACTCAGTTTATAGATTCTAACACACCACTCAACAAAATTCAACATTTTAGTTTCACAGGATGGGCATATGATTAGTGAAACTGAACAGTTCAAATTTCTAAGTGCTCAGATAGATAGTAAACTGTAGTGGAAAGCCCACATTCAGGATCTTGTTCAAAGACTTGATGCTGCCATTTTTACTATTCGAATGGTATCTGAAGTAAGTGACTGTTTGCCCCAAAATTAGTCTACTTTGCTTATTTTCATTCGCCTATGTCATATGGTATTATATTTAGGGGTAACTCTTTCCATTCTCAAAGGATATTTTTGGCTCAGAAATGGGCAGTTCGGGCAATAAGTGGTGTAGATTCACGAACCTCTTGTCAATCCCTGTTCACTAGTCTGGGTATTCTGACATTGGCCTCTCAATATATATATTCTTTACTGTCATCAGCTTATTTTCATGAGTTAGCAGCTTTCATTCAATTAATACTAGGCAGAAATCCAATCTGCGTTTGGATCACACTTCCTTAACTCTTGTGCAGAAAGGTGTGCAGCACACTGCTTCATTCATTTTCAATAGGCTACCACAAGAATTCAAAAATTTTAGCAGTAGTCTACATGCTTTCAAACTGAAATTGAAGAGTTTCCTCATGGGTCGCTTCTGCTATTCTGTTGAAGAGTCCCCTGAAAAATTAAGCTGACACCTATGTTATATTGTTGATTGTTTTTACTTAAGCTTATGGCTTGACTTTTTTTGGGTTCATAAACATTTTACTTTATCTATTATTACTTCTATGTTGTAATTTCATGTACTGACATATTTCATGATCTTAGAGATTTGCTCCTCAATTTGGTCCTACATGTAAATAAAAATAAAGTAAAAGGTATTGAGGCAGGTCCACAATATGATTTTAGCAGGACGTGCTGGTCATAAGGCAATGGAATACAGAGTAGTGCAAAATTACTCTTATCTAACACATAGACAAGATGTCAATTGGTATGTCAAGAACTGGATTCCATGCACACAAAGGCACAGCCCAGTCACCAAAGAATTATGTTGCATATGATTACCTGAGGCAAATATACCATTTCAAATGAGTGGAGCGGATATTCTTGGGCTATTCATGCAAATAGGCACAGGAAACCATTATGTACTGATGATAATCATCATTTTTCATGTTTTATTCCTGCGATATCCATATTGAACTGGCAGGCTGAAAACAGTTGCACATTCAATGATGGATCAGTGATTACTAAAATTTGAAATGCCTGAAACAATAATAACTGATCAAGGAACAAATTTTGTATCCAATTTAATGATGCAGTCATGCTGGTTATCACATATTAAGAAACTTCAGACTAGTGCTTTACAAATCATGTGAAACAGCTCTCGATCAACTCGTTGGGAGGGTGGAGAAAGCACTTCACTTAAGAAATAGCCCTCTGCATCTTCCTGGACATTAAGGGGGCCTTCAGTAACACAACCTTTGATTCCATGGTTAGGGCAGCAGAGGTGCATGACCTAGGGACCACTATATGTATGTCGACTAGGGAGGGAAAGTAGAGGCTACCATGATGAATGAAAAGATGGTAGTTAACACCACTAGAGGTTGTCCACAAGGAAGAGTTTTGTCCCCTTTATTGTGGAATCTATTGGTGAATCAACTCAATGAGGAACTAAATTGCAGACAATGCTTTTGCCAAGGATATGCAGACGATGTTGTCATTGTAATACTTGGCAAATTTACTGACACAGTTAAAAATATGGCATAAGATGCAATGGACATTGTGCAAGACTGGTGCATTAAGCAGGATCTAAGGGTTAATCCTACGAAGACTGTTGTGGTGCCATTCACAAATAGGTGTATCCAACAGTAAAGTTGGAATCTAAAGCTCTTCGATGAAACCCCACCTGTGAAGGGGATGGTGAAATATCTAGGGGTAACCTTAGATGAAAAACTAACATGGACCCCTCACATTAAGAGCATTCTGCTCCAAGGCGAAAGGTACTCTAGTGAGTACCAGAAGGGCTTGTGACAAAAACTGGGGCCTAATCCCCAGAGGTATGCACTGGATATACACCATGGTGATAGACCTAGGATCTCCTATGGGGCTGAAGTGTGGTGGAAGAAGGTAGAACAGCAGGTTGCAGCTAAGGAGCTTGCTAACGTGCAGAGATTGGCCTGCTTAGCCATAACAGGTGGAATTAGCAGCACATCAACTGCTAGAATGGAAGCCATGCTGGACATGTCTCCACTACACCTTTGGGTCAAGATGGAGGTAGTAGCTGGTGCATACAGACTCAAAACTGGTAAAAACTGGATCTCATTGGGATATCTAGAATCACACACTAAAACAGTGAGTGAGGTAGATATAGGAATGGCTGGGGAAATGCTGGCCAACTATATAATTACTCCTAACTGCTTAAACAAGCCTTACACTATACTAATTGGAAGCAGAGAGCAGTGGGAAAAAACAGTTCGACATCGTACGGGGGACATTCACTGATGGGTCTAAATCAGACTAAGGTGCTGGGGCCATGGTGTAAGGGGTTCAGCCAAGACGGGAGGGAATCATCTCTCTAGGAAAACTGGCCTCGGTATTCCAAGCTGAAATTACTGCAATCAGGGCATGTGTGGAGAATACGTGTAGGTGCTACAAGGATTGTAGCATCTACATCTATTCAGATAGCCAGGCAGCCCTGAAATCATTGGCAGCTCCTGAAACAAGATCTAAGATTGTTGCAGAATGCCACAAGGCTCTGGTGGAGCTAGGGGGAAGCAATAGGGTAAACCTAGCGTGGGTCCCTGGCCACTCAGGGATCGGTGGCAATGAACAAGCCAACAGATTGGCCAGGATGGGGGCAAAGACTCCATTCATTGGACGAGAACCTGTCCTGACAATCACCAAGGCTATGATCAAACTAGAACTATGGAATTGGCTTACCAAACAGCACGTAGACTACTGGACCAAGGTCTATAAACAAAAACATGGTAAGGTAATGATGCCTAAGCCATGGTTTAAAAGAAGCTCTGTAATCCTGGGATTGAACGGGAAAGAGATCAAACTCATGACTGGACTGATGACCAGCCATGGGAATTTAAAAAAACACCTACATACAATGGGTATAACAGAAGAAGACCCTAAGCGTAGGATCTGTGATGAGAGTGAAGAAACTGCATCACACCTAATCTTCGAATGCACAGCATTGAAGAGCAAGAGATACAGAATTTTTGGGACAACTAGACCTGAACAAATTGTGTCTAACAAAAAAACTGGTAAAGGGACTCCTTGCACTATTTAAGGGCATTGGTTGGCTTTACTAAATGTACAGGGAGCAGTACCACACAGTAAACTCGGTTTCGGTGTGGGCAATGGTGGGTTATACCAAAGCTGTTTTAGCTTCCCTGTCAAAATCAATCAATCAATCAAAGTGCTTTACATCCATAGGTAAATGGTCAAACAGAGATTATCCACCAAACAATTTCAAATGATGTTAAACTATTATGTTAACTTGCAAGATAATAATTGAGATCCTCTACTTGTACACCTCTTGAGAGCAAATAATTCAAACATTCTTGAGACCACAGGGTTTTCCCTGTACATGGTTGTTTTGTCCAGATGATCCTTTCCCATTTTGAGTTTTGTAATCCTCCCCCAGGAAGCAATATTTCGTCAGTGAAAAGTTTCTCTAGAAAGATAAAAGCTATTTGGCAATAGGTAGGAAAGATGAACACCAAAGCTTTGAATGGTAAGACAGAACACATAACAAGAAAAAACATTTGAAATGTGTGGATCTTAAAAGACATCATTACTATCATCCTGTGGAAGAAGTTAACACAGTCAAATTCCTGGGACTAAATGTGGACAACAACTTAAACTGGAGTACACATATTGAGTTCCTATCAAATAAACTAAGCAGCTTTGCATTTGCAATGCAAATACTAGCAAACTCTACTGACATGAGTACACGAAAAATAGCATATCATAGTTATTTTGAATCTGTCATTTGGTATGGTATCATTTTCTGGGGAAATTCAAGGATGTATTTCGGATACTGAAACTGCAAAAGAAATTTATAAGATACATGTGTAGTGCACAACAAACAGAATCTTGTGGCCCATTATTTTGGTACCTGCAAATCCTAACAGCTCCCTCCATACACATTTATGAAATTATAATCTTTGTACACAGCAGACAAAAATTATTTGAGGAAAATTATTTTAATCACACATACAAAACAAGAAATAAAAATAATTTTATGTTACTCACACACCATTTGAAATTATATGCACGAACTCCACAATATATGGGAATGACAATATATAACAAGCTAATGGGCAAAAATATATTTAATATGAAGCCAGAGAGTTAAAAATAAGGCTACAGCAGATTATGTGGGAGAAATGCTACTATTCAGTTGAAGAATTCATAGAGGATGACATGATAATTTGAGCAAGGGGTAATTAATTGTTAGTCTTTTATTGTATGTGTAACAAAACTGTATTATTATTATGATACCATTTGTTAAAATCAGTTGTTGTAATTAATTGTTAGTTTTTTATAGTATGTGTATTGTTATATTGTATTATTGTTACGGTACCATTTGTTAAAATCAGGTGTTCTATGTATATGGCAAAATTTTACAAAAATTTTGATCTGTCTCCTGTACCTGAATCAAATGATTTAGATTATGTACGTTATGAGACTAATAAGCCACAATTCACAATTCATGCAGGTCAATGGTTTGTGATGACCAACCCATATGCGCTGAAAAGAAAAACTAAGAAGTCTGTGACATGTTATCAGGGACCCTTTCACCTGATAGAAATGGCATCACCTGTTAACATTAAGCTACAACTATCAGCTCACCCCACAACAGTTCACTCTGTGACAAAGTAGTTGGATTCTTTCCACCTGTTATGTTTTTCTAATCTCAAAAACAACTAAACATTTTTTCACTAAATTTCAGCTTATTTTTAATATGTTTACTCAGTAATATGTAGTACCTACTTGGAAATAAGGTTTTATTTGGACCTAATCTCATCGTAATTTATGGTTCAGATTCTTATTTAAAGTGTTCAGATTCCATTTCTGTAATTAATTTTCATTAGAGCACAGTCTATTAAAAGTAATTATTATCTAAAGTTAGTACAATAGTTTGCTACATACAAAACCATAGTGAGCTAACCAGTATATTTTAGGGAAGAGACCTACAACATATGAAAGTTAAGCATTCCCATTTTTCCATAAAGTATTTTAAATTTCCAAAAACTAATTATCTTCCCCAATAATTAAAATTTAGTTTCTGAACTGGTACTGTTTTCCATGGCTGATTTTGATTACTTACTTTTGTTACCTTAATTTTCATGTACAGTTTGACATACAGAATTAATAATTTTATGTTATTCACACTGATTTGCAAAATGGCATCTATTCATCTAAATGAGGGGAATCAAACTGCAGAAGAAAAATAGTTTCAAGGCATTTTTATAAATTTATTACCAGCAACATTTTCTGTAATCCAGAGTTCTATTGGTTCTTGTACATCATCAAAAACAATGAATTCCAACCTAGTCATTTTACAAAGTATTAAGTACTTTTCAGAATAACTGTTTGTTCTTATGCACATCTAACAGTAGTTGGGCATTACCCAGAATAGTCAGCTCATGGTTTGAAAAGGAACAGTTAACATCTATGTCGGAGGCACACTCATATGAGTCAAACCACAATGATGTATATTCTGTATGCAGAATATGCCTTCCATTCACTGTGAAACTAAAGAATTTTAATGCTTAATTATTTACAAGTGATTTCTGCAACCTAAATTAATGACTGTTTGAACTGATCTGTGTCTTAATTAACAAGAGTGTGAACTGTTATTGTCATCGGACTGAACAATTGTTGGATTCAGTAAATACATGTGATGGGCTTACTTAAATGAACCAATGAACTACAACAGTATTTAACAAATTGCTGAAGGACTGTGCTAAACTCAAACTGTGGCATTTTTGGAATAATGTGAAGTGTTAATCGCATGCCATAATGTAACAAGTTACTTCCCACCGTAATTGCGAGTGCTGACCTGTAGTGTAAAAACTGGTCACCATAATTAATATGTGAGCTTTACAAAAAATAAAATGTGTTAATGTCCATCATACTGTTAGCATAGTGTACATTACTGAGTGAACACCATGCCGTACTTATGAGAACTTTCACCTTTGTAATGATCAAGACAAGGTGCTACCAAGAAGAGGTTACGAATAACAGGTCAATAGCATTGCAACATCAGTCAAATTTGTCCTTTTACGGGAAACACAGAGGTGCTGCCTCCACAGTTGGCAGCATCTTTGCAAGAGGGAAGGGAAGAATTGGGGAATTGGGAAAGAAGGGAAAGGTTATGCAAGAAAAGTGAGACAGTTCTGTACTTACCCCAACACATCGCCATGCACTTATGCCCTGACCCAAAGTAATATACTAACAACAGGAAAACTACAGTGCAACGAGACAAGGTTCAGAGATATGCAGGAAGGGTATCAATAGATGTGGTTAGCTTTTGCATGGCTAGAGACACAGCTATGTCAGTTACAGGATCCTCAGCCTCAACTGCCTCCAACTGCCTGTATGATTTTCACAGAAACAGGAATTGTATACTACCAGTGCAAATGAAAAGTAGTCCCAGTACCATCCTTGTCAACCTTCAAACTATGGGTTCAAATTAGTCACAACAGGACTAACCAGAAGCAACTTCATGAGGGACAAAGTGAGCTAATGAACAAAGACCTCTGTTGTTGTTGTAGTCTTCAGTCCAGAGACTGGTTTGATGCAGCTCTCCATGCTTCTCTATCCTGTGCAAGCTTCTTCATCTCCCAGTACCTGCTGCAACCTACATCCTTCTAAATCTGTTTAGTGTATTAATCTCTTGGTCTCCCTCTATGATTTTTACCCACCGCACTGCCCTCCAATACTAAATTGGTGATCTCTTGATGCCTCAGAATATGTCCTACCAACCGATCCCTTCTTCTAGTCAAGTTGTGCCACAAATTTCTCTTCTCCCCAATTCTATTCAATACCTCCTCATTATTTATGTGATCTACCCATCTAATCTTCAGCATTCTTCTGTAGCACCACATTTTGAAAGCTTCTATTCTCTTTTTGTTTAAACTATTTATCATCCACGTTCCACTCCCATACATGGCCACACTCCATACAAATACTTTCAGAAACAACTTCCTGACACTTAAAGCAATACTCGATGTTAGCAAATTTCTTCTCTTCAGAAACGCTTTTCTTGCCATTGCCAGTCTACATTTTATATCCTCTCTACTTCGACCATCATCAGTTATTTTGCTCCCGAAATAGCAAAACTCATTTACTACTTTAAGCGTCTCATTTCCTAATCTAATTCCCTCAGCATCACCCGATTTAATTCAACTACATTCCATTATCCTCGTTTTGATTTTGTTGATGTTCATCTTATATCCTCCTTTCAAGACACTGTCCATTCTGTTCAGCTGCTCTTGCAGGTCCTTTGCTTTCTATGACAGAATTACAATGTCATCGGCAAACCTCAAAGTTTTTATTTCTTCTCCATGGATTTTAATTCCAACTCTGAATTTTTCTTTTGTTTCTTTTACTGCTTGCTCAATATACAGATTAAGTAACAATGGGGATACGCTACAACCCTGTCTCACTCCCTTACCAACCACTGCTTCCCTTTCATGCCCCTTGACACTTATATCTGCCATCTGGTTTCTGTACAAATCGTAAATATCCTTTCGCTCCCTGTATTTTATGCCTGCCACCTTCAGAATTTGAAAGAGAGTATTCCAGTCAACATTGTCAAAAGCTTTCTTTAAGTCTACAAATGCTAGAAATGTAGGTTTACCTTTCCTTAACCTATTTTCTAAGATAAGTCGTAGGGTCAGTATTGCCTCAAGTGTTCCAACATTTCTACGGAATCCAAACTGATCTTCCCCGAGGTCGGCTTCTACCAGTTTTTCCATTCATTTGTAAAGAATTCGTGTTAGTATTTTGCAGCCATGGCTTATTAAACTGATAGTTCAGTAATTTTCACATCTGTCAACACCTGCTTTCTTTGGGATTAGAATTATTATATTCTTCATGAAGTCTGAGAGTATTTCGTCTCTCTCATACATCTTGCTCACCAAATGGTAGAGTTTCGTCAGGGCTGGCTCTTCCAAGGCTTTAGTAGTTCTAATGGAATGTTGTCTACGCCAAGGGCCTTGTTTTGACTCAGGTCTTTCAGTGCTCTGTCAAACTCTTCACGCAGTATCATATCTCCAATTTCATCTTCATCTAAATCCTCTTCCATTTCCATAATATTGTCCTCAAGAACATCACCCTTGTATAGACCCTCCATATACTCCTCCCACCTTTCTGTTTTCCCTTCTTTTCTTAGAACTGGGTTTCCATCTGAGCTCTTGATATTCATGCAAGTGGTTCTCTTTTCTCCAAAGGTCTCTTTAATTTTCCTGTAGGCAGTATCTATCTTACCCCTAGTGAGATAAGCCCTACATCCTTATATTTGTCCTCTAGCCATCCCTGCTTAGCCATTTTGCACTTCCTGTCGATCTCATTTTTGAGACGTTTGTATTCCTTTTTGCCTGCTTCATTTACTGCATTTTTGTATTTTCTCCTTTCATCAATTAAGTTCAGTATCTCTTCTGTTACCCAAGGATTTCTATTAGCCCTCGTCTTTTTACCTACTTGATCCTCTGCTGCCTTCACTATTTCATCTCTCAAAGCTACCCATTCTTCTTCTACTGTATTTCTTTCCCCCATTCTTGTCAATCGTTCCCTAACACTCTCCCTGAAACTCTGTACAATCTCTGGTTCTGTCAGTTTATCCAGGCCCCATCTCCTTAAATTCCCACCTTTTTGCAGTTTCTTTAGTTTTAATCTACAGTTCATAAGCAATGGATTGTTGTCAGAGTCCACATCTGCCCCTGGAAATGTCTTAGAATTTAAAACCTGGTTCCTAAATCTCTGTCTTACCATTATATAGGGTGGTCCAATGATAGTGACCGGGCCATATATCTCACGAAATAAGCATCAAAAGAAAAAACTACAAAGAACGAAACTTGTCTAGCTTGAAGAGGGAAACCAGATGGCGTTATGGTTGGCCCATTAGATGGCACTGCCATAGGTCAGACGGATATCAACTGCATTTTTTAAAATAGGAACCCCCTTTTTTTATAACATATTCGTGTAGTACATAAAGAAATATGAATGTTTTAGTTGGACCACTTTTTTCGCTTTGTGATAGATGGTGCTGTAATAGCCACGAATGTATAAGTACATGGTATCACGTAAAATTCGGCCAGTGCAGACGGTATTTGCTTCGTGATACATTACCCATGTTAAAATGGTGTTAAAATGGACCATTTACCAATTGCGGAATAGGTCGATATCATGTTGATGTATGGCTATTGTGATCAAAATGCCCAACGGGTGTGTGCTATGTATGCTGCTCGGTATCCTGGACAACATCATCCAAGTGCCCGGACCGTTCGCCAGATAGTTACATTATTTAAGGAAACAGGAAGTGTTCGGCCACATGTGAAACGTCAACCATGACCTGCAACAAATGATGATGCCCAAGTAGGTGTTTTAGCTGCTGTCATGGCTAATCCGCACATCAGTAGCAGACAAATTGCGCGAGAATCGGGAATCTCAAAAACGTCGGTGTTGAGAATGCTACATCAACATTGATTGCACCCGTATCATATTTATATGCACCAGGAATTGCATAGTGACGACTTTGAGTGTCGTGTACAGTTCTGCCACTGGGCACAAGAGAAATTACCGGACGATGACAGATTTTTTGCATGCGTTCTATTTAGCAACGAAGCGTCATTCACCAACAGTGGTAATGGAAACTGGCATAATATGCACTATTGGGCAATGGAAAAACCACAGTGGCTGCAACAAGTGGAACATCAGCAAACTTGGCAGGTTAATGTATGGTGCGGCATTATGGGAGGAAGGATAATTGGCCCCGATTTTGTTGATGGCAATCTAAATGCTGCAATGTATGATGATTTACTATGTAATGTTCTACCTATGTTACTACAAGATGTTTCACTGCATGACAGAATGGCAATGTACTTCCAACATGATGGATGTCCGGCACATAGCTTGCTTGTGGTTGAAGCGGTATTGAATAGCATATCTCATGACAGGTGGATTGGTCGTTGAAGCACCATACCATGGCCTGCATGGTGTGGGGAAAGTTGACGGATATTTGCAATCGTGATCCACTGACAATGCCTGACAACATGCGTCAGCGCATTGTCAATGCATGTGAGAACATTACGAAAGGCGAACTACTCGCTGTTGAGAGGAATGTCGTTACACATATTGCCAAATGCATTGAGGTTGACGGACATCATTTTGAGCATTTATTGCCTTAATGTGGTATTTACAGGTAATCACACTGTAACCGCTATCTGTATCATTGAGGCATGCAAGCCTCCCCACCAATGGCAAGGTCCATGGTTCATGGGGGAAGACCTCCGTATAGACCCAAATGTAGAGTACAAAGTGATACAATAAGTGGAACTAGAAATTTGAAATGTAAATAATTGTAAATAAACCTGTGTCTGTGTTTTAGCAAAATTCAAGGATGGATTTGCTTTGTAGAAGGTAGGAAATGATGAGAGTAAAGTAATAAACAAGACTTAGAACCAGAGGTGGAGTGCTTTGCAATACCTCTGTAATGACAGGCCGCATGTGCCAAAGCCAGGCCAGCCTGCAGGGCATATTGCAGCCCAATTACAACAACTGGGTTGTTGCCCCATTGCAGACTATTCATCATGATACAATAACATCACCATTACTGTGAAATGAGCAGGGGGCATCAGTATTTAAGTATGCACAAATGGAGTCATCATTGTCGAACAGCTGGACAGTTATGCGACATCAGACCTGTGCTGTCCAGCACAGTGCCTCCACCAGGATACAAACCATTGCCTGCCACATAAGCATCTGGACACCAGGGGCAGTAAAACACTTTGACACCATTCGAAGAGTATGACACGACGGTCCAACGCTCTCGGCCCTTGGCGGGAATGTCAACAGAAGATCACTATGCACCGAGCCCTGTAGTGTGAGGCAGCCTGCCAAACTTGTAGCTGCCACTGTACACCATACTTATTATGGACAGGAAATATGAGAACATGGTGATGCAGCAGTAACCGTAGCAGAAGAACGTGCAGTCAGCAGCCAAAGGCAAGTGCTCTTGGGAACTGGCTGCTGAGCTGCAGAAATGCTGATAGTCTCTAACCCGCCAACCAATGATGGTAAATAAGCCTAAACATAGAATCCTCTGTAACCATCACTGGTCCTTCTTCAAATGCACAACACACCCTTCCTCAGCAGAACTCTAGCCCACTCTAAGCCATACTAGAGACAGCATCACAGCATTAGAACTGGCTCCAGAAATGTGCCCTCTATCTCCACCCAGTAATAGTTGCATTAAATGCCTGTACAAGTGGAAGAGGAGGAGGAAATTGATGTGGGAGTAACAAAAGAGGAAGATCAACAAAAAATCATATTAATAAAGATTTAAGGAACAGCTATAGTTTGTCACCATTGTTGTTTAAGGTGTATTTTGAAGAAGCACTGAAGTACACCAAAGAACATTTTGGAAGAATAATTTAAGTCAAAGGCAACAGATATCAATGTCAGAGCACTTCCAGCATGAAGTAAGTTAGATTCAGACCTTCTGAATGGGAGAATGGATCAAACATGGGTTCACAATAGACAATGATAAAATGGATGTGATATTATGAAGTAGACAGAGAATAGTGACTTAGCATCAAAATTGGTACTTTAAGAAGTCTCCAGAATGAGATTATCTCTCTGCAGTGGAGTGTACACTGATATGAAACTTCCTGGCAGATTAAAACTGTGTCAGACCAAGACTCGAACTCGGGACCTTTGCCTTTCACGGGCAAGTGTTCTACCAACTGAGCTACCCAAGCACGACTCACAATCCGTCCTCACAACTTCAATTCTGCCAGTACCTCATCTCCTACCTTCCAAACTTCACAGAAGCTCTTCTGCAAACCTTGCAAAACTAGCACTCCTGGAAGAGTAGAGCACGTGCCCACAAAAGGTAAAGGTCCTGAGTTTGAGTTTCAGTCTGGCACACAGTTTTAATCTGCCAGGAAGTTTCATATCAGCACACACTCTGCTGTAGAGTGAAAATCTCATTCTAGAAACATCTCCCCAGGCTGTGGCTAAGCCATGTCTTCGCAATATCCTTTCTTCCAGGAGTGCTGGTTCTGCAAGGTTCGCAGAAGAGCTTCTGTGAATTTTGGGAGGTAGGAGACGAGGTACTGGCAGAATTGAAGCTGTGAGGATGGATTGTGGGTTGTGCTTGGGTAGCTCAGTTGGTAGAGCACTTGCCTGCAAAAGGCAAAGGTCCCGAGTTCAAGTCTCGGTCCGGCACACAGTTTTAATCTGCCAGGAAGTTTCATATCAGTGCACACTCTGCTGAAGAGTGAAAATCTCATTCTGGAAACATCCCCCCAAGCTGTGGCTAAGCCATGTCTCTGCAATATCCTTTCTTCCAGGAGTGCTAGTTCTGCAAGGTTCGGAGAAGAGCTTCTGTGAAGTTTGGAAGGTAGGAGACAAGGTACAGGCAGAACTGAAGCTGTGAGGATGGATTGTGAGTTGTGCTTGGGTAGCTCAGTTGGTAGAGCACTTTCCCATGAAAGGCAAAGGCCCCGAGTTCGAGTCTCGGTCTGGCACACAGTTTTAATCTGCCAGGAAGTTTCACATTACGAAGTAACTGAATTCTATTATCTAGTCACTAAGGCTCCTCAAGGCAGCCGAAGAAAATAAGATGTGTGCTTTTATTAAGGAACGATGGGTAAAAGATGTGATAAGATAAGCTAGGCAATCAAAGACCATGAAATACACTTATGAGAAACAAGGATACTTATGAGGAACAGGGTCACATTTGATGTGACATCCTGGAATATTAAATTAGTGCTGAAAAGCACTAGAAGGGAAAAATTATAGGGATAGGGACAAACTGGGAGTATAATAAGCAAAACACATTGTATTGTACACCAGGTATAGCAGTGATGTAGAGACAAAACTAGTAATGTACCAAAAAGGAAA
This sequence comes from Schistocerca piceifrons, assembly GCF_021461385.2. NCBI lineage: Eukaryota > Metazoa > Arthropoda > Insecta > Orthoptera > Acrididae > Schistocerca > Schistocerca piceifrons. The sequence goes on from NC_060138.1 coordinate 191,849,142, forward strand.
CAAGTGCCCAGTGAAAGTATATTATCACTTAGAGATGTGGAAAGAGTCGTAATTGCTGCTGAAATTCTTGAGGGACTACTAAAGGAACTCTCACATGCAATTTTATCCACCAATTTCTTAAAATAAATAAATCTGATCATTTCAATGCATAACAGTGCTAGATAACAGTGGAAAAAAGTTTAGTTTTCATTTGCCACTGACACAAAGTATTGGTGACAATGAATGATGTATCAACATGCTAACACATAAAATACATACCAAAAAGAATGGTTCTCCAAAAGGGCAAACATCAATGCATGTGGCAAGACTGCAAACATCTGGGAAAACAAAGAAAAAAAATATAACTCATTACAGTGAACTGTATAATAATTCTTAAAAATACATTTGTTTTACTAAGATACAAGACTGTATGTCATCTGAGGATATAGTTTTGGAAATAAACAGTTTGTCATGATCTTGGTCCGACTGACCTCCATGTTGTATCTGCATGTCAATGATGTGTCACCTTTACTTCATCCACATGTATCCTTGGTGTTCTTCAAATTGCAGTTGAGGGAAAGAAGTGAAGAGGAAACGTTTAGAAGATTATGAAAGGCTCCTGCTTCATCACTACTTTAAGGGAACTGAAGAATGCAGGGAGAAAACAAGCTGCATATGCAAAAGTCTGCCATTTATTGAAGATTTTCTTAATTTCAGGATGGGTCATTGGAGAAATTTAATCACACCAATGTTTGAAATGTTGCATATTAAATCTTCTTAACTGGTCTTGGCTTCAGTGTATCATACTTGTATTTCTCCAATAACAAACATCTTGACTGACGATACATATGAACTTAAAAATAGTTGTAAGAACTTTTCATGAACCACTAAACAAACATGTTAAATAACAAAGTAAATATTGAAAATTATATTTGGAAGGCAAGTTAATTCCATGTACAACTCTAAGATTTTCCCAGCACATAGATTCTTTGATTATTTCATGGGATTCTGGCTGGTTAATATTGCTGAAAACATAAGATATTTTGCCTGTTAAGACAAGTACATTATGCTTACTGAAAGACTAGGAAATCATAAGAGCATCTAAGAGTTTAACAAAGGACAGAATACTGATTCTCCAATTAATTGGAAAGATATTAGCTTTCCATTTAAGAAGGAAAAGAATAGGAAAAGTTTTACAAATATGGAAAACAATTTCAAAGAATTCAAAGAAAATGACAATTACTTGCTTGTGTACAATAATTTTAACTCCAACATTGCAACTGCTTACCTCTGTTCTGAAACAGATCTCTGGGTTTTATATCTCACTATTCTAAGGCAAAAGTTATTTATTACACTCCAATAAGTTTCCTGCAGCATGAAACCTAAATCAATAAGTCCACAATAAAATAAAATAATTATCCTCAGCCATAAGAATTTCAGTAATTTGCACAACTAATTTACTATGCATGTATAATAGGTTAAATTGAATACAGGCCAGTTGGTGTATCATAACACAAGTGAGGTGATACTCATAATCATAGTGAAAACCACAACACTGGTTAGTTCACTTGACTGAATAAGGATACCAGTCTGAAGGTGCTGAAGAGTAACTCCTCTTCAGCAATCTCAAACATACACTTGCATAATAGTAAGAGAAGTCTGCTTTGATATTGAGCAGAGTCCATAAATATAGCGGCCCACCTATGGAAACATCAGTTGGATCAGAACACAACATTTGTTGCCTCATAGAGAATGAGAAAGAGCCTGTGGTTACACGGGCTTAAATCAGCTGGCTAGCTGGTATCACCTGATCGGTCAGCTGAAGATGCTGTGTTTTCCTTGTTGGTAGTGCCCTCGTTAGATGCAGATGTAATGACTATTGTCGATAGTTCCATGGCTTCAATCAATACATTGAGTGGGGATACAAGACTGGGTGTCTTACATTCCTTTGTGCAATATAGACTGCATTTTTATGGCTTTTCTTTTGCATCTGTAACTTCTGAAAAGAGAACCTAAATTTATGAAAAGTCAGAATTCATTCTCTTTGTCTTTATTCTTTTGTGTCTCAGGTAAGAAAACCCTGAATGAACGAAGTGTGTGGATTCTTTTTTCACTTACCAAAGTAGGGAGAAAGTGCACATTAAAATCCAACTCAAACAACAGCAGAACTGAGTTTATTCTGTCTCCGTACACTGAAGTTCCATTCACCTCATGTCTCAGCAGACAGTAAATAGAAACATTAAATCCATTTAAATAGTAGCCATTTCAAACAGCCTTCCTACATTCTGTTAATAAGTAGTGATAAATGAAACCTTATTTTTGAATGATATGTTACAAGAAAAGAACTCAGAAAATCACCAATACATACCATCTGAAGTGAGATACATCTTTGGCCGAGGTTTCATACCAGATCTCAGGCAGTGAATAATACGTCCAGCTGTTGTTCCAACATATAAATGGTCCTTGTCATCAATTCCTAAAGAAAGGTATTCTGCGTCCTTGAGCAGAGTGCTGTAACATTTTAATTTGTACCATCATAAAAATTGTGCATTTCAATAAAAATTAAGCAATTAATTGAGCAAGCTGCAGTTGAGAAAAATGAAGTGTAGTGCATACACTTTTTCTTGTGCACCCTGCACCTTGTTCTGATGCAATAGGAGTCAGAAGACTAGGACTCCTAGCATTCTGTCTCCAGCTGCTGCCAACTTTAGTGATCAACTACTTTTGTGTGCACTAACATTCTAGTAGCTACAGGAAAATTTCTTGTACTGCACCTTTTTGATAAAAGTAAGTGATAAATCAGATTATGGTCCATTATGTATACTACTTACAACTCCTTAGCAACAAATGTTTCCTATCAACAGTGAAACCAGAAAAACTGTTAAAAACATTGCAGGCTACTGTGACAAAAAAAGATAGACAAAGGGACTATTTCACCCATAGCTCAGTTGGTGTAACATGCTGCCATTTATACCAGGATAAATTTAAGCAACACAAGGAGGATAAATTATCCTGGCAATTCCACTTGAATTCTTAGCGTGAAGAGATTAGTTCCCATTTTTAGCATGAAGAGTTAGCTTCAATTCTTCAGTTCAATAATCCCTCAAAATAACAGCTTATTTGGCCTGAATTGCTTGAAAATATGGTATATGGCAAGGTTCTTGGTGCAATATAAATAATTCAAGGAATAAAAATAAGAACACTCTGAACAGTTGAGCCACTGAGTTGTCGGTAGGCACATAAACAAGACTACGAATACTGTTACTTTTCTGATGAATTTTTCCTCAGAACTATAGAGCACACACACACACACACACACACACACACACACACACACACACATCTACACAGCAACATTGTCTTGGTTAACTGCAGTCAACTCTCAATAATTCATAGTTCAAAAGAGCTCACAAAAAGTTTAAATAACTGAGAGTTTGGCTTAACAAAGGATTGACTGATTAAGGAGCAATTAAGAAAAAATCAAATGAAAAGTATCCCCTCCAAAAACAATGTTAAAAATATTACTGGAGTTTCAATAACATTCACATACCTTTGCAGAACAACAACTAGAACTCAAAAGATATGTCAATTTTTTACCAGTTTTATTTATTTTAACAATTCAGATGAAAGGCACATACAAATTTCTGAAAATACATAATAAAATTTTGGTTTTATTTTGTAAAGAAATCAGTAATATTTATCTGATCCAGTCATGATCAAGTGCATTTCCTGTAGTGATCAAAGCAGAAAATATATCATTATCTACTTCCATTCTAAAAACGTACATGTGCAATGTTTAAGATGATGACTTTGCCTCTTTTACAGTCACAGATGGAGTTGGTTTTGCTTCTCCATCTTCTTCTGCATTGTTGTCCTCATTCTTGTCATCTGGAATAGCCAAAATACGTCAGGCTAGGTATACTGCAGGCTTCCAAATGATACTCAAACTGTACGAAATCATCAGATGTTACATTTTCTCCTGCATGAGGAAGAAGGCTCCAGGTATAGTTCAAATGTGCATCCATTCTTCTGCTCTCCTGTTTGCAATTAATTTTATGGCTCCTTGATGAATCTGCATTTCTTGAAACAGTTTGAAATAATAGTTGGAGTAACATTCTTCCATGCTTTATTAGCTGTGGTTGTCACTGCCACAATGTATGTTGGGCTTGTAACCATCTTCAAAAGCTATAAAACACCATTGTCACCACTACTTCTTTGTGATTTAGAACACTGAATTATTCCCTAGTCAGGCAGTTGTATTTTCCGAGTGGTGGCCACAAGGAAAAAATTATCCAGAGGTAGTGAGTTGTAACTGCACAGTTGTCCATAAAAAGAAGAAATTTATTCTTCCATTTATTCATCTCTTTGTCCAGGCTCAACAACCACCCATCAAACAGTTCTGATGTCATCCACACCTCTCTGTTGGGACAGAAGACACAGTAAAAGACCTGATTCCCTTGAAACATCTAGGACTGGCAGCTTTTGGTGTCAAAATAGGTTTTAGTGTCTGTGGTCTGTAAATGTTCATTGCAAACAACAGTGTTACACTTTCATTGCTATTTTTTTCCCCATGGCTTTTTGTCTTTAAAAGTGAATGTGCAGCTGTGAAGACATTTGAATGAAACTGCCATTTCATCAGTTTGACATGTTGTGTGGATCCACAAATTTTAAAAACAATGCCATATCTTTTTTTTAAGTTAATGAGCCCCCCCTCAATATAGGTAAATCCGTCAATGTTGAGGGTAACAGCTAATGATTTAGCCTTTCCTTTAAGTGAAGAACCTCTGAAAGTTATGTTTGTCCTTTAAATTGACTAAGTAATCACAAAAACCTTTCTTCAGGATGCTTTCTCCCATCTTATGGTATGTTTTGTGCAAACTGATCCTTCTGCTTCAGGATAGTTGACAGTGTGGATGGTGCAAAATCCCAATAGTTTTCACTACACCTAACTTTTTCATACCTCATTCCATGGCCTCCATACTCTGCTTCTTTTCTGCAAGAGTCAAACTTTGTATCTGTCTTACGTCATGTTTACAACTAATTTATGAACTGTAGTACATTCAATGTTGTTGAATAACCAAAGTAATTAGTGAATTGTGATACAAGTATGGAAAAATTCAAAATACTATGTTTCGGATAGCTACTAACTTCGAATTACTGAGTGTTCACAGGCGGCCTGTCAGGACAACCACCTTGATTTATTGAGTGTGCCAAAAGGCATAAAACTTCTTTGATCTATCAAGGTCTTTTTAAGTGAAAACTATTTCATTTTATCAAGAACCTTGATTTATTGAGGCTCATATAAGCAAGAGTCAACTGAACATTGTGGCAGCAGGCAGCTCAACTGGGATGAGGATTTGTGTCATGCAACAGAACCTTCAATCTGGTAGCTACATCACCTCTACCCCTACCCTATGATTCTAACTTCACTTACGACACACTCAAATCCTTACGTCCACTGTCTCCCTCTTCCTCTGTTCTATCTATCCTTCTAAATACACTCTGGCCACATCACTGTGCACTGCACACAGTCTTCTCTGCCTGTGCTCAGAATAGACTTTTCAGTGCCGTATTCCTATCCTGTGCACACCCTTTCTCTCCCTCTCAACTAGCAGTTACCCTTACTCAACCCTCCCTCCCACTCCCTACATCCTTTTGTACTCACCCACTCCATCCGACACAACCCCTCCCCCCAGTCAAGCTGCAATGTCGTGTCAATGTAATTAGCTGGGACAATGTTGCCATACAGGCACATGTGTGTGTATGAATGTGTGTGTATGTGTACTTTATAGGTCAGAAAACAGATTGGTCCACAGCTAGCAGTGTTCTCAGTCTTGTTTATGTGCCTGTCTACAGCTCAGCACCTCAACTATTTGGTGGTTTGTTACCTTCACTCCTTAAATTATTTCCTTTACAATATTTATTCTATTACTGGCTAATTACTTACTATATAACCAAAGCTGCATATTGCTAGAAATGTTGTCATAGTTATCCTCTATTCCAGGACTTCCCAAACTGTGTTCTGCAGAAAACTGGTATTCCACAGGACATGATGAGTGCTCCATAAAAAACTGTTAATAACATTTTTTCTGACCTTTTGACAATACTAATTATTTTTAAAAAAATATTATGATTTCTGTGTTATTAATTAAAATTGAATAAAACAATTACACTGAAAAGAGTGTCACTGAAAGAATGAATGTATAAAGAATACAATCAAAAAGTTCTCTATAGTTCAAGAAATTGTGTCATTTCTGTTATATACTACAGCATGTAGGTTTACAAAACATCCTCATGTGACACTCAAATAAGGATAATTGCTTACAAATTGGAAGTGTTCCTGTGGTGACAGTATAAGGAAAGAGGTTCTGCACTCCTTAATCTGAGTGAGCAAATCTGCTGGGAATTCAAAGTTGGGTTAGTCTACTTGATGCCATACAACCATGACCAGAATGTAAAGTAACAGATATGTTAAAACTGAAAGGCATGTTAGGGATCCCAGTATCACAGGTAACATATAAGCTGAAAATGTAAGGAAGCTTTCAGTCTATTCTTTTTAGTCAGCCATTGCAGAAAAGTAGAAAGTGTTCTGCTAGAAGACACAACAGCTGAAAGATAAATAATAGTTGCTCAACAATGATATCAAATTGTCATTAATTACTACAGATAAACCTGCCAGTAGTGATGATCAGACTAAGTAATCACATACAGATGTGGGTGATAGTGAAGGTGGAATGATTTCTTAGTCCTTATTTTTTAATGCCGGTCATAATACAAAGTGATAGTGACATCAGATGTTAAAAAAATTCACTAGACTTCAAGCCATTCTGACATAATAAATTACGACTTTTTAATTTGATACTGCTTTTAAGAAATATTTTATTAATTTAATATTGCCTTTCAGAAATGATACATAATATGTAGCAATAAGTAGCATTATCAAAGATGTTAATATGTGAAGTGTTTTAAATTTCAGTCATTCATCATAGCAATGAAGTTAACAAGTTGTCAATAAAATATTAATACTTTGTTAGTTTATTTGCCATTTTTCTTCATTTGTTTAATGTGACACATATGGAAGATTGTTGGAACGTCCAGTGCTATGTACTTTTAACACTCACTTGACAGTTTCTTCCATGGGTAATTTACAGTACTACTATTTGATATTAGGAACTCAAAAGTCATTATTGTGCTTGATATACAATACTAATTATGGCTGAATGGTTATAGGTGAAGAGATCTCTGTGAAAAGAAAACATGGAACTTGTAATGAGTCACTTTAATTTTTTATGATTTTTTGTGTATTTTGAAGTATTTAAACCTCCATCACCAGGTGGTGTCAATGAATGTTTCTTTATTTTTCCAAAGAATATCATATTCGCACTTTTACTCTTTGAATACATTTATCCATAGTAAGTTCTTATACTTGAACATACAGAAATGCACCATTTTGGAATCTGATCATGTGCTGATATTTACAGTTCTTAAAAAAGTTCTTAAGAAACATGAACAGTGATTCAATCTGTATGTATTTAAAATATTTATATCTGACATACATTACACTGGTGACACAAGCAACAAGAAAATGGAAATGATCGTATGGAATTGTTGGCCGGGAGGCCCCATGCGGGGGAGTTCGGCCACCGTATTGCAAGTCCTTTTTAGTAGACGCCACTTCGGCGACTTGTGGGTTGATGATGATGAAAATGATGATAAAGGACACACAGACACACAACACCCAGCCCCCGCTGGGAATCGAACCCGGGCCCCATGCTTGGTAGGCAGAAACGCTACTGCTATGCTATGGAGGTGGACAAGCAACAAGAGGTAATATATAAATAAAAATTTAATAAAAGCTAGAAACTGTTCAACAATGCACAAATTATTTATGAAAACATGTTTGGCTGAAGAAACTACAGAGTGTGATTAAGGATCTGCTCTATCACACAATTGACTTTTAACTCATGACAGAATAGATGTTTCTGTACTCACAAAGAGGCCATCCTGACAGGTATGTTGATAACTGAGCTCAGTATAAGCCTGGTTCTACCCCAGTATGCAAGACCTAGGTCCATTTGGGATGCCCTGGCAGGCAATAATTCAGTCTGTGAATTCTGTATCACTGTCCATATGACAATCAGACCACCAGCATCTAGACTGCATATCTGCAACACATCATTAGAAGTGATATTTTAATGATACTAATAAACATTCATGGTCTTGTTAATGGTACATAGCATGCACTAGAGTTTTATTTAGCTCTATTATCATATAATGTAATATTTTTGTACTGAAAGAGCACAACATCTGTAATTTTAAACATAGTATAAGTGACACATGTTAAACAGTACTTATTTTATGCAACACTCAAATCACAGCGTCCTTTATCCATGCCAAAGAGTACAGTCTGTGACCTGACATTTTGAAAACCAATGATTTCTTAGGAGAGACTGAAAATACGCTGTGTGACTGTGGAATGGAAGATATCCAATTTAATAAAGGCTACATCAAAATTCAGTTATTCTAAGGCTACTGTGAATGGGACAAAAAAGTATACAATTATTCCAACAGGTTTTTTTTTTAAAATTGGGAATGTACCATAGATGTTTAACACAGACAAAAAGATGAAGTGTTCATCACTTTCAAATGAATGCTTAAATAAGGAGATTGAAAATATGTGATTCCATCTCCAAAACACTGATGCTTCAAGAAGACAGAATGACATTCTATAAATGCATGTATTGATATACCTCTGGATTGAACATCTTATTTCAAGCAATAAAGAAAAAATTCCACACAAAGTCACAGCTTGTGAGAATCTCAATCACAGGATAACTAACTCAAAGTAGAAACCATATATCCCCATTTCATACACATACTCACATGCTTTTCTTTTCTGCCACATAACAAGCTTCCTAGTGTGCAAAACAAGATGACATTATAGTGAGACAAATTGAATCACCATCTGATGCTTGAAAACAACTACCATCTGTTTCACAATCTATACAAAGGTATGTTCTAGATGAAATGGATGTTAAAGAACAGTTTGGGATGCATGAGACTGTGTGGCTGTGAGTCATTAATAAAGAACTGAAATCTAGATAAAATTTGTTGCAAATGACAACAGCTAAAAATTATCCAGCAGCAAGGATGGTGAAATGATCAGCCAGAAGATGATGCCTTGTAAAAGAGGAGAAGCCTGCCTGGAAGTTGCCATCCAGCTTACATGGACGGAGCACATTAAGAATGTTCAAATCATCTTCAAACTAGAATGTCAAGCACAAAGAATAAACATTCTAAATTTAGTGTTTGTCATGATGGAATATCTGTGTAGGGTTAAATGAAGATTGAGTCCCATGATATTTTACCACAATGTGTTTGACATTAAGACAAGATGGCCAAACTATAGATATCCTAGATATTGACTGTCAAACATGACAATAACTTGGAGTATCCTTTCTTGATACTGCACAACCATCAAATTACCCTCAATCTGACATCTACATGCGATACCAGCCTAATACATAATGGACCCTCTTTCCTGCTGAACCTGCAGCTCTAAGATGTGCACTGGTACCTAGTCACCTTTAGACTTTTCTACAATAACCATCAAATATCAACAAATCTTGCACATGTCAGTGAAGAACCATTGATCTAGGTTCTGTTTCACGTGCTCCCTTGTCCACTTTTCACATGCCCCATGGTGCTGGGTTTTTCATTATGGATGCCTAGAGGCCAAATTAGTGTGTGGTGACAGTTGACAGCTGCCTAGATTGACACAGCTCTTCCAGCTGCCTCAAAAATATCCAGGTGCAGTTCTGTTGAATTTTCTTCACAGCACCTAAGAACCTTAATTTACAAGTAGCACTCATCAGCTACTGTTGCTGATTGCAGGTCACCAGAAAGAGGCAGATTTTTCAATGTTTGGTGTCACATGGTAGCAGTTAAATGTGAATCACATTGCTGTGATGTACGAGGTGTGTGAGTAAAAAAAAAAAAAAAAAAAAAAAAAAAAAAAAAAAAAACAACTGGCAACACTATGCTCATCCCTGATGCTCAGTCCAAGTTTTAGCTTCATGCAGACATCACATGAGTTTTGAGTGTGCCGTCAGTGAAGTTGTGTGTTATGAAAATGGAACAGCAGAATTTAGAGCAAAGTTATACCATCAAGTCTTGTGGTAAACTTGGGGAACCAGCAAACGTGTCCTCTGAAAAGTTGAAACAGGCCTATGGGGAACATTACTTATCAGGAGCACAAGTTTTTCCCTGGCACAAATCATTTTTGGAAGGCCGAGAACATGTTGAAGATGAACCTTACTCAGGGAGACCTTCAACTTAAAAACTGCCAAAAATGTTGAATATGTGCTTGCTCTTGTGAGATCAGACTGATGTTTAACAATAAGGATGACTGGTGACTTTGCACATGCAAAAAGTTTGTGCCAAAATCATGCTGACAAACCTCACAACTGAGCATGACAATCAAAGAAATGTGCACTGATCTTCTTCAGAGAAGTATCAATGCCTATGAATGGCTAAGCTATGTAAAGCAGGTAATGAATCCTGGATGTTTGTGTGTGATCCTGAGACAAAGCAACAAAGAGAGGAGTGGCATACTGAGGCTGAAAAAAGCTTGAATGAGCAAATCAAAGAACAAAACAATGGTGATTTGCTTTTTTGATGGTAGTGGTATCATGCATAAAGAATTTGTTTCTCCAGGACAAACTGCCAACAGAGTGTTTTACAAAGATATCCTTGAAAGGCTCAGGAAAAGAGTGAATCCAGTGAGACCAGATACTGCAGAAACAAGCGGACACTGCATCATGATAACACCTCATGTCACACTGCCACTTCCCTCATGAATTTTTGGACTGAACAGGCATTGCTGTTGTTCTACAGCCACCCTAGTCACCTGATCTGAGTATTTGTGACTTTTCTCTTTTCCTGGAATTGAAAAATGTCTTAAAAGGATGTCATTTTGGGACTCTGGAGAACATTCAAAAGAATGTGGCCAACATGTGACTTGTTTATTTTACCGAAATCAAAAAATGTCTTAGAAGGACGTCATTTTGGGACTCTAGAGAACATTCAAAAGAATGTGGCCAACATTTGACTTGTTTCTTTTCCCAAAATTGAAAAATGTCTTAAAAGGATGTCACTTTGGGGCTCTCAAGAATATTCAAAATAATGTGACCAACATGTTAAAGACCCTACCAGTTGAAGTCTTTTAGCATTGCTACCAAGACAGGGAACAACAACTCTGTCAGCATCTAGCTGCTGATGGGAACTACTCTGAAGGACAAATATTGTTGTTTGAAAAAAAATACTAATAATAATATGGGGAAGAGAATTAATCCCATCAATAATAATTAGATCTAGACTACTATTAAAAACTGGAGCTGCACCACTGGTTGATAAAAAAATCATCTCATTACTTTTCTTACACACCTAATATATGAACTCCATGGACAACTTCCCATGCTAACATACCTTCTTGCCATAAAGTGACAATGCTCACAGAATCTAGGCTGAAATGACACTTTGAAGACTAAACAGTGTACATTATATCACTTATTGTTTGAGACACAGCACACTTTGATACTCATGTTGATCACATTCCTGCATTTAAGATGTGTAGCAAGTGCTGTACAACATGATCCCATATTCTCTCTGTCAGAGCAGGGAACTACTCTACAATCTAATACCTCCAACCTATAGTCTGCAATCTATCTTCCTATACTGAGAGCACAAACTGCTTCATTCATCGACTGTGAACCACACCCCCTCTGTAAACATCTTGATTCTTGTTTGTCACTACTGATTGCAGTTACATTTACATGAATATTCTTCATGTCTGTTACTTTCCCACCAGTGAATAGGACCTCTTTCAACATACTATTAACTCCAAACCTATCACCTTATTTCTTATTCACCTTACCAACAGCATTCTTACCTGTAACTCTTTCTTTTTTGAGGGGAATATACACAAACAAATCTGCAGCATGGCCATGAGCATCCACATGTCACCCTCAAATGCCAACCTCTTTATGGCCCATGACCCAGGATCAAGACACTCTACCCTCATTCCTCCATACCTTCTCTTACATCTGTCTCACCTGGTCCTCCTTAACTCAGAGTGCCACCTTTCTGGACAATGACTGCCGCCACCTCAATGGGCTTCCTAAAAATGTCTGTCTATATCATGCTCGCTAACCACCAACAGTATCTCCATTCTTATAGCTGCCATTTCCTCGACACAACAAAGTCTCTTCCTTGCAGTCTGGTCAGGCCTGGACAGTATCAGCAGTGATGAGCAATGAGCAATCATTACCCAACATGCTCAAGGTTTTACTAAGGCCTACACAGATTTGCAAATCTGCAAACAAGTCAACCATGCCATAATCACAATGCTAACTAGTCCTCCAATCACTCACAAAAACCACCTGTAAGGGAGCATCTCCCCATTACCAAAGATCACCCCACACCTGTAAAACATAATCACATTCTTCACCAGGACTTTGACTATCTATCATTTGGGCCCTGCAATGTGGAATATCCTTATTACCTCTCCTAAATTGGTATTCGGCTGCCCACCCGACCTACGAATTATCCCGGTCCACCTTTATGTCGTATCTACTTGCAATCCCTTGCCACATTGGTCATACCCCATGGAAGACTCAAGTATAAAACCTGTCCCATCTACCTGCTGGGTATGTGGTCAAGTCATACCCAGTGACAGCACCGTAGGACATCACCAAGCAGGAACTCTTCACGCTAGGTGCCATTGATTTCTGAACTATTGCTGCTTAGATGACACTCATGACCTGGAACCTGTTTACGCTTCTCCATGAGGCCTTCAAATATTCAGGTCCACTGCCTATAGTTGTGTCAGCTGCTGCAGAGTCCATTGATATTTGGAACTATTTTCCTCTTCTGAAAAATAGAGCGCAGATGACCATCATTCTGCTGATCGTGGCTAAATGGAGAGCCATCTCATACACTCATCTAGTTGCTGTCATGGTTCCACAGCTGCAGTCCATCCAGCAACAGTTCTAATCAATGTTTATCATCAGTTGTCACTGTTATAGCTAAGTGCTACAAACAAGCAATTGTTGGACAATAAAAAATGGCTCTGAGCTGGGACTTAACATCTCAGGTCATCAGTGCCCTAGAACTTAGAACTACTTAAACCTAACTAAACTAAGGACATCACACACATCCATGCCCGTGGCAGGATTCGAACCTGCGACCGTAATGGTAGCGCGGTTCCAGACTGAAGTGCCTAGAACCGCTCGGCCACCAGTGGCCGGCTGTTGGACAATAAACACTGAGTATCAGGTGTGTTAAAATTGTTCTACAAATCAGAGACAAAGTCACACAGTTTGCTGTAGCAGTTCAAACTGAACATCTATAGATTTGATGGTTCATTTTTAGTGTCTTGGTCAGAGTAATGCATCAGCTACAGTGTCATATATTGTCCAACTTTCAAAGCTGAGTACTTCATCCATTGGGTGGCAGAAAATACTGCTGAGAACATGTTTAACTGTAATGACTGCTTCACAATTGGCACCATCTAGATCCTCTCCCCCAATACCAGCTTCCCCCAATTATATGGAAGGGAGCTTCTTTACAATGCATCCTTTGATCCGACAATCCTCTTGACCTCAATCTCCACTAGTCCACGTCCCACACATATCTCACCATGTTAATCTACACTCACACTTTCCTCTTCATTGTGTCCCTCTTCCTCAACTGCCCAACACCTAAACTGTATGGTTTGTGATTACATTTACTCATCACATTATTAAAACATTTGTTTCAGTAAAGACATTACCCCAGAATGTGATATTGAAAATTTAATGGCAATTGCAACTGGACGCAAACTATTTAATAAAGTCCACTTAAATTTCATTTGAAGTCTTTTCTAAAACTAACTTGACTTTCTGTTATCATTTGCAAACAAAAAAACTTGGCATATGGTGATGTAACTGATAAAATGTCATCAATACACACAGGAAAAGGCAGTAGCTCTAACATAGAAACTTTGGAAGCACTTCATGAGATTAATTTCCAATCAGATGATGAATAATATCTTAATTCAAGGGTCTTTCATATTAACACCATTTGTGCAATAAAGCATAATATCCAGATTTGGTTAAAATGATATAACTATCATGTAACATATAATGATCAGCCAGAACATTATCACTACCGACCTACTATCGATATAAACCCATTGAGGTGACAGCAGCGTCACCTGGAGAGGAATGACTGATAGTCATACACATCCATGGTGCATGTAGTATCAATGAGTGTGCTGTCCATGTGTAGAATCTGAGTTTGACTGAAGGCAGACTGTGATGGCCTGGAGGCTCAGCTCAAGCACTCTGGTAACTGCATGACTTGTCAGGTGTTCAAGGAGTGCTAGGGTGAGTATCTTCAACATGCAGAGAAACCAAGGTGAAACCATGTACAGACGTCATGGAACTGGCTGAAAAACCCTCATTACAGATGTTGGACATTGTAGGCAGGGCAGACTGGTAAAACAGGACAGATGGTGAACTGTGGTGGAAATAACACCAGACTTTAATGCTGTGTAGTGTACAAGTGTGTCTGAACACACAGTGCACCAAGCGCTCCTATCAAGGGCCTCTGTGGGTGATGACCCATGCATGTGCCAATTAACAACATGACATCTGTAACTATGACTGAAATGAGCAAACGACTTTCGGCACTGGACATTAGTGCAGTGGCACAGCATTGCATGCCCTGATGAATCAAGAGATCTTCACCATGCCGATGGGAGGGCACGGATCCGTTGTCATCCATGGGAAAAGCTCCTTGACACCTGTGTGGCAGGACGGAGACAAGCTGGCAGCAACTGCATGATGCTCTGGGCAACGATGACATGGGCACCCATGGGTCCAGTGGAGCTCATGCAAGACACCATGATGGCCAAGGAGTATTGTACACTGGTTGCAGACCATCTACACCCCTTCATCACGTTTCCCGGCGGCAGTGACATTTTTCAACAAGACAATGCACCATGTCACAAGGCCAGGAATGTGATGGAGTAGTTTGAGGAACACAGTGGCAAGTTCCAGTTGATGCCCTGTTCCCCCAGCTCACCAGATCTGAATGCAATCGAACACATATGGGATGTGATTGAACATGGCGTCAAGAGTTCATCACCTCGCTCTCCGCTGTTTATGGGAATTAGGTGACTTGTGTATGCAGATGTGGTGTCAGCTCCCTCACTACTTCCATGCCATGATGTGTCACCACTGTTATCTGTGCCAAAGGTGGACATTCTGGCTATTAGGCAGGTGGCCATAATGTTCTGGCTGATCAGCGTATTTAGCACATTCTTGCTGTATGTATAAGCAGATGTCTTAATATTGTAATTCTTCAGAAATTCTAACTTGTCTTGGACAATATACTAATTGTTATCAGATGGTTAAGAGGTCGCATATGCATAAGCCTTCCAAAAAATTTGTAGAATTCTAGTAGTGTGGTCGCGAGAAAATTTAATGATACTTCTTTATACACTCCCTTATAGAATTTAATATCAGCATATTATCAGAATACTTCAGCCAGTCAGTAAATGACCGCCAGATGGTGTGGCTGAGCTGTTCTAGGCACTAGTCTCGAACCACGCAGGTTCGAATCCTGCCTCGGGCATGGATGTGTGTGGTGTTCTTAGGTTAGTTAGGCTTAAGTAGTTCTAAGTTCTAGGGGACTGATGACCTCAGATGTTAAGTCCCATAGTGCTCAGAGCCATTTGAACCAAGTAAATGACCATTTGCATAAACAATTTTTGATTTTAAGACACTTTCAAAAGTTATTTTCAATTAACTTTGTTATTTTACCATAAACATTTAACTGTTTTTGAATTTCTAGTTTGTATGGTAGATATTACGAGGGCCGTTCAGAAAGTAACCTCCGGTTGATTTAAAAAAATACACCAAGTTAAATAAAAATATTTTAATATATACATCTTACAACTACATCTTTGCACTATTTTTCTACATAGTCTCCATAGCGATTGAGGCACTTATCGCATCTCTTCACAAGCTTTGAAATTCCTTCTGCATAAAAATCACCCGCTTGTGCCTGGAGCCAGCCTGTGACCGCATCTTTGAGCTCTTCGTCGTCATCAAACCGCTGTGACCCGAGCCATTTCTTCAAATGCATGAAGAGGTGATAATCACTTGGCGCCAGGTCTGGGCTGTAAGGTGGATGGTTGATAACGTCCCACTTGAAGGACTCAAGAAGGGCCGTTGTTCTGTGAGCAGAGTGAGGACGGGCGTTATCGTGCAAAAAAACAATACCGGAAGTCAGCATACCACGGCGTTTGTTCTGTATAGCCCGTCGTAACTTTTTTATTGTTTCACAGTACACGTCTTGATTAATGGTCGTACCACGTTCCATGAATTCAACCAAAAACACCCCTTTGGCATCCCAAAACACCGTTGCCATCAGTTTTCTGGCAGAAAAATCTTGCGAGGCTTTTCTTGGTTTGGTAGGCGAATTTGAATGTGCCCACATCTTTGATTGTTCTTTTGTCTCAGGGTTCACATACGTACTTAATCCAGGTTTCGTCACCGGTCACGATTCTGTTTAACAATGGTTCTCCTTCGTCCTCATAACGTGACAGAAAGTCTAATGCAGAGGCCATTCTTTGAGTTTTGTGGTGGTCGGTAAGAATTTTGGGCACCCATCGTGCACAGAACTTAAGGTAACCCAATCTTGCTGTCACTATCTCGTACAAGAGAGTCTTAGAAATCTGTGGAAAACCAGTAGACAACTCCGACATTGAGAAACGTCGATTTTCACGAACTTTTGCATCAACTGTATGAACAAGTTCGTCAGTCACCAATGATGGTCTACCACTCCTCTCTTCATCATGAACGTTTTCTCGTCCACTTTTAAATAAACGTACCCATTCACGGACAACTCCTTCACTCATAACTCTTAGTCCGTACACGGCACAAAGCTCACGATGAATAGCTGCTGCAGAATATCCTTTGGCTGTAAAAAACCTTATGACAGCACGCACTTCACATTTGGTGGGGTTTTCTATTGCAGCACACATTTCAAACTGCCACAAAAACTAAACTAGCGCAGGTACGACGTTCACTCGACCACGGCTTGATGCCGACTGACCTGTTGAGTGCGTGAACGCACAGATGGTGTCGCTACTCCCCCCACAACCCGCACTGTGACCAATCAGAGGTTACTTTCTGAATCGCCCTCGTACTTCATCTGCTAAAGTGAGCTTCATATCCATGACAATGAAGTTATTTGTAAATTTGGGTCTCAGATATTCTAGGGTATTACTTACTGAACCTGACAATCCCATGTTATCAGTGACAGATGTAACACTAAAGCGATTTGGAATGAAATCACTTGACCATTATGGCGGCCAGTGTTCTTGATATTTAAATGTGGTCTTAGTCATATTTTAGTTCATATAAAAAACTATCATAACTATAAAAGGAAATTAAAATAAAAGTATTTCAAAATTTGTGAAATATTATTGTTGACCTACAGCACATATGAATAACAAGTATGCTGATTATCTTATAAAGGCAGTGACACAAAGGATGCATAATCATTAATTGAACTAATTAACAATATATTTAATATGTAACTAAAGGATATCAGTTAAAAATCTCGGTATTGCTGGTGCTGGTGAAAGAGCAATGACAGATCTTTAATAAACAAATGTTTACTAAGAGTAATTCAATGTCAAAAAGTGCAAAGAAATGTGAGGTCCATAGATCTGTCAACTACATGTTGTAATGATTATAGTAAAATAATGTAAGAAAATGTAGTGTGTAGATTAAATTCTGAATATAACAGATTGTGAATTTTGTTGCAAATAAAAACAAACTAATGTGCTAAAAGTATTACCAGTAATATAATATGTGCTTGAAAGTGCGAAAGATAAGAAATAAAATATATTTAAAAAGAAAAAAAAACACAGGTATGGCAATAAATGTTTCTTTTATCCTTTCAGTTCAGAGCCATTAATTTACCTTAAATTTTTGTTTTTTTATTTCTGACAGTATGATATATAAAAGTTATCAGTTGCCTTACAATACTCCTTATTTGAAATTGATATTATCAACATCATTACAACTATTCATTAAATTGTGTGGCCCTCTCAGTGTACATTATAGTTGATATTACAAACCCACTTTTGAATTCACATAGTGTGAAAGACATCATGCCAAATCAAGATTTTTTAATGGTATTTACTGTATTACATTACTTTAATACTTGTTCCACAGATCATGAATACAACATTTTGTAATAATGTGGAATGTGTCAGTTTAACATAAGTTTTTTTATACGATATAATCTTCTTCTTCTTATTTTCCTCAGATACTACTTCACACCTAAAACTTCACTACTGAGTAGGAGTTGCCATTCAGAAATTCTTTTAATTTGTTTTTAAACGTTGGTTGGCTATCTATCAGGCTTTTAATGCTGCTTGGTAAATGACCAAAGATTTTTGTGGCAGCATAATTCACCTTTCTCTGTGGCCAAGTCAGATTTAATCCAGAATAGTGAAGATCATCCTTTTTTCTAGTGTTGTAGCAATGCAATTTGCTATTATTTTTGCATTGGAATGAATAAATGAATACATATATTGCAAAGGTACTGTCAATATCCCAAGTTCCTTAAATAAATGTCTGTGAGGTGATCTTGGGTAGGCTCCAGCTATTATTCTGATTACATGATTTTGTGCAGTGAATACTTTTTCTCTTATGATGAATTACCCCAAAATATGATGCCATGTGAAAGCAGTGAATGAAAACAGGCATAATAGGCTAATTTACTGATATGTTTATCACCAAAATTTGCAATAATTGTAATAGCATAAGTAGCTGAACCAAAATGTTTCAAAAGATCATCAATGTGTCTCTTCCAGTTCAATTTCTCATCAATGCACCCACCAGAAATTTTGAATATTCTGCCTTAGCAACAGACTTCTGTTCAAAGACTATATTTATCAATGGTGTTAAGCCATTTACTCTACAGAACTGTATATACTGTGTTTTCCCAAAATTTAGTGAGTGTCCATTGGAAGATAGCCGCTTAATAATTTTCTGAAAGATGTTATTTACAATTTCCTCAGCTACTTCTTGTTTGTTGGGTGTGATTATTGTACTTGTATCATCAACAAAAAGAGCTAGTGTTGCATCTTCGTGAATACAGAGTGGCAAGTCATTAACATATATTAAGAACAACAAGGGACCCAAGACTGAATCATGTGGGACACCATTCTTGATACCTCCACAATTAGATAACTCTGCTGATTTTTGCAGATTGTCTGTACTGTTAATTTCAGCCTTCTGCATTTTTCCAGTTATATGTGAATCAAACCATTTGAGTGTTGTCCCACTCATACCACTATACTTAAGTTTATCTAGAAGAATTTCATGATTCACACAGTCAACAGCCTCTGAGAGACCACAAAAATCTCAAAGGGTGATGTTTGGTTATTCAGAGAATTTAGTGTATGATCAGTGAAAGCATATATAGCATTTTCTGTTGGAAATCCTTTCTGAAAATCAAATTGACATTTTGTTAGTATTTCATTTTTACAAATATGTGAAGTTACTCCTGAATACATTCATTTCTCAAGAATTTTGGATGAAGTTGTCAGAAGTGAGATTGGGCAGTAGTTGTTAGCATCAGACCTATCCCCTTTTCTATGGAATGGTTTAATGATAGCATATTTTAGTCTATCTGGAAAAATGCCCTGTTTCAGTGTGCTACAACATGTGGCTGAGAATCTTACTTATATGTTGGGAATAAGCTTTTAGTAATTTGTTGGAAATGCCATCAATTCCATACGAGCTTTTACTTTTGTGTGAATTTATTACTTTCCTAATTTCAGTAGGACAGATGGGTTGAATTTGAATTTTATCAAATTGCTTACATATAGCCACTTCCATTTTGCGTTTTCTAATGAATAGCTGCATCCTATTTTCTCTACAACATTTAAAAATGATTATTAAAAATATTTGCTACTTCTGACTTTTTGTCAACAAGCTTTTCTTTGAGTTTGATGGAAACACATTCTTCCTGTACTCTCGGTTGCCCTGTTTCCCTTTTAATAATATTCCAAATTGTTTTAACTTTATTATCAGAGGTGTTAATCTCAGACCTAAAGTACATATTTCTGAACTTTTTAATAACTTTTCTTAATACAGTGCAGTAGTTTTTTAATATTTGACTGTTTCTGGATCATTACTCCTTCTAGCTATAAGATACATTTTACTTTTCTGTTCTATCACTTGGGTAAGCCTGGCTTTTCAAATGGTTTCTTACAATTACATTTCACTGTTGTATTAGGGAAACTGTTATCAAATATACTCACAAAGGTATCATAAAATATGTTAAATTTTAAATTAGCATCAGGTGCCCTGTACACTTCATTCCAGTCTAATTGTTGCAAGCTTTCTCTAAAATTTGCACTTGTTAAATCATTAATTGTATGAACTATTTTGGAGGACTGTTTTGCATTACTGTATGGAGCTATGTCATATACTGCAACTAGCAATGTATCATGATCAGAAAGACAATTCTTAACAGGAAGACATTTTATTTGATTAAATTAATTTTTGTCTATAAATACATAATCTATCATGTCCTGCTTTCCTGTACACCTGAGTAGGATAATCAATGACTGATCATACTTTCCATGAGACTAAATCTTTCCAGAAAATCAACATTGAAATTCCCACAAACAATAATTTGCCGCTCTCTATCTGACAGACAGCACAACATAGAATCCAAGTTTTTCAGAAATAGCTGCAAATTTACCAATGGGGACCCATACACAACTACAGTTATAAAACTATCATTATTTAGTTTAAGCTCACAGGTACATGCTTCTATATGTTGCTCTACACAAATTTTTTTAGTTTCTAAATTTTTCACATTACGATAAATTTTAACATATATGGCACCTCCTCCTCTCTCCATAGTGTCTCTACTTACATATGTTGAAATAATAAACCATTAGGTTTATCACGAGTGAAAAGTGCTTGACTTGCAGTAGAATTGTTAGGTCGGGGCTTTGGTGTGATGGGTGCTGTAGTTTTTTCCATGTGGGTGACTGTAGTGGCATGGGAATAGGGGAAGTAAATGAGACTCATCAGTGGTTTTGTAGGATTTGTAGTAGAGACAGGAAGATACTAGAACAGGAGGGGAAAATTGCCGCCCTTCAGGCTGAGTTAGACAAGGCCAGGGGAGATCTTGACAGGTTAAGGAGGGAGAAGGGTAAAGAGAGGTGGGGAAGTGGCAACAGGCAACAGGAGGAACAGGCCTAGAACTTTGTCTGACAGCTTCATGGTGAATGTGGAAAATAGATTTGACCTGCTGCTTCAGTTAGAAGTTGGTGAGCCTCAAGCAGAAGTAAGTGTAGACAGGACACAACAAACTTTCAATAGGAAATTGAAAAAGAATGTACGAAAGTCATCGAAAAGGAAGAAAGTTTTGTTGTTAGGCAGTTCTCATGCCAGAGGTGTAGGCCAACTTCTGCAGGAGGAATTAGGACCAAAATACCAGGTCACAAATTTTTTTAAACCAAGTGCTAGTCTGGATCAGGTGACAGAGGATTTAGGTTCACTCTGTAAAGGATTTACCAGGGAAGACACCGTGGTTATTGTGGGAGGGCCAGGGAACAGTATCGACAGAGATCCTGGGTACAGTATAGAGTGTGACCTGGTAAAGATTGCGTCGGCATCGAGACACACCAGTGTTGAATTTGTATCTGTCCTGAGACACCATGACCGACCTCATTTGAACTCTTCTGTCAAGAGAGTTAATTTGGAGCTGGAACGGCTGCTTATGTCGGGTGCAGGGTCACACATTGGTGTGGTTCCTGTTGATTCTCTCAGTAGGTGGGATTATACTAGACATGGCATTCACCTCAACAGGAAGGGGAAGGATAAATTGGCTGGGGAAATAGCAGGAAAGTTAAAGGGGGGAGGTACTGTCATGAGTGGTAAAATACCAGTGGTTATAGGGTTCAGAAAAGACCCTTTTTAGGGTAGGGAGGACAGAAAGAAAGCAAATTTTAAGAGAGGTTAGAACTGAGACAAACCTTCAGTTTGAGAAAGAAACCAAAAAACATAATTCCAGCTTATTACATCAGCATAAACAGCTATTGGTTAAGAATTTTCAACAGTCAGCAGATATTACAACTCTACCAAATTTTAACTCAGTCAATGTGAAATGTCAGCTATCTTTATTGCATCAAAATATTCGAGGACTGAGAAATAAAATTAATGAATTAACTATCTGCATAGATGAATTAGAGTCTTCAAACCCAGCTGACATAATCTGCCTCTCTGAACATTATGTGACCACTGGTATAGAACTTTTAAGTGTTACAGGGTTTAGGTTAGCATCTCACTTTTGTAGATCAGAAATGGAGAAAGGAGGAGTTGCCACATTCATTAGGAACTGACATAAATTTAAGAACATAGACATTCATAAATTTTGCCTAGAACAGCATATGGAAGCATGTGCAACAGAATTAGAACTTCACAAAAAATCCTTCATAATATTAAGTGTATATCGAGCACCTGCAAGTAACCTTAATCTGTTTGTAAGCCACCTTGAAGCTGAACTGGCCCATTTAACAACCAAAAACAAAGAAATAGTGGTTGCTGGTGATTTCAATGTAGATTTCCTTACAGACTCTCCCAATAAGAACTTATTTGAGTTAGTAACACTATCATTCAACTTAATTCCCACTGTAAAGTTCCCCACTAGGGTAGCCACTTGCTCACAAACAGCCATTGATAATATCTTTATAGAAAAGTCCAATGAACAAAATTATATTACAAAACCAATAGGCAATGGCCTCTCAGACCATGACGTGCAGTTCCTTCTGTAAAATGTTAATACTGAACAGGATATAAAATCTGTTAAATCTGAGCTCAAGAGGGTAATCAATAAGCCAAAAATTGATTATTTTAGGACACTCCTCAGAGACATTCACTGGACTGATGTTAACAGCGCTCATGGCATGAATGAAAAATATAACACTTTTGCTAATAAAGGGCTTACCTTATTCGAACACTGTTTTCCCCCAAAACTTACCAAGGTTAGAGCAAAGTCTACAAAAAAGCCATGGATTACTCGAGGAATAGGGGTATCTTGTAAAACAAAAAGAAAACTGTATCTGATGCTATAGCACATTACAAGAAATACTGCAAAATATTAAAGACTGTAATATGGATGTCAAAGCAAATATATTACAAGGAAAAGATAGTCATATCAGATAACAAAATAAAGACAATATGGGATATAGTGAAGGAGGAGACTGGTAGAACCAGACATGAAGAGGAACAAATAGCATTAAGAGTAAATGATACATTGGTGACAGATGTGTATAGTGTTGCAGAACTTTTCAATAAACATTTTATAACTGTTACTGAAAGGATGGGGTTGTCAGGTTCGGTAGATGCTGCTATGGAATACCTCAGACCAGAAATTTCAAGCAACTTTCATAATAGGAATTTGACCCTCACTACCCCAACAGAAATAATGTCCATCATAAAATCTTTAAAATCAAAAACATCTAGAGGGTATGATGAAATATCAACAAAGTTAATTAAAGAATGTGATTCTGAGCTAAGTAACATATTAAGCTATCTGTGTAACCAGTCATTTATCAGTGGAATATTTCCTGAATGGCTGAAATACGCTGAAGTTAAGCCACTGTTTAAGAAGGGAGATAAAGAAATAGCATCAAATTTCCGTCCAGTTTCACTGTTGCCAGCATTCTCAAAAATTTTCGAAAAAGTAATGTACAGTTGGCTTTATAACCATCTTATCTCAAATAACATACTGTCAAAGTCACAGTTTGGATTTCTAAATGGTTCTGATATTGAGAACGCTATCTACACTTACAGTGAAAATGTGCTTAATTCATTAGACAAAAAATTGCAGGCAATTGGTATATTTTGTGATCTGCCAAAGGCATTTGACTGTGTAAATCACAATATCCTTTTAAGTAAATTAGAGTATTATAGAGTAACAGGAAATGCTGCAAAATGGTTCAAATCTTATATCTCTGGCAGGAAACAAAGAGTGTTATTAGGAAAGAGACATGTATCAAGCTATCAGGCATCATCCAACTGGGAACTAATTACATGTGGGGTCCCACAAGGTTCCATTTTGGGGCCCTTACTTTTTCTTGTGTATATCAATGACCTTTCATCAATAACACTACCAGATGCCAAGTTCGTCTTGTTTGCTGATGATACAAACATTGCAATAAACAGCAAATCAAGTGTAGTCTTAGAAAGATCAGCTAATAAAATATTTGTGGACATTAATCACTGGTTCCTAGCCAATTCTTTGTCACTAAACTTTGAAAAAACACACCACATGCAGTTCAGAACTTGTAACGGGCATCCCATGAGTATATGTCTAACATACGATGACAAGAAGATAGAAGAAGTGGACAGTGTTAAATTCTTGGGATTACAGCTTGATAATAAATTCAACTGGGAGGAGCACACCACAGAACTGCTGAAGTGTCTTAACAAATCTCTGTTTGCAATGCGAATTTTGTCAGACATAGAGGATATAAAAATGAAAAAGCTGGCATACTATGCTTACTTTCATTCCATAATGTCATATGGGATTATTTTTTGGGGTAATTCATCAAGCCAAGCTAAAGTTTTCCGGGCACAAAAACGTGCAGTAAGAGTTATATGTGGTGTGAACTCAAGAACATCCTGCAGAAGCCTGTTTAGGGAATTAGGGATACTAACTATTGCTTCCCAATATATTTATTCCTTAATGAAATTTGTCATTAAAAATATATCACTTTTTCAAACCAACAGCTCAATTCATGGAATCAATACTAGAAATAAGAATAATCTTCACAAGGATTTAAAGTCACTTAGTCTTGTACAAAAAGGTGTGCATTATTCAGGAACACACATTTTCAATAACTTGCCAGCAGCCATAAAAAGCTTAACAACCAATGAAATTCAGTTTAAGAGAAGCCTAAAGGATTTATTGGTGGCCAACTCCTTCTGTGTTCATTGTAAATGTGTGTGTGTAAGTACAACCTAACTTCTGCACCATTTCAGTGCAGTAATGTGTTCATTGTAAATAAGTATTATAGTAGTTGTATTACATGTTTATTACCTTATAAGTAAATAAAAAACTTTTTTATTTTAAATTCAGTGCATTAGTATTTGTAAAATGACTTTCATATAGTGTTCATTAAAAATGATGATCATTCCACTTGGGACCTGTCGAATGGTACATTAGCTTATTTGTTTTAGTTGTAAATATGTGTCATGTATTGTTGTTTTTCTGACATGTTCCACATCCTGGAGGACCTCCTCACTATGGATCAATTGGAATGAAAGTAAATCTAATCTAATCTAATCTAAAGCTTATATTCACGTATATTTACCATTTCCATATCTGTGACTATATGGTGTTCAGACAGGCATAGTACATCTATTCCACCCTCAGTTTGAAAATCTTCTATTTGGCTGCTTTGCCTTTGTATAGTAACAGAGATTAATTTTCAGTGAAACAAGAGGCTATGACAGCATACTTTTTTCCTGCAGATTATAAACTAAGTTCCAGATATTGTTTAATTTAGAACTGAGATGACTGGATCACATATTTCATTGTTGCAGAACTGTAATAATCTTTCCAGGTGCTGCAGCTTTAAAATGGAATTGCTGTTGTCAACGAGGGAGGAGACATATTTTGGTTGTGTGAACAATGTAACTGCAGTTCAGGTAGCTACATTACGCTTTGCAAAATTATAAGTGACGTAAAAAATATATATATATTTCTTCACTTATTCCCAATTGCTGCTGTTCTAAACTGCCCTTGTCTCGCTATCTATTAGTTCTTCCAAATAAAATAGTCATTAATTTGTCATCCAGAAAGGGCCTTAGATCTGTGAATCATCATCTTCTGTCACTTGAAAATGCATAGTCAAGAGGCCCAGTAGACAAAAAGTGAGGTTTACGGCAGATTTGTATATGTCAAGTGCACATCACTATGGAACATGAGACAAATCCAATGATCTTTTGAAGACGAAGATAAAATCATTAACAGGAGAGACTGATGGCTCACTTTCTGATTACAGTTTTTCTTTCATTTCCAGCAGAATCACTGTCACTCTCAATTTTAATCCCACCAGCTGTATCAATGGATCAACTGATATAATTATGCATATGTCTAGCAAGGTTGAAAGTTGTAGCATGGAAGGATTCATCTGCTGGCACCAGCAGTGGCAGATTTAAGGGCTAGCATGGACTGCCACAATCTCACTTGTCATAACCAGCCAAAGTTTACAGCAAGTTCTTCGGTGTACCTATTGATGATGACCCTGCAATATGTGGTTTTCTCCTGGACTGTGATTTGGACTTCATTGTTACATACTGTTGTGGCTTGTTTGGCACAAGGACTTTCTTGTCTGCCTAATGCAGACACTGAATAAAGCAATAGCATATGGGCATAATAAACTTCCAGAGTGTTGTATTAGTAAAGTGATATCCACCTCCATAACTTCACTGTTGTGTATATCCAGAAGAACTACCCCATTTTTGTGATTTATTTGTACATAATATGTATTTCATAGAATCTGTTTTGTTGGAGAAAAAACTTATAACAGTGGCAATGGAGATTTTTTGAAACTGCTGTCCACTTTGTGCTGGAATAGGACTTGTCAGGCTATATTCCTGAGTGTTTCAACCACAATGGATAAGCAGTTTTCAATCGCCGGATATAACAGCACAAAAGCAGCACAATCTCGTACAGATGCTGATGGATGAGGCACATCTACAAATTCTTCTCAACAACCCCATTTTCCAGCTGTTCAATGAAACTCATGATGACTCAGGGGTGTATCATAATCATTTAGCACTTCATTTTTAGAAAAGTGATAGTAAGTGCCCCGCATGAAAGCAAGCCTTTCTACTATCTACAAACTCACAGTTCTATTATCTTGTGCAAAAACTTGTCTCCTCAGCCTCAGCCAGCTATGCTGCCCCTCACCACTATTCCCTCACTTTTATGTGAAGATTTTCCAACAAAAATACATGTGGTGACCATTTGTTAGAGTTCCTTCAACATCATAAGGCAACATCAGACAGCTATGAATCACGGATCACATGAATAAATAATGCAATTTAATGAGTTCCTATTGAGTATCATATGCAGAATCATTAACATGTGATGCAAGGGTAAGTGTCCTTGTGGACTATCATATGAAGAATCATTAATATGTGACATGGTGATTACATTAGCACTATACAGTGCATGCTGAAGTGTTACGACAGTCAGATCCTTTTTTAGCTGAAGTTTTTTGTATTGCTAGAACTTTTGAGATTTCTCAAGCAATTTCCATGGACTGTCAAACACCAGAACTGTGATCTCAACTGGCAAATGCAGTGTGGCCTAATCCAGCTGATGATGGAACTGCAAAAAATGTCCAGTAGTGCAGCTGGCAGCGGAGTGGCTCCCACTTGGCTTGACAGGATACAAAAAGAGTACCATACCATTTTTTTCTGCCAGGCTTTGGCACAATTTTTGCAAACTGCCCAGCTGTCCTAATTGTTTTTCTATACATCTTACATTTAGTTACCCACATTATAATGATTTCTGTCAACAGAGTTTTTACCAGAGTTACACAGCAGATATCTGTTAGAGCCAGCTGTGCCTGTCAGCAGTAGAGAGCACCATGCAGTCTTACACTGTCGGCAATTCACGGTATTCCCAATTTATTCCTTTTTGATACAGTGGTCTTTGTCTCAATTATGAATCAGCTTACATATCACCGATTACAGTCTCCACCCTTAAAATCCATAGCAGCTAAACTGTGGGCTTACATTCATCATGAAGTTCCAATACTAGGACAGATACTTCAGGAACAAGCAAGTAACCAGAATCCTTACTTTCTTTGCTGCATCAGAATCCTCAGTCGAAAATATTTTTGGCTTGAGTGCTTATAAAGCCTTTGGGTTTTCTAACAAACACTCAGTCCAAGCAATTCAGAGTACCATTCCATGTGCTGAAATGGAGTCTCTGTGTCTTCAGTACCCTCCCTTGTTTTCTCCAAGCCTAGGAAGGGCTTATAATTTTTTGCCCATGTAACACTAAAAGTATCAGCAGTATTGAACATTTGGAAATAAGATGGTTAAAATCCATAGATTTAGGTTTTCTATGTGTTCGCTAAATCACTCCTGACAAATGCAGAGATGGTTTATTTTAAAGGACAGTTTCCTTCCTCATCATTGAACACTTCGAGATTGTGCTCGATCTCTAGTGACCTCATAGTCAATGCGAAGTTAAACCCTAATCTCACTTCCTTCTTCCACTATTGAAATCTTTCAAATCCCATCTGACACTTTTAACCTTGCAGATGAGGCTAAACAAGAGCCAGATCAGTTAGAGGAATTATAAGTATTGTGCACAATACCCTACAGCAGATAGGCATCAACATCAGTTGTTGTTTGCAAACCAGGCGGTGAATTATGCTTTTATGGAGACTTCAAAAATATGTTATGCGCTCAGTTGATTGTGGACTTAGATCCTCTTCTGCATCATGACGATCTGTTTTCAGACTTGATAGGAGGTCAGTGTCTTTCTTAAGAGGGATCTTTCAAAAGCTTCTTTTCAACTTCCTTTGGATGCTGCTTCCAAAGCCATTCTCCTTAGGGTCTCTATCAAAATAACACAGTGCCTTTCAGTGTTGCTTGTGCACCAGCAATCTTTCAGAAATTTTTAGAACCAGTTACGGCCAATATTCCACAGTGTGTCAATTATGTAGACGACAATAGTGATCACATGAATGACTCAGGAGGGGCCTATATTCAATCTCTGGCAATTTTTATATCCTGTTACAAGTTGGATTAAAGAGTAACTTGTTGAAATTCCCCTCGCTTCAGTCTTTCAAAGCCAAAGTTGTCTGAACAGACATCTCAAATGTTACAATGATAAGATCTTTTCTTATCAGATTAGCAGTATTCCACTCATTATTGTACACTGGCCCAGAACATGAATGCAGATGTGTTGCCACAGTTCTCTATGAGGAATCTGACAGACAAGAGACTGCTTTCTCATTGATTCACAATCAGAACACTCAATGGAAGAGATCCATCACTTCCAGTAATGTTGCTGCAGTCACACCAAAGGATCAACACTCAAGACAAGTTTACCAGTCCATACAAACCAGATGGCCACAGGCCCTTCCTTCAGCAGCCTCTGTGGAACTTCCTTGTTTCCTTTCATGACACAAGGCCTGTCATCTCTTGAAAGGTTGAATCAAGATGACCGTCAATATTGAATGGTGAATCTGGAGGTTCTGCACTCATCTATATCGAGACTCTTGCACCAGTCCCCAATGGGACATTTCTGAATGAAGAAACTGGTCTGTGCAACATCCGTATTGCTCATGGTTTGATAAGGATATTGTGCATGTAGCTCAACACTGCCATGTTTCTCTGATGCAGCAACCAGCAATGTCCTGAGCCTACCAACTGTGGCCTATGCCTACCCAGCTTTGGGATCACGTGCGTGTGGATTTTGTAGTCCATACCATGGGGCCATGTGGTTAATTTTAACAGATGAGTATTCACATTTTCCATTATGTCATCAAAATGGAAGAGCATGATGAAGAATACAGCTACAGCCCTGGCCACTGCATTTTGTATTGAAGGAGCTTCACAAGTGCTCATTAAGGATAATGGACCATAGTTTGCATCTGCTGGTTTTTAAATGTTTTGCTCATGGAATGGACTCAAGTATATTATTTTACATCTATTTCACCCTGCCTCTAATGGCATGGGTGAATATTTTATGCGAACAGTTAAAATGTAGATGGAAAAGTTCTTGACATCCAGGCTTATCGATTCTGTGCTGCTTTCTTTTTTATCCTCTTACTGTGCAACATCAAACTACATCTACATGTACATTATGCTCTGCAAGCCACCTAATGGTGTGTGATGGAGGGTACTTCTGGTACCACTAGCTGATCTCCCCTCCCCCCCCCCCCCCCTCCCCCTTCCTGTTTCACTTGCGAATGGTGTGTTGGAAGAATGACTGTCTGTAAGTCTCTGCATTGGCTCAAATTCCTTGAATTTTCTACTCTTGGTCATTATGCAAGATGTATGTGCGAGGAAGTAATATATTGTCCAACTCTTCCCAGAAAGTGCTCTATCTAAATTTCAATAGTAAACTTTTGTGTGATGCAAAACACCTCTCTTGTAATGCATGCAATGAAATTTGTTGAGCATCTCTGTAATGCTCTCACATTGACTAAAGGATCCTATGATGAAATGCACTGCTCTTCACTGGATCTTCTCTCTCTCTCTCTCTTCTATCAATCCTACCTGGTAAGGATCCAATATTGATGAACAATACTTAATTATTGACCAAACAAGTGCCTAATAAGCCACTTCCTTCATGGACAAGTTACAATTCTTTAAGATTTTTCCTAAGAATTTCTGTCTGGCATCTGCTTTTCCTACTACTTTCTTTATATGGTCATTCCACTTAAGGTTGCCCTGGATAGTTACGGTATGTACTGTTTCCAGCAGTCTGTCATCGACAGTGTAGTTGCACAGTAGCGGATTTCTTTTGATATGCATGTGCAGTTGTTACATTTATTTACATTCAGGGTCAACTGTAAAAGCCTGCACCGTTCATCAATCCTATGCAGGTCTTTCTGCAAATCGATTCTGTCTGCTGCCATCACTACATCTACATCTACACTCTGCAAACCACCGTGAAATGCATAATGTCCCACTCTACCACTTTAAAGCAAGTTGCCCATCCTTGCACCACTTTGAAATCGTACCACAATCTCACTGAATAGTTATGTAGATTTTTTCATACAGTACTTAATAATAAATAACTGCTTCATCTGCAAAAATCTGAGGTTACTATTGACATTGTCTTGAATGCCATTAATATACAGTATGAATAGCGAGGGTCTCAACACACTTCCCTGGGGCACACCTCAAGTTACTTCTGCATCTGATAATGAATCTTCATCCCAGATGTGGTATGAATGCGTTCCCCCCTACCAAAAAGTCCTCAATCCATTCACAAATTTCACTTGATACAGCATATGATTGTACTTTTGACAATAAGCACAGGTGTGGTACTGCTACTTTGTTATAGGCAACCGCATAATCTGCAAACAGTCTTGAAGAGCACCTAACACCTTCTACTACATCATTTATACACATTATAAACAGTAATTGCCATAGCAAAATTCAGAAATCACCTTTACTTTTGACAACTTTTTTCCCATTAAGAGTGACATGTTGAGTTTTATCTGCCAGGAAGTCTTGAATCCAGTCATGAATCTGGTCCGATACTCAATAAGCTCGTATTTTTTTCATTAAATGGCAGTGTAGAACAGTGTTAAATGCCCCCCCCCCCCCCCCCCCCGCCCCCCCAGTCAAGCAACACAGCACCAAACTGAGCACTGCTATGGGTCTCATGGACAAACAGAGTGAGCTGAGTTTTGCAAGATCTCTGTTTGTGGTATCCATACTGATTTTTATAGAGGAGATTTTCATTCTCAAAAAACGTCATAATTCTTGAGCATGAAACATGCTCCATAATTCTACAAGAGATTAATATCACAAATATAGGTCTATAACCGTGTGCATCTGTCCTATGGCCCTTCTTGAAAATGGAAACGACCTGCACTTTTTTTCCAATCACTTGGTACTTTTCATTGCTCCAGCAATTTACAATGAACTGCTGCTAGAAAAGGAGCAAGTTCTTTTGCATAAATTTTGTACAGTCCTACAGGTATCTCATCTAGCCCTGGTGTCTTTCCAATACTAAGTGACTATAGTTGCTTTTCTGTTCCATGACCAATTATATCTATATCTGCCATTTTCACAATTGTATGGCGATTGAAAAGAGGGAATGCATAATGATCTTCTGCGATGAAACAATTTTGGAATACCAAATTCGGTATTTTGGCCTTCTCAATGTTATCTTCTGTTTAGGTGCCAGTATGGTCATTGAGTGGATGAATAGGTGATTTCAAATTGGTTACTGATTTTACATAAGACCAAAACATCTTATGGTATTTATTCAGATCGGTTGACAAAATTTTGTATGAGAACCCAGTCTTTCACAATGTCATGTTGTATAAAATATTTTCGGGCTTCTTGCCACATC
This sequence comes from Schistocerca piceifrons, assembly GCF_021461385.2. Taxonomy (NCBI): domain Eukaryota; kingdom Metazoa; phylum Arthropoda; class Insecta; order Orthoptera; family Acrididae; genus Schistocerca; species Schistocerca piceifrons. The sequence goes on from NC_060138.1 coordinate 191,881,338, forward strand.
AATCCAGAGTAAAACCTCGAGCTTTCAATGATTTCCACCTAGCATGTAGTGTTCTTAGGAGGTCAGCAGATGGGTCTGATACCTCTGTGCCAGAGGGGGTTACAGGAGTGCAGGATATATTGCAGGGACAGTTCTCACCTGGGCAATTGAAGAAAACTGGTGTTGGCAGGAAGGATCCAAATGGCACAGGCTGTGAAGCAATCACTGAAGTGAGGCACATTGTGCTGAACAGCAACTTCAGCAACTGTGTGGTTCAGCTGTCTCTTGGCCACAGTTTGGTGGTGGCCTTTCATGAGGACAGAAGCTTGTTAGTTGTCATGCCCATGTACAAAATAGAACAGTGTTTGGAGCTTAGTTTGTAAATCACATTGCTGTAAATCACATGGTTGCTCTCACAGGTAGCCCAGCCTTTGATAGGAAAGGAGACACCTGTGACAGAACTGGAGTAGGTGCGAGGGGGTGAATGTATGGGACAAGCCTTGCATCTAGATCTGTTGCAGGGATTTGAGCCATGAAGCAAAGGGTTTGGAGCATGGATGGAGTAGCGATGGCCAAGGATATTGTGTAAGCTCATGGGTGCAGAATGCCTTTGTGGGTGGGATGAGGAGGACATTGGATAGGATATTCTTCATTTCAGGGCACAGCAAGAGATATTCGAAACTCCAGTAAAGAATGTCATTCAGTTGCTTCAGTCTTGGGTGGTACTGAGTTATCAGAATAGTGCTTCTTTATGGTCCTTTGTGGTATGTGACTGGAGAGACAAGGCACGTGAAATCTGTTTTCTGAACTATGCAGATGGAAACTCTCCTTACAACATATCCTTCATTTCCACAGCCCCCCAGCCTCAACATCTGCTAGTCCCTGTCCTCCCCCTATCCATCTCTTTCTTACTCAGACTTCAGCTAAATACATGGCTTCTATCACACCAATTCACCTATAGTGTTTTTCCATTCCTTACCCCTCCCCAAGCATCATGACTCTGCACCTCGCAGCCCATTCTGTCGCATTACCTCCTAGAATACTCCTACAAGTAGCACAACATCTTGGCCCATCCCTGACCTGCTATTCCTCCCACACCCACCTCATGTATCACCCTCCTTACTCCCACCACTCGCCCCATATTGCTGCACATATCACATAGTCAGATGCAGGCCCAGTCCACAGTTGGGCCCCAGCATCAGCACCTGTCTACAACTCAACATCTCCTCTATGCTCTGAGTAGCAATCTATTCTTTTCATGTAGTTGTTATTCCATCCTGGACTTTCCATTGTTTAAATATTTCATCACATTATAATAGGAAAATAAAATCCTGCATTTATACATCATGAAAGGTATGAAATGCATTTCAGAACATCTGTAATGACTTCAAGGTTGATGTAATATTTAACTACAACACAGTTTCTTCCTATTAGTACAAAACACTCAGATACAGAATTTTTACCTTTCTTTTGTGTTGAACATACCTGTGCTGGAGAAACTTCACTGCTAAGTACAGTACCAGTATTATCAACTTTGTGTGTGATGGGCTCTATTGCCACAACAGACTGAAAGTGCCCATCTTTTCTCAAAAAATTAGCTGAAAAATATGAAGTAGAGGCTCAATATCTAATAAAAATGAGGAAAGATAACTGTTGTAGTAATTTTATAATTTTATTCATTAAAATGTAGACAACATTTGTATGTAATTACATTATATTCACATACCTGTATTATATGTTGGTGATCTCATCCCAGTTATATGGTGTGCAGAATCTTCTTTAAGATCCCAAAGACAGATGGTCCCATCAGATAAACCAGCCACAACCACATGTGCACGACTGTCAAAGCAGGTGGCTGACACAGTGCCAGGGCATGAAAGCACCATGAATGGTTTTTGATGGTTCCAAGAGACTCCATACACATAACTTGCTGACCTATATTAAATTTCATGAAATACAGTAATGTCATCTGAATAATTAGTAACTACAATAATAACTAAACTACAGCCTGAAATAGAAATGCCTGATTTCCTACAGTTTCCTTTAACACCTATTACATTTGCTTAGTAATGAAATAATTTCCAATGAGAAAGGTTTGCCTGAAAATAATGTGTATCTCCAGATGCTGTACATGACTGGCTGATCACAGAAGAAAAGGATTCAGATGAGATCAACATGCAAGAAATTCATATGAGTTGTCCAGAAGGCAATTTAGAAAGACTCTCACGGAGCACTTAACTATTAAGCACTTTTACTCATTCTTTGTCATCTAAGATGGGTGAACATGTCTATCAGGTAATCTTGTGCACCTGCAACTGATACAAATTTAGTTGCATTTTGCTCACCAAAGCTACTAAATGATAAGAATTTCATGGGGCTCCTTCTTTAAATGGAATTCATTTGCCTGGAGTTTGTCAATCCTGAGCATGAGGAAGGAAATCTCCAATATTTCTGACTGGTTAACTCCGCTGCACACATGGAACGGACACCCTTATGGTATACAAAGAGTTATAGCTGCTACAAAAATTTCTACAGTGACAGTACATCAAGTACTCTAGGTTTGTGACCAGGATCTTAACAATGTTACATGTTCAAACCTATGAGACCCTTGGTTTAAATTGTACAGTCTATGAAACTATAACAATGAAGGTACTTTTCTGTGCTATATGATATTTTGCGAATAGGATGCTCTTTTTAATGATACTAAATATAAAAATTGAAGAAGTTTTATTATAAACTGTAGCAATACACAGTAGGAAACAGCTAGCTTACAGAAACAAAAATCCAAACATTTAAGCACAAGCTGGAGCCAATTCCATTCAAGTTAATCAGGATTTGTGACTATGTTATGATTTGAAATAAAATTCAATGTGCCAGATAATATTACTGGCAAGTTTCATGAAGGTGATTAATTGGTGTTATGTTATTCTAGTTCTATGCACAGAGTTGGGAAAACAAACCTCATAATGAGGTTGCAGCAGGGTGGGAGACATCAAATAACCACAGGTTGGAAATGCGCCATTGTGGAGCTACAGCCTTAAAAGAACCAATGAATGATGAATGTGTGGAAATGCGTATTTAAATTAACTTGCACCAACTAATACCTTTTATGCTAAGGAGCACAGCTGTTAGTTAAATCAGCTGAATTTCAGCTGAACAGTCAAAGATGACAAACTTTAAATTCCGATTCATGGTTGGTTATGTTAGACAAAAATTTTCTGTGGTGTTTAATGGCTACAGCTTGACTATTAAATCAGTTATGCTAAAAGTACCATAATTCCATTAATTTGCTAAGGTAATTAGCTGAACTGCACAAACAGTATGTCAGTAAGATAGTCAACATATGATACAGTAAGTCGCAGTGTTACTAATAATGAAATCTAGAGGCTGTTTGTTTTAATTTTTGCTACTGTTCAGGGGGCATGATGAACATCTACTCTCACAAGTACAGAAGACCAGGAAATGTGAACTACAACACTGACGAAAAACAAAAAGAAATTAAATTTTAAAAGTTTTTTTTCTCAATTAACTATTTTTGTAGCAAATACGTGAAATTCCTCCTCTGTCACTACACAGCTGACATCACTGAAAAAATGACTGGTATACCCTGTCAAAAATTCCTGGTGTATTGCAAATTATTTTCATAGCCTAAAAATTTTTGAAAGCAATTCTTTAGAGATATTTATTGGTATCTGGTAGATGCAGTCTTTTCACACAAAGAAGTCTAGTGGTTTTTAATTTGGCAGTCTGGGAAGCTACTATCAGGAACCTGCACACTCCATCTACCTGCAACCAAACACTTCATTCATCTTTTGCTGAGTAGAAGACAGTAGAGCAGTATCCTATTGGAAGAGCATCCTTTTGCTTATGCGGAGAGGAATAGCTCTAGCAAATAGGTGACAGGGCCATCATGGAAGCCCTCATGGTGGTGGAGTGATTAGATTTGATACCATGCTTATGGAAATATATAATTTTAAGTTTACTGGCTACCATGCCAAAGTTAGTGAAAGATAAACACTGTTCTGTTTTCATGTTTCCTGACAATGTGTGATGGGTTGTACTGCTGCAAAAGAGTGAAAGTGTTCTTTTCTCAAAAAGTTAGATGAATAATAAAAATGAGGGAAGATAACTGATGCAGTAATTTTATTTATTAAAGAGCACAAAATATTTGTATGGAATTACAATGCATTAACATACCACTATTATATGTTACAACATATATTATTACTAGTACTTCTGGTGCAATGTTTACAACCACAACAGATGGGGCATCTCTGCGATCTCTGCCAGCCTACTGTCCTACAATTGGTGGCAGTCAGAGCAGTGAAAGTTTTTATATGTCACCAGGGTTAATGATGAATGACTATTTTGAAACTGTTATGGGCACTCTTAATTTTTCCCTTGACAGTGACTGGCTGCCTAAAGAGTTGACTGGATTTCCTGAACTGTACAATAATACTGACAGTTAAGTAGTCTCAGTATAATTAGGTACTTGCTATGCTTTGAATTTTTTGTTATTTCAATACTGTTAATAACTTTTTATGTAAGGAAAACATGAAATAATCACTCCTAATCATAATTTTGTTGCACCTTTTTTCCCTATTTCTCTTATGTCTTTAATGCCATATTTAGTTTTCCCTCTCTTTGAAATCTACTGCTGAATATTTGGGTTTTGGCCGGAAAGAGATTCTCAAGAAAGAAATATACAAAATTTCCCTCAGCATTTTGGTATTTAAAAAATAGTAATACAGGCAAAAAACAACTGTAACTTTGGCGGTGGAGGAAAGCTTGTGTGTTGGGAGAGGAGGGGGGTAAAAATTGTAGAGGAAGACCAAGTTTTCAATACAGTCAGCAGGTTCAAATGGATGTAGGCTGCAGTAGTTATTCGGAGATGAAGAGGCTTACACAGGATAGACTAGCATGGAGAGCTGCATCAAACCAGTCTTCAGACTGAATATCTTAATAACAGCAGGACGAGAGGCAGATATGTTGCACTGAATATCAAGAAGGCAGTAACGTAAAAGAGTTTTCTGAAAATTTGTTCTATCTGACCAAAAATAAATATTTTTAATCCTCACAAATGAACTGCTAAGATCAACGATATTTTATTGCCAGACTTTCATACTTCTTTCACATTTTTTTCAGTAAAAACTGTAAAGTATCCACTTATACCCTAAGCTGCTTTCAAGTTGGGTACCTTTGTTCTTGATCACATTCCCAAAGTAAGTAATACCATGCTTCCAGCCACTTCTCATGCTGTTCTTGTTAGCCTTAATTTTCAGCTTCATCATCTAAAAAGCTCGTACACCCCTACTAGGGAACTTCAGCCTCAACGGACACTTTGCTTGGCACTTATAAATTTAAAAGCTCATCTACTGTCTTGTTATCATCTTCTTCCTCTTCTAACTCATTTTCCATACCCACAGAGAGAGGAAAGGTATTTGAGAATATTCTTGTCTTCCTTGTGATTTATTTCCATTTGAAAATTTCCTGTTTACTCATCAACTGTTGATTTTTTTAAAGGGGGAAGTAGAAGAGAGACTATTATACTTTATGCAGAAATGGAAGTAGAAAAGAGACTATTATACCTTATGCAGAACTGCTTTGACACTTTATGTGCGGCGAAGAAACAGAGAACAGTGGCTTATGTATATATCTATGATCAACATACATTGAACAAAGCTTCTCGATTGGATAGTAATGGAACATAAAGCCTTTTGACTTATCACCACTAATAGATAAGTGTAATTTACTATATGGGAGCAAACAGAATACATGGATTTCAAACAACAGTGCTACAACACACACACACACACACACACACACACAGAGAGAGAGAGAGAGAGAGAGAGAGAGAGAGAGAGAGGGGGGGGGGGGGGAAATGTTATCACACAGCTGCTTTCTTACTTTGTGCTACTGAATTAATGTATATGCTAGCTGAGAATCTCTGCACCTCAAACTCTCTTAGTTCATAGCGTGCTTGTGATTCACTAAAAAATAAGTAATTGTGTTGGGTAATGGAGTGTGCTAATGCTGATTGTTATTAACAATATAGGAATGATTTCTATATTATCTATTTGTCAAAAGAACTTAACAGCTTTCTTTACTGAAATACACTGTCTGCATTCAAAAGGCAGCCTTACGCTTAGTGTGGAGCTGCATATGTCAAATAAGACATAGACTAGGAACAATGTAGATAGATAAAATTACACATACAATGAAAACAAATCTACATTACCTAACCTGATCTTTCCCTTGGTGAGCAGTCAATAATATGGTGGCCTGTCCTGGTGGAAATCGAATAAGTGTGACAGGTATATTTTTCAAACAGTCCACTGATTCTACATTCAGTGACACAAATCTGTCACTGAAAGGTAACTTTGTTTTATTTTTCCACTTTTCATTTTTCTGCAGTAACGATTCTTCCAGTAATATTAAAACAGCCTGTAAATGATAAGTTGAAAATAACATTTTGTATGAGTAAAATTCCACTTCTAAAAACAGTGCAGTAGATACAGAATTAAAAGAGTATTCTCCATAAGAACTTTTATTTGCAATATAACAGCAGACATACATACAACCAAATAATAACAGTAATAATAGCTTTCATGAGCAAATATCCCTTCCCTGGGAAATACGAAAGGAAAGGTATTTAGCGATTAAGAAGCAAGTGATTCAGGACTTTGGCTAAAGACACAAAAGATAGCAGAGCAGGGCAGGACATGAATGGCATATTTGGTGGTGATGGTGGGGGAGGGGATGGAGCGAAGAAGACCTACCAGATAATACCCAAAACTGAACCTGAGAAGTTAGAAGTAAGAGGGAGAGGGTTTTATTTTTCAGTTTCTCATATTAATAAATGATTGCTCTGCCTCAATAACTACTATGGGCTGAATGTTAAATATTCAGTTTTTAAGCTTAATGTACAAGGCACACACACATTTTTGTAGTATTCCATTGACATTATGTATGCATTTCCTACTAGCTGACTACCACTTCAGCAGCACTTACTACTCAACATTTTTTCTCTTAAGATAAGTTCAAAACTATGGCACTGCATTAACAATTACTAACTCATCACTTCACATAACCCACCACATAATATTACAAATGAAAAGTTTCTCTTTGAGGGAAAGGAAAACAGAGAAAAATGGAAAAGAAGGTAAGAGAGAATTGCCATGATTATCAAAATCTGTGTGGAGATAAGAGATACATGAAGGATAGACTGCAATATGAGGGGTAGTCATAAAATTTTAATTATCACCTCAAAAAAATAAAGTTACATGATTAATTTTTTGTTTGTTTATTGGTACGTATTTGCAAACATGGTAAACACTGAAACACTCAGTATGGTAGAGGAGCCAAAACAAACTGGTGCACCCTACTGATCTGTGTTTGATACATGCATACAATCCTGGAAGTCAATATTTTTTGTTTCAAATGTGTAGTTGTACCTCAGATACCCATTAAATTCTCAATTAGATTTGTGTTTGAGATACTGTTGTGATATGAGCATAACAATAAATGATTACTACCTTATGACAAGAGATGAAATGTTAACAGGTCCAGATATTGTCATATTAGTCTGATACCTAAGTGCATACCCAGGATCTGTAGCTTTATTCAACCTGTAATTGAATTGATATGCCTCTGTAGCTTTATTCAACCTGTAATTGAATTGATATGCCTGTATGTTTCTTGGCACAGAATGTGAGTTTGGTCTTCAAATTTTTTTTTCTATTTAAGTATGTTGTGCTGGTTCCTGTTAGGACAACAATACATATTGACAATATTAAGACAAGGATAGATTGCTACCCATCATATAGTGGAGATGCTGAGCTGTAGATAGGCACAACAAAAAGACTGTCAAACGAGTAAGCTTTTGCCTAGAAAGGCCTTCATAGAAATTGGACAAAAAACACACACACGTAAACACAAATCACACACACATGACCACAGTCTCTGGATTCCGAGGCCATTCCACAATGATTAAATGATAATAGTCTTACATACATAATGCTTATATGAAGACTGGTGAAATTTGTCGAAATTGTTTGAGATATTCACTGATACAGTAAATTCACATTTACAAACTTATCAGTGGCGGTCAAAGAGCAATCCAACACACTGATGTAAATTCACATTTAAAATTTTCTAATCATTTCTAATTATTTTCAAGTCTGGGAAGTAAGTTAAAATTTTTGTCCAAGAGTACTACACTCATATTTGCACCGAAGACAGCTTTTAATTCATAGTGGAGATCACTTTTATTTGTGGTTTGATGCATATGAACATTTCAGTTAATTTTGTAGCTCACATGGATGAACAAAGTATCCTAGAGAAAAAAAATTATTGCAAAGCAGTATTAAATATTCCCAAGTGCTTAAATAATTTGCAATGTGAAGTTCTTATGTATGCTTTATAAAACAATTCTAATCACTTTTTTACAGGGCGATGAAGAAATCAAGAGAAAAGTTCTCTCAGGAAATAATTGCAAATGACATGATGCCATGTATATAAGTGAAATAAGCTGCCTTTATGACCCCCTACTCAGAAATATCAGAATGCTGTATTCTACTGTAAAACACAAACAACAGCACGGCCAAATGAACCAAAGTTTATTTTTCTTCCACATACAGGTGAAAAACACTTGAGAATGCAGATATAAACACAGAAACAATCCCGGTACTCATACAAGCAGTTGCTGAAAGTAAGTATGAACGCAAATTGAGAACGAGGACCTGCTACACTGCGCCTATAAATAGGAAGGCTCTGGTAGATGGTGCAGCGGATGCTGTGCCATGTATGCCACTGGCAGAATATTCGAAGTGTAGTGCACTGGTGGTCTGGTGCCATGGTACGTACCCAAGTATTATGTGCAGGGTTATAGTAAAAGCATTCTTAGAATAAAATCAGCAGTGTTCCTCAACTAAGTTGCAATCTACATGATGGTGACTGTGTAGCTGCTGGTAACTCTTCAAAACCATAAACTGCTCTGGATCTTTATGGTATGATTATTTTCCCTTTCCTGAGAGTGAGACAGGATTTCTGCTTGTGTAACTTAATGCATCTGGTAAATCTCCCCCAATCCAAACTCTACGCCCCCTCCTAAACCTGACCAGTCCTTTTCCTTGACCTCTCTTTCTTCCCCTAAACTCTTCTGCTGGATGAAGGAGCCACTGGCTCCAAAAGTTTGCAAACTGTAATACCTTTTATATGTGCATTCTTCTGCTGCTTGGTAAATATATTTTTATCCGTCTGATTACATTATATGTAAGAAATTTATAATTCATGGTTTTATATTCTGTATTGTCTATTTTATATGACAATAAACTGCTTGGCCTCATTCAATATGTTAAAGTGTAATATATGTAATGAGTACTGGCTATAATTCTAAATTGCTTTATGGCAAAAAATTGAAGAGTTTTTCTAAGAAATTTATAAGTTATGTAGGAATATGCATCATTTAATTCTCATGGATACAGTTTTCAAAACAGCACATTCCTTGTAACTTCTGATAACAGCTAACATGCTTTAACTGTAATGAATATTTTTTTACATTGAATTATCCAGCTAGCTACTGGTAACATCTATTTGTATAATCCAATGGGAGGTAATGAGATGTAGGAAGGAGGGGTAATGCCACTTACAGTAGTTCTACCACTTAAATACACAATAGCTTTTTTTACTCTTTACAGTTTACATACAGTAAATATACAACAGTTACTTAAAATATACAATTTCTTATTCAAGCTACAATTTCTAATACTTAAATATTTGCGATGTAATCTCTCGATTATTAATGGAAATAATGTAGTTAGCTCGCTAAGGAATACATTATTTAAAGAAATATTATTGATTTAATATACATGCAAACAATGTGAAGGTGAAATTTTCAGTGAGCAAAAAATTATTTGTTTCTAGACTGGTGGAACTCTTTTGAGGGTCCTTATTCTCCTCCTTTCAATGAAAACAATCAATTATTGATAAAATTATTTAATTGGATAGATAAAAAATCTACTCACTAAGTGGCAGCAGAACACACACATAAAAGACTGTTGTGATTGGCAAGCTTTCGGAGCGAGTGGCTCCATCTTCAGGCAGAAGGGTTGAAGGGGAAGGAAGAAGGGTGAAGGAGAAGGACTGGGAAGGTCTAGGGAAAGGGGTAGATTTTGGGAAAGTCGGAACCACAGGTCAGGGGAGACTCTTTTCTTTCCCCTTTTTTTTCCTTGTCATCCCGTACGGTAAGTTCTGTGTGACTTTCCCAAAATCTACCCCTTTTCCTAAACCTCTCCTGTCCTTTTACTTCACTTTTCTTCCTTCCCTTTGAACCCTTCTGCATGAAGAAAAAGCCACTGGCTCCGAAAGCTTGCCAATCACAACAGTCTTTTATGTGTGCGTTTTGCCACTGCTTGGTGAGTCTTTTCCCAAAAACTTCTTATTTCAAAATTTTCTGTTCTAGAATATTTTCATCATAAATTGTGATTGTTTCAAAAATTCAGTATCATGGTTTTGTAGCACTAATTTTTAAGATTCCAAAACTTCCTACTTTCATTTGAATAACCTGTTTGTTTGTTCATTATTCAAATTAAAAAAATTTGCTTTCTTCAATTATACTGGCATACTTTTTAAATCTCCCCTTTTTTTGTTAAAAATGGCACCAATACAGTGACACTTTCTTAATTATACAGCTATTACTTAAACAAAATTACATCACTGTCTATTGTGTCTTTGTTTCTTTTGATTTCCTTGTTTTTTACTGTTATTTGTTAATATGTCACAAGTGTGTATTTTACCATTATGTGATTCTAGAATTTGTATGTGTCTCTAAGTAAGTGTTTGATGTAGAAAACAGCCAAAATGCAAGAGTCAGTTTTTTAGCTAGTCAAAGACTAGTTTTGTGTAAACTGATCCCATTTTCAAGTTGTTCTGTGAGATGGAAAGTTAAAATTACAATTTATCCAATAAACAATTTAAAAAACTGAGTGCATATTACAGGCTACAGAGCATATCATATCAGGATATACATATCAAACAAACAGAATAGTATATTTAGTAATAGCATGAAGGAAAAAAACTTTGTATGTAAAATGATAAATGAAATCATTGTGAACAGAGAGCGAGCGAACAGAAAAATTCCATGTACTGGTATGGGACCAGTCTCAGCAAAAGAAAAAGAAGCATCCTCAAAAGCAACAGAATCATCAGTGGCAGAACCAACAGCTAAAAACAACATATTCAGCGGTAACTATTGCCCGTCCTATACGCAACAGAAAACAAACTCAGTGTTTTTTATGGTGAGTAACACGAAAGACGAGGATTCAAAGTTGCGTAAGCATCTCTCTTGTGTGTTCAATATGAGTTTTCCACACCTCAAGCAATACTGTCAACTAATGTACTGAAAGAAGCCACTCCTAGCAAACATCACGCAAATGCAGAGGTGAGAAAAAATCAAACTTTGTCTTTATTCCACCAAAATATATGTAGCCTCAAGAATAAAATAGACCAGTTGCTAATAAATTTAAAAGACAAGTGTGAAAGTGAGCCTGATATACTGTGTTTCTCAGAACATCACGTTATGAGTGGGATCCACATGCTACAGATTGAGAACTTTAGTTTAGCTACTCATTACTGTAGATCTGTTATGGAAAAAGGTGGTGTTGCAATATTTATAAAAAATTATATAGTGTTAAGCAAATACTGTGATGAACAACATTTTGAGGTGTGTGGCATTGAGTTAACAGCAGACAGTGCAACTGTTATTGTTCTGGCTGTTTACAGGGCACCTGCTGGAAATCTAAATGTATTTCTAAGACAAACTGAATCACTTCTGGCCCACCTATGTAGGAAAACTAAATCTGTCATTGTTATGGGTGACTTCAATGTGGACCTTTTAACAGAAAATAGAAACAAGACAGACTTTGAACATTTAATGTACCTTTACAATTTAGTACCAGTGGTGGACACTCCAACTACAGTAACTGCCAGCTGTAGCACTTTAATAGATAATGTATTTGTAGATAAGGATATGTGCAATAGTTTAACCATGAAAAGTATTATAAATGGTCTCTCTGATCATGAATGGCAATTCCTCACTCTAAACCAAATGGATGTACAAAGAAAAGAAAATTTCATTTTGAAAACATTTAGGATTATAAACAGACACACCACTGAAACCTTTAATCATAAATTATGGCTTGTGGACTGGTCTCCTGTATATGCTACAGTTGATGTTAATTCAAAATTTAATATATTTATCAATGAAGTTACAAGCCTTTTTGAAGAAGCATTTCCTAAAAAATCAGTGAGAGAAAACCTGTTCAAATCTGAAAACAAGCCTTGGATTACTAAAGGCATCAAAATCTCTCGTAAAACAAGAAGAGAACTATATGCTGCAGCCAGGAGTTCAAATGATAACAGTAGGATTACACACTATAAAATCTACAATAAAGTTCTGAATAAGACCATTCAGGCAGCAAAGAACATGTGCTTGAAGGCACAAATTGACAACTCGAGTAATAAAGTAAAACCTATCTGGAAATTTGTAAAGAAGGAAACAGAGAAAAATGCATTTTGTAGTGAAAATATTCAAATCAAAAGTGAGGGTAATCTTGTTAGTGATCCAAAAACAGTTGCAGACACATTCAACAACAATTTTTTGACAGTAACAGAAAAAATAGGTTTACAAGGGTCCATGAAGCAAGCCATCAATCTTTTGAAAGCTAGAGTATCTGGTTCAGTACAACACATGAAGGTAAAAACAGTCACTGTTCAAGAAATTGAAAGAGTTATTAAATCCCTGAAAAGTAAAAACTCTGCTGGAATTGACAACATTTCTAACAAATTATTAAAATACTGCTCCAGCCATGTAAGTAAAGTCCTTTCCCACATTTTTGATGCGTCACTTAAGCAAGGAATAGTTCCTGAGAGGCTTAAGCATGTAGTTGTAAAACTGCTGTACAAGAAGGGGGATAAGACGGATACTGCTAAATATAGGCCAATATCACTACTGACAAGCTTTTCAAAGGTTTTAGAGAAACTAATGCATGCCAGGATAGTTAAGCATCTCAGTGAACACAATAGCTTCAGCAAAAGTCAGTTTGGATTTCAGAAAGGTTTGTCAACAGAAGATGCAATATTTGCATTTAGTGGCAAACTCTTGCAATCTATCAACAAAAAACAGAAAGTGATTGGCATATTTTGTGATCTAACAAAAACATTTGACTGTGTAAACCACCAAATTCTTTTACAAAAAACTGCACATCTCGGTATAAGTGGTGTAGCAGGGAAATGGCTTGACTCATATCTGTCAAACAGGAAACAAAAAGTTGTAGTAGATAGTCAAGATGGTGTCCCAGTATCTTCAGAATTTTCGCGGATGACACTACACTACTTATTGATAATTCAATAGATAAACTTGAGGTAACAACAAATAAGGTTTTAAATGAAACAGTGAACTGGTTCAGCATTAATGGTCTTTCTTTAAATTAGTGTAAAACAAACTACATTCAGTTCCACAAAACATCCAAAGATGAGGAAATAGTAGTAAAAATAGGTAAGCAGACATTAACCAGGGTAGATGCCTCAAAATACCTAGGCTTGCATATTGATAGCAAACTGAATTGGTCAAACCACATCGTGGATCTATGCAAAAGACTAAGTTCAGCAACATATGCATTGCGCATTGTTTCTTCTTATAGAAATATGGAAACCATGAAGTCAGCGTATTATGGTTACTTTCATGCAATTATGGCATTTGGAATTATATTTTGGGGAAATCACCCACTGGCTAAAAAGTACTGTGTGTACAAAAAAGAGCCATAAGGATCATGTGTGGAGTCCATCCTAGAACCACATGCAGGAATCTTTTTAAGAAGCTTGAAATACTTACATCCACTGCACAATATATATTCTCGTTAATGTGCTTCATAAGAAAAGAAAAATCCATCTTTAAGCTGAATAGTGCATATCACAGTCACAAAACTAGAAGGAAATACGATATCCACTATGAACAGCCAAATCTAAGTACTGTGCAGAAAGGAGTCCATTTCAGTGGCTGTAAGATTTTTAATGCCCTCCCTTCAGGACTTAAGTGTTTGGTAGATGATGATCTCTTGTTTAAAAAAACCTTAAGGCAGTTCCTATTGCAAGGATCATTTTATACAATAGAAGAGTTCCTGAACTTCAGTGTTTAACATTTCTTGTATTGTAAATTGCAAATGTACGCCCAAATTTGTATTAATAATACTGAATATTTTTATTGTAAACATATATTTTGCAATATTTATTTCTCTGTAACACTTATTATTTTGTAATCTCTATCTATCTCTAAAATGTATTTTTTGTAGTGGGACCTAAGTTAAAGTTTACTGTTTTTGTTTTGTTTTATGTATTACCATAAATTCTGGCCAAAAGCTTGTAAAATTAACACATTCCATATCCTGTGATAGTGTCACAACATGGATCACCGGAACAAGAGATAAATAAATAAATAATAAATAAAAACCATGTTAAGATTGTACATACACATATATCACAGTCAAGTTTTTCTACGAACATTGGCAGAAAAACATACAATTGACAGTCTACTTCCTACTCTACCACAAGGAAACCTCCTGTATTGGTCACTCGATCAGGTAGCAGTGAATTTCTTTATTACAATTTCCAGTCATGGAGGATAAAGCAATTAACACAATAAAAGTACAAGTCAACACCCCATTTAAGCTTTTTAAAATTTTCCAGAAACAACAGGACATTTAAAAGCTCCATCAATTTTTTTCAAAACCAGCAGGACATTTAAAAGTACTGAACAGTAAACAACAGCAGCACCACTTACAGCATATGGAAACAAAAACTGCAACAGATAACATCATAACATAATGTGGAAGTATGACATTGAAAATGTATCACCACATTTTGAATTATTTCACACATGTAAAACATTTACCCAGAAGCAAATCTAATAGACTATGTACCTATAAAAACCTTTTTAACAACACTACATAGGTAAACAGAATTGAAAATGCTAGGTTTTCTCTTCCGCTCTACCAATGCTAGGGCCCATAATGACCCATGACAACCTGATGCACTTATTTAATCCAACAGTAAAGTATGGAGTCAGATGCTTAAGTGTGTCACACAAAGACTCAGTTAGTCATTGGTTACCTAACAAAACTCTAAACTTCTTTGTTAATCAGGACATGAGAATGAACTTGCAAACAAGCTATGTTTCGCCAAATGTGCATTTGGTCAGCTGAGGTCTAGGTTAAACCGAAAATGTGTGCAATTAATAAGTAACAGATGCATACATCATGTTGTTTGTCAGGTAGAACTCTGAGATAAAGTGTAAAATTAATACATTGCCACTTTAAAAATTCTCTATCAAAACAATCTCAGTTTAGGTGAAGTGTTGACTTGTGATACATTTACTGCCTAAATTCTTGAATACAAGCTGATCATCACAATGTTAAATGTGTTAATAAACATGAGAAGCTCAAAAATTAATTTCTGCAGTCTTGTGTTCATTATTTAACAGTTGTCAGAAAAACCATAAGTGCAGGAGGATTATCCAAGAAGAATTTCAACAAGAATTCAGAGGCAAAAATCCTGTTCAGTAATGCTTCTCACTCGACCCACTTTTAACTGATAAGACCCAAGATGTGTGTCTGCCTTTTGCACAGTTATTTCGAAGTAAAAAAGTAAAAAGATAGTTTCTTCTTTCTGACTAATAATGCAATGGCTGTATCCACTATAGAGAAGATAAGCATTACTCAACAATGCAAGAAGCTATTATCTGATTATTATGCCCCAGTTATAAAAAAAATAAATAAAAATAATAAAACCTAATGAAGTTAACTAACCTTCCCAGCTGACTGCAAGAAATGAGATAATCTCACAGTGTCAATCTTTATGAATGACTTCCACACATCAGCATTCTCTTCTACTTCATCACCACCAACACCTCTGCTTTCCTGTAACAACCATTATAAATAAAAATATGCAAGTACCTTACCTAGTTATGTATTACTTTGTAGCCATAACTTAAAAAGTAGCTTTTAAAATGCATAACAATGAGACATTTTGTTTCAAATTTGTAGAAGATGACAGCCTAAACTTCCAGTAGAAAAATAAAATAGTTCTTATGGCATTAGTTTCAAACATTTCAAACATACAAAATGAATGTATTTCTTTTATCTTTAATTTGAGGGTATAAATTTATTCCGATTGGAGCTACAAATAAATCAGTATCTGCTGAAGCAATATGTTTACCACCAATACATTATAGTCTTAATAGGTTTGTTCATTACAAAGAAACTTCTAAGAAAATGCAAACAATTCAATTTAGAAAAGTGCTATATATGCAAGTTTTATAACACCCAACCACAAAACAATATGTTCATTAAAATAACAATTTATCTGAACTTTCAAAATTAGATTAAAAATGAAATTTTAGATAAGAAATCCACAGCTTAGACTTTCATTTTAGCAACATTATTTTAGCAATGTTTTAATTGTGCTTGTTTCCTAATACCCTTCTCCTTCAAATATAAAATGTTCCAGCAATTTTGCAATTCTGCTTAAATTAGAAAACAGTATTTATCCTCATTTTTAGACTAATTAAACTGAGTTCTCAGGAGGGGGTTAACCCAGCTTACAAGGAACCCCTTGAGTGCAAAGTCACAAGTTCAGTCTTTAGTAAGACTCATTTGAAAGTGTAGTATTAATAATTATGACAAAAAATATTAGCTGTTAATGAGTCACCATGTGCCTCAGGAGGGCGGCAGAAACTAAGTGTCTGAAAGGTGCAGAGATGAACCTTTTATGGGATGTCAGTATTACACTTCACAAAATGGACATTGTCGACATTAAAGAAATGTTCAAAGCAAACCATTTACTCTAACCATGAACACTGAATGAGAAATGAAATGCCACAGTCATCATGACAGTTTGCACCATCAAGATCGAAGGTGAACTTCTTGGGAGTTACAAACAGTGCAGAATATTCAGCTAGGTTTCCATTCTTAAAGAATGCATACAGAATCACATTTGTGTAACCAGGTGATGAGAACTGATGGTACGTGATGGCATGCAACCGAAAACGAAACAGTCTTTCTGGAGTCTTTCATGGAGTTTATCAGGAAATAGCCTATCCTTCAAGGTGTAGCTGCTGATAGTACGATATGTGTTATAGGCACAGAAAAAACAAACATCCAGAGGCTGAATTTGTCCAGGTGTTTGAGGTGATACGAATTGCAATGTCACACACTTTCCAGGAGGGATAGTTTGCTCTAAATGAGTATGATATTTACATGCAGACCAGGAATCAAGCAAAAGGAAGTTATATTGACCAGCTATTGGCCAAAAGCAGTGCTCATACCATAGTTGTAGTTCCCTAATGCCCATTTTCCTACTCTTGCTTGCTGTGACGTAATTATTCCCTACTGACGTTACAAGATCATGTACACAAGAAAGAATCATAAGGGGCAGAGCATCTCCAACTTCTCACAGCACAATAAATAACTTTCTAGCCAATTTACTATCCAGATTAACAGTCAGCATACTTGTATACAAATGTGTTAAGGCACTGATGTGGGTAGCTCTAAACTTCCAGGGTTCTTTTCACATGCATTTCCTCTTCAAAACATGATTGGTTGGAGATGAAAACAAATTCTTTACTGAATGATGGGATAACTGTGTTTATACTGCCTACAAATTTTCAGGCCAATTCTGCAGTTTGTTGCGCATCATCAAATTGACGCTTTGTTTCAAATTTCGTTATTTTATGTCTTCTGCAGCACTGTTATAAGTTACGCAACTAGCCACTGTTTCCTTTGAGATCACTTTAATCTATGTTGTGCACCATTTGATGTGCATAACGTAGTAGGTCACTATCATACACATTGTGTAAATTATACTGGGCATCCCTGAAATCCGAAAACAGTAGTTTTGTCCTCCCTTGAATATTCATATTTTTTATGCATTACACAGTCATATTGCTGGGTACCTATTCGAAACCTGTTCGTAATTGTTTTTTGACTATGCTGCGGATAATGTTCCATGTACACAATTATGTCTAGTACCTGCTCCTTGGACAACAATTGTCCTTTACTTGTTTAACTGAAGACAGGATATGTGGCTCTGTCTGGCAAGAGTGATGAACTACATGGCAATGTTTGCTTTGTTTATCATTGCCATTGCTCTGCTTTGTATCAACACCACTAGCACCGTAGCAGTTTTGTGAGTTACTCATCGACTAAGCAGTTCATCTACACTCTGAAGCCTCATGCTGTGCTCACTGCTTGATACCTTCAGTCCCATACCCTGTTGCCATTAGCAAACAATATTGTTGTTGTATGGTAGACAGTATGTGGGACATTGAATGCTGCAAACATCATTGGCCTTTTGTGAACTCCCACTGAATGGTTTCCTTGTTAGATACAAACTGCTGAATTAAATTTGACGTACCATATGCTGTGACTGGCTGATGCTGAAAGCACCCACAAGCAATGTAAGGATATATTGTTATCATTGTGGCTTGCTATTGAACCTACACCAGAACTGTAAATGAGAATTCATAAATTTATTTAAAATCCCTATTCATTTTTTCTCAAGAGCATTTTCATATAGATTTGATGGCATTTTTATGGAATATTTTATCTCCTTGTTAATTTCAATTATATGGATAATACCATGTTGTACCTGCTGATACACTTTAATATTCTGTGTCGCCAATGGCTGCGTACACGATGTAGAAGAGGGAGTTTAGATTTAATCTCTTGCCGACATACTTACATCAGCTTAGGCATAGTGAGCAAAAGAGAAAGTGTACTGACTCACCAAGCATTAACACAGGTAGTATAGGACAGATGGCGTGCCCATGAACTACGAGCAGCATTGTCACTTGAGACTCAAGATGACATAATTTTGCTTAATCGGATGATGTATGTTGATACTGTCTGCACTTATTTTGTAAATTTGTTTATGGTGTTGTGAGTGAACGTTGAAGAGTTGATAAAGTAGTGTTGCTCATTTATTTCCAGTTTTAGTGAAATACAGTATCTACAGAAAATATTACACAGAAGAAAATCTCCACTAAAGCACTCACAAGGAAAAGCTGTGGCAATAAAGGTAAAATTAGAAGACATTGTGATGTCTGCCAGTGTTTCAATTAGTGAGGAAAAGGCACATAACAGACCAGTACTGGAGTCACCAGTTCAAGAAGCTGGACAATTTAAAATTCAAAATTAAAGATATTTTGGACATTTTGTTCTTGAGTTATTAACTTTTAAAGTTTACAAAATTGTGTGATTTTTGTCATGTTCTGAAATCTTAAAACGACCATATTTCAAAAACTATTTGACTTATGGACCTGACATTTTTAAATTTATTCAGTTTTTATAAGATTTCAAAATCTGTGCTATTTCACCACGTTCGTAAAAATGCTAATTTTTCACAATACAAGAATTTTAAATTCTTGAAATTTCAAAATTGGAATTATTTTTGTTGAAAATATCTATGTCAGTCATACACTATTTGTTAATGAGTGTTCCAAATATCATTATGGTATTCCAATGGGAACTCATATTCTTTATTTTACTGCAATTTGCTTTGCCAACTGTATTGCAACCAAACATGTTGAAAATTATGTGCCACCCACCAAATACTCCATGCGTCACAAACGAATGTGATTATTGTCCTAATACAATGCAAAATGGCTTAATTTCTGCAATTGAAGAGGAAGTGACAGAAAATGTACCTCACAAAGAGTGGATTACCATTGACCACTGCATGTCGTAAACTGTACTCAAATCAATAGAGGAATTTGTGCAAGATTTTGTACACAACTATGAAGGCATGCTGAAAAGTAATGCCTCTGAATTTTTTATGTTAAAAATCTTAAGGCTTTTTATATGAAACGAACATTTCTAACATTCTACATCTTTTTCTTCATGTCTTCATATTTATTTCTCAACATAGTCAATCTGACGATGAATACATCTCTCCCAACAACAGACCAGTTTATTGACATGAATGTTTGACTTTGTTGACAGAGCCAAAACCTCACCTCTGCTTGTCCGGCTTCATCACTATTAAAACCGAGCGAGGTGGCGCAGTGGTTAGCACACTGGACTCGCATTCGGGAGGACGACGGTTCAATCCCGTCTCCGGCCATCCTGATTTAGGTTTTCCGTGATTTCCCTAAATCGCTTCAGGCAAATGCCGGGATGGTTCCTTTGAAAGGGCACGGCCGATTTCCTTCCCCATCCTTCCCTCACCCGAGCTTGCGCTCCGTCTCTAATGACCTCGTTGTCGACGGGACGTTAAACACTAATCTCCTCCTCCTTCATCACTATTAAAGTGAAGTCCTTGAAGGTGTTATTTGAGTTTCTGAAACAGATGAAAATTGGATAGGCCAGGTTGGGACAGCATGGAGGATGATCGATGACAGGGAACCCAAGGGATTGAATTTTTACACATGTCGCAGCACTCGTGTGTGGTCTGGCATTGTCATGCTGAAGGAAAGAGTGCTCCATGACAAATGCTTTAAATTTGAAACTCAATTACAGCACACTGTTTCTAACGCACAGACTTTAATTGCATTACACAACAGTACACTACAATTCGGAGCCATCTAGTGTCAGAGGACTGCAAATATGTAGGCACAAGGAATAAAGAAGTAGAATGTTAATAACGTTTGTTTTATTTAAAGAACTTTATTCTTCTTGTCCACATATGTATTTCTCAACATAATCAACCCCATCCTGAACATATGTCTCTCAGTGAGAGACCAGTATATAAGGGATATATAAAATACAACATAATATATGTAAGAAATTTGGAGGCATTACTTTTCAGCATGCCCTCATAACACATCTAAAATTATATGACTGTTATAAAACAGCAACCTGCTTTTTTCTTTTGACACGAAAAATTCACTACTGCAAAATGAGGGTATTACTATATGTGATTTTGCCTATTATTATTCCTTTGTGCTTCAGAATAAAGCCCAAGGATTAATTTGGAATAATTTCCTGGCCACAGTACATGCATTCACCAAAATTATGAAAAAATGTTCTTACTAGTTATAGTTTTGTTTTTATTTCAGACAGTTTCAAAATAAAATTCAGCCATAAGTTTCTATATGAATGCATGGTGTCCGTCGCTTTGGACATGCCCGATGCAGCTGACATCAGCAATCCCTTCCCTTTCGTTTCCTTTCTCCAACTCCCCCCCTTCCCTGCCCCCACCCCCTCCACCTTCAGTTTACATAAAAGATATTTTTATTATGCTTTGAGAAATTAATTTGTCATCTTCAGAAGCCTATACAATAGGGATATTATACATCTTTAGACCTTGGATGTACATTTATGAGAAGTAAAAGAAGTATATTACAGAAACTTAATTAATATCAGTTTAGATGTCAATATCTTCTTCAGAGAAGCATACTGCCATGATATGTCCAAGAATTAACATACTGTGTGTGAGTACTGTAAACACAGATTGACAATTATCGGTGACTGAATCACATCTGTGTGTATGTCATGATGTTGTGCTAGCAGCAAAGAGCATATATAAATGCATATAAAATGTAACAAATGTATATAAAGAAGTTACATGTAATACCTCTTAAAAAGCATGGCATGTAGTTCCAATATATAAAAGGAATGGGCTGATTTTTCACTTTTCAAAAGAGATTCTATGCAAATTGATCATTCAACATATGAAACAGAAAATCATCTAATTTACAGGAAACCCACAACATCATTCATGCCTCTTCTTCTTACCCCTTTAAGCACAAGTTGGCATTCTTTCATGCTATGATAGACTGTATTGTTGAGGTGCCCTTAACTTCTACTTCTATTGCTACAGAACTCGACTATTTATAGTACATAGCACTCAAAAATGGATATCAAGCAGCCTTGATCAAAAACTTTATAAGAACAAAAGCAACAAGAATTTAAAACCCTCTAGGCTCAATAAAAATGGCCTTACTGTTAAGAAATACACTAAAATCCCATTTCAACGTGACTTTGCTTATTACATAGTTAATTTGTTTAAAATTATGACATCATCATGTTCTTTAGAACCAATAATGAAACCTCCAACTGACAAATATCTCAAATTTGGATTATATAAAATACAATGTAATATACGTCCAAGTTTTTATATACAACAGAGAGGGAGGGTATTTAAGAGCCACTTGCATGAGCAATTGCTCAGCAAAGATAGTGACAATTCATATCAGCCACCTCTTGCAGAACATCTCAAAACATCCACCACCCTTTGGATGCAGCTGACAAGAGCAACAAAATGAACATTTTACAAAAATCTGAACTGTATAAATATTCCCACTCAAATTCAAAAGATTTACTGAATGATCAACTTGCATTAAAAAACAGACAGTATTTTTAAAACATAGCACCACTTGTTGAATGTGGAAACCAACCACTTTCTTTTATATATTGGTACTATGTGCCTCATTCTTTTAAGATGTATTTCTTCATATACCTTAGTTGTACTTTTTATGTGCTTATGCGCTAGCACAAAAACTTGATATTTTCATAGGTGTGATTCAGTTACTGTAAATTTCAATATGTGTCTACAATAATCACAAAAAATATGTACATTTTTTGGACATATCATGGCTCTGTACTTCTATGAAGAAGAGATTGACAACTGCTAACCAACAGTAAGTAAGTCTCTGTAATAAACTTCTTATAATTCATATAAATGTATAGCTAAGGTCTAAGAATGTATAATATCCCTAATTTTGTATGCTTCTGAAGATGACAAATTAATTAGTTGAAACCAGTAACGCATAATAAAAATATAATTGACAGTTGAATTTTATTCTGAAATATACACTACAGTTGCTGAAAATTACATCAATCAATAAAATAATCATCTCAGACAGTTAAATGGACAACACAGTTCTTGTATTCATGTTGTAAAAAAGTTTGCAGACTTCATCACAACATAGGAGAAAACCATCATTACTTCACTTATGACTCAGAAGCACAATATAAGAGTTGGAAAAAATTTTCTAATTTATTTCTTCATTTTGAAGAAGTTAGGCACTTTTATGCAACTTCACACAGAAATGGAGAGTGTGATGGTGTTGGCAGCACAATAAAAAGGTTTGCAGTGAAATCTAGTCTGGAAAATCCTGTGAGTAATTGAATATTATCTCCCTCCCAACTGAGTGGGATATAACAAATAACCCATCAGTCACTTTTTTATATGTGGCAAATGACCAGCAGAAGAAAGAAATTTTTCAAAAAGAGTTTATGAAGCCATATCAGTCACTGGGACTCAGAAGTATCACATATTACTTCCTACGAACAAAGTCAAAATTAAAGCAACATTTGTTTCTGATGTTAAGGATTCTGGTGTTCATTGACTTCAAATGGGTCCAGATGCAAATGGCAAGCCTTTTGAACAGATTACAGAATTTGTTGCTTGCATATATGGCAACAAATGGTTGATGGCCTGTGTGCTATGAAGAGACAAAGAAGGAGAAGGAGAGCTCTTTATTTACGCTCTTTCTTTTTCAATCCAACAATATCAAATAAATTGACTTCCAGAAAATTCATCCTTTGTAAATTAAACTGCACAACTGCTACTGGAAGAAAATAGATACTATCAGAGGAAGAAATGCAAAAAGTATCACAGATTATATTGGAAAATAACATGTTGTTATATCAATAATCTCTTATTACCACTTGAGTGGGCTAGGATCTATTTGTATGACTTAAAAAAGATTGCAATATACAGAGAGTGTCTCTTCAAGGAGTCATCAGGTGCATTTTTTCTCATGTTTCTGCAGATACCTTTTTTTTGCACTGTGCAGCTAGGGTCATCCCAAACAAATAGTGCCCATCATTTCTTTAATGTGGTGCACAGTGTCAACGGAAAGCACTGGTTTGTTTCTCATTAAAAGAAGAAGAAGATTTTTAAAGCAGAATTTTACATGACCATTCAATAGAGCAGTCTCAGATTAGTCTAGTGTGATATTCATTTTTTGATGTATTAACAGGGACAGTAAAACATGAAGAACAACCAGTACTCCAGCAGCGACAGCATTGCCCTGGCCCGTGCTGACTGCTACCACCTAGCATCCAGTACTACGGAGTCACTGCTGGATGGCTGTTTATTCTTCATGTTTTACTATCCCTTTTAATACAGATCAATGAAATGAATATTGGACTAGACTAATTTGGGAGCTACCGAATAGGCAAGTAAAACTCCTGTTTAAAAATAAATTTGTGCTGCCATTAGGTGTCACATGAAAGACATGAGCAGTAACTGTTTAGGCTGACTCCAGCTACACAGCGCAAAAATGAAATTGCAAATATCTGCAGAAAAACTAGAGAAAAGATGCCTGGGGACTCTTAGGAGAGACACCTGGCATAATCTTAGACTCTTATAGTTCTGCAACTAGATCACTATAGCATTTTCCTGTTGAAGATTAGTAGAAAGTTTCTCAAGTTTCTCTCTGTAAGGTACCCACATAACACGTCAAATAGTAAACAACTACACCAACATTTAATTAATAGTATTAATATTAATGTAAATTAAAGGTACAATTAAGTTGAGGATGTGTTATTCAGATATATGGTAAAACATTTTCTCAATTACTATAGGAAGATCAACTCTGAATTTACAGTTAAATGTGTTATTCTAGTAATGTAATAAAAAATAACAATGATTTGACAGTCTTATTTGGTTCTAATTTAAGGTTTCCATTACACCATAGTAAGCCCAAAGTGCTACAGACTAAGCGTCAAATGCTGCATTTTCCAGGACAATAAAATTTATTTTAATTTGTTCCTGCTGGACTACCATCATGAAATATGGCACTCATCTGAACAAACAATTTAATTCTAACATATATTTTCTTTAGAAGTTTAGAAATTAAAAAAAAGAAAGAAATTGTCTTGTGAAAATTGAGCACTATAGTCAAGTAGCCCATATTTTTAATACTTATAATAAGCAATAAAACACTGCAAATTTTAGGGCTGTAAGGCAAATAGTTTTGCAATATTGCTATTTTAAGTTTTCAAAAATTGCACAATTTCGAAAGCTTTACAAATTAATAACTTACAACCAAAATGACAAATAATTTAATTTGGGATTTTTTATAGAAACACCTATGACTATCAACAGACTGAAAATCATCAAAATTTTAGACATCAAGAACCAGCCTATTGGTTGATTTCACATGGAATGAACCAATCTATATAGAGATGAAGAAAGAAAAAAACACATGATCAAGAAACTTGTAAAAAGAGAGGTATGGAACTTAGATAAAGGAGAAAATATGAGGAGTCTGCAATATTTACTTTGGCTATAAATTTTTATTGTCTGTGTCCTAGTGGCCAACAACAGCTTTTATCAATATTTCTTTTTGTTTACATAACATGACAAAGGTGGTATATGGTAAAGTTTATGAACCTTTAGTAGCTCTCAAATTATTTCTTAATTCTTACCCTCTGGTTCTGTGATGCATCTGTTACTGAAGAGGCACAAAACCTTCATCATTATCTTACTGAAATTTGTATTTCATGGATGAAGCCTAATACACTTACAAAAGTTGAACAATATGAACATCATAATGGCATCTCGTATGGGGTGTCTGTAGGTGGGAGTGCAACTTATAGGAGCTACAGCGACAGTGGTGGGCATCTTGAAATCTGCCATTGTGATTTTTTGTGTTATGTGTTTCAAATGGGAAGAGGATCATGTGGCACATCATTTTCAACTGCCTCTGTCTCATGAATACACTGGTGAAACCTGTTTTAAGACATGTTTATTTGCGTAGAAGTGATGTCCTGTTAGGAGGTGATCACTTCTGTTTACTGTTGCGTGTGATACACAATGGTCCTTACACAGCAGGAACACATGAAATTGTGTTAATAAGAGGTGGAAAAAGTACCAGAGTGATTTTTTTCTGATTTCAGTGTCCGATATCCTGAGAGAAATGACATTTCACACATGACAGTATCCAAGTTATTGAACAAATTTTATGCAACAGGTTCTGTGATGGACCAGCCAACAGTCGACAGTCAATAACAGCCACTGATGAGGAGACTGCAACGGAAATTTATGAAAAGTCCACATTACAGTATGTGCTGGTTCTCCTATCAGTCAGCATTCAATCCTGCATGTTGCACACACACCAATAGCATCCAAACAAGTTACATTTGCAACATCAGCTCTCAGAGGATGACCCTGATGAGTGGGTGCAGTTTGCAGAATGGGCTCTGAATCAGTGTAAGAAGAGACCAGACTTCATATGACACGTGTTGTTTAGTGATAAAGCTAATTTTTATGTGCAGGGAGAACTAAACAAATAGAATCATCATTATTGGTCAGACACAAACCCCTCGTGGGTGGATTCCTGTCAAGGTGCTGGTGGTGAAAAAGTGACGATTTGGTGTGGGATTTTGGACACAAGAACAATGGGATCATTGTTGATTGATGGAACTTTCAGTTGCGAAAGATATCATAACATGCCCTTTGATTATGTGCTTCCAATGCTGTTGAATCTGCAAGGTGATTTCCCAACCTTCTTCGAAGATGGTGCACCTCCCCACTATGCTACTGAAGTCAGACAGTTTCTGGATGAACAGTCTGGATGTCACTGGATAGGTAGGGAGGTCCTATTGAATGGCCATCATGGTCCCCTGATTTTACACTTCCTGACTTTTATCTGTGAGGACATTTGAAATCAACTGTGTACGAGGTAAAAATCAACAATGTAGCCCATTTTTGTCAGCATACTGAGGAGGTGTGTGCCTCTGCTGACCCACAGATGCTGTGACGTGTGCAACAGGACTGGCAAAAAATACTCTGATTGTGTGTCCAGCACAATGGAGGTCATATTGAGCA